>NC_141143.1:132408324-132722386 GCF_053477565.2 Lygodium microphyllum
TGAGCAAATGAAAGCCCTTTGGACATCAATACATGATCCCACATACATTGCCTCGACCTCATTACAAGTGTTAGCAATGGTCCATGTGGTTCAGCTTTCTACCACTATCCAAAAACTTCCCTTATACGATAAACTACTTCTAGAAAAAGATCTACAGGTGGCTAGTAGGTAGGAAGTAGGGAGCATGGTACTTGATGTTAGCACATATATCTTTTGCCTCACTCAAGACCGTGCAATCCTAGATCTCTATGCTTCCCATCAATACAACCCTGACTTCTTCATCTGGTTTTGTCCAAGCCTACATGACAAGAACACTAAATCGTCTCTTGGTTCTACACTAGAGCCACCCAAACCTCCAGAGCAAGAGAAAAACAACCCTAAACACAACACCCACTCTAATAAAAAGAAATGGAGGCATGTTCCAATGGGTAAGTACAAGATTCTAGAGCAAATGCCCCACCAGGAGCAGTTGCCAATGCAATCAAATGAGGGGCTAAATGGATGGGGATTAGCTAAAGAGCTAGACTTTGCAAAAAGAGAGGCAATTTTTTCCTCACAACCCAGCAAGGTTGTTCAACAAGCCGTAGTTATGTCCCATGAGGACACACCAGAGAAAGAGAATGCTGAGGCCCAAGCAAGCACATCAATGGTTGACCTAGTTCAAGGTCCTGAGTCTTTAAAGGATGCACCTCGATTGCCCAAGAAAAAGAGGAGAAAATAACAAAAACAATGGCAATTGCAAGTGGCTGTACACGCTAAGAAGATTGAGACCAAGAGTGTTGAAGACCTGAGAAATAAAGCATTGAGTCCACCCACGAATCAACCCATTGCAATCTCTCCTAACGGCGGTGAAACCTCAAACACATATAAGTCTCTTAAGAAATACTGCAATCTTAGAGTATTCACTTGGTAAATTATTAGAACATCTTATAGGCTAGAAACTATTAGAGAAACTACCAAATTCTAGAACTCAAGAGAAATCATGAGGAATTTCTCAAGATGGATTTATCAAGAATGAACCTCAAAGAAAATTAGTCAAGGATATAGTTTAATCTAGAAGCTTTGATACAAGATTTTAAGACCGGAAATATTTCTAAGTTGAAAAAACGGACTTAAGGCCAAGAACCTTGGTTAGAAGAATGTCATTATAAACCTTAAACTAAGAGATTAGAGACCCCAAAATCTAGGTACCCTAGAGGAAGAGCTCACTGTGTGAATTTCAAAGGTCGATTGCTACGAGATTAATCATCACTTGAAAGTTGCATGAGTATTTGAAGTCATAATCTCTTGAAGACATCAATCTTGTTTGTGATTTTCTAGATTAGATCCTGATTGAATTAAGTATTGAAACATATATAAATTGAGGAGCCCTATACCTTTCTCAAGGATAGAAGGTGTTGAATCCCCATACCAAGAGGGGATGTTTTTACCTCAGCGGAAGCATGGACCTGCTTCGATGGTGAGAGGTCTCCCTGCAGGGATCGCATTAAGTAGGAGGTGGTTAGGGTGCCAGGGGGGCTCTGCTGTTACCTAGGTTTTGGTCTGAGAACCCGAATTGTAAATTATCTTAGGGGAAAGGTACGGTAGTTGTGCTAGAGGATTGCGAGGGATTTCATAAATCCTTAGTCTGCTACAGGAAAAAAGTATTGTACTCCATGAACCAAGGGTAATGGTAGTTGCTCCTTCTGGGGACAAGAAGCCTCTCGAAGGACACCTCTGGATGTGAGCTACTTGTTGATAGGTGAATGTTAGGTCAATTAAGAACCTTCAGGTCAATCCTCTATGGGTAATGGAGGGACATTTCCCCTGCGGGATAGACCTAAGGTTATAGAGCTGGACAAAATTTGATCATTCTAGTTAGAGTACAGATGGCAATGGTTGGAAGATAAACTCTGAGCGACTACTAAAACGTTACTTGTCATGTTATAAAGGCAGGTACGTTACAACATCTGTGTGTTCTAATAAATCAAAGCAACCATTACCATCAACGGATGCTTACAACATGCATTCCATCAACATCATAACTTACATTGACCAATCAAGCGTGGATACAACACAATCACAACAGGTTGATGAAACTATACCAGTCACATCTGAGGAGAACCATGACACAATTAGCAGCAAAGCCTCAGAAGAAATATGAAAACCCTGAGGATATGAGCAATCTAGCATTGATGTAGAGGCGATCAATCACCAAGACCCACAGACCGCTTATTGTTTCAAATGTTCCAAGCTGAGCACTAATGGCTACCTCTCACACAGCCGATGTGCTATCTATCTCTGAGTGTAGTGAGCTTACCTCCATGCCTGATCGAGTTGCCTCCTCTCCTGAGCACTCTGGTAACTCCACGATCCAAGTGTAAGCTTCAAGCAAGCTCGATCCTCAAGCTCCATGCTCCAAACTTCATTGCCACGAGCAAGAGAAGAGAAGAGAAGAGAAGAGAAGAGAAGAAGAAAGGAGAAGATGAAGAGCTTCTTCTCCACAGTCCCTCACACTCATACATCCCTCTCTCAACCACAAGCTCAAGCAAGCAAGAACAAGAACAAGAACAAGAAGAATAAGAATAAGAATAAGAATAAGAATAAGAATAAGAATAAGAGAGCTACTTTTTGCCATGCACAAGAATGAGCTTCTCATTCTCTTTTTAACTTTATATACAAAACCCTAAATCCCTTTTGGGTAGTCGTCCCCTTATCCCCTTTTTTACATGGCTGTAGGCCCTTTTTTCCATTGTCCTCTTATCTTCCTAGCTTCCTTCCTATCGTCCATCTACCTTTACAAATTGCACGAGTGAGCCAGAGCTATTAAAATAAATCATGGTGCACCTTGCGCTTTTTTACAAAAGTGTTGACGTGCGCTTTTTCTTGTGCGCCTTTCTCCTTGATTTAGGACTTTTTTTACACTTCTTGCATTTCCAGATTCTTCTTGGTGCGCCTTCATCTTCCATTTCACTTTTGCCTTGGTCTTGTCCTCTGCTTTAGATTTTTTGGATTTGTTCGTCTAAGGGTTAACATTACCCTCTCCTAGATGAGTGCAAGTCCCATGGCACTCACTGTCGTAGGTAGCAGGCTTTGGCATGCACCAAAGACGTGGGTGGAAGGGACAACTGTGGTTTGGCTTGGAGGAGATTTGGTGGTGGTGCAGATGAAGGTCATTGGGGGCACCTTGTTGGCCTGGGTGGTTGGTGGTAGGGCTGTTGGAGTTGGTGACAGGGCTATTCTTTGTTGGGAATTGCATTGATGGATGGCACATGTGTTGGTTTTTGGGGATTCATTATTCTTTGGTGGGCTTGCATGATGATAAAGGACAGGAGTTTAGAGTTGAGTGTTGATGAAGAGCTGACGGTACTTTCATTGGAGTCTTTAATACCTACAATTGAAAACCTCTCGTATGGTCTCTCCCTAGGGGTTAGTGCTAGTCTTCTTATCGTGTGCACAAGACGTAGTTTGATTAGTTTGGGAGATAGGTGGAACTCTAAGCAAGCTAAGAATAATGTCCTACACTTAAGGACCCAAAATGTGTATAGATTGTGGTTTAGATATTATGTGAGTGCCCGTGCATACTTAGATATTACGTAATTAGAAGACTGTTGGTCTGGTTCCTTGTAGTAATGTGTGGATGAAGTAAGGGTTCAATGGGGTGGGAATTTTTTTGGATGTTGAGGAGAAGTACACATGAAGGCTTCTTGAGATATCATTTGTGATTTTGACAACACGATGTAGCATAATTGGGCTAATTGACACCTTAGATTTTGGTAGCTGGTAACTACTTATATTGTTCGAAGAGTACGATGTATTTTCCATGGTCTTTCCTGCCTTACCTACCACTATTGATTGCAATGTTACTAAGATGGAGTGCGAAGAAAGAATCGTGCAAATGGGTCAAGATGACAGGTCTAACCATAGGCGAGACAAGCTCCCTAGGTATAGCATGCCCTTGATATACCCTGAATAATTGTGGGGATGTGTAAAGGGCTAGGGGACTAGGGACGAGCCAACCGACCAAGGTCACTAGATGTACCTATGTGCCCTAGGTGTTGTGCAATGATCGTGGGTGCCATTCTTCTTTTTTTTTCTTTTCTTTTCTTTTCTTTTTATTTTCTCTTTTTTTTTATAACATGAATACAACCATTGCAATATGTTGAGGCTATCAGCCTTTCATTTAGACTAAGAAATATCGAGATCCAAAGGCTCTTTGTAACTTGTAAGACATCGGAACAATCGAGGTAGCAACTACATTGAGCCAAATGTAGAGTCTGGCTAAAAAAGGGAGAGTAGTCCATGACTATGCTTTAGGCCATGCTCAAATGCATTGTGTGCTTTTTGCAAGGGTGATTTTCTCTTCCAATAGTGGGGCTCCCGTCATGGCTCTTTGTTCTTGGTATTTATGTTGCTTTTTCTGTAATGGCTCTTAGTGGGGTTGATGGTCTTCTGGTAAGTTGGACATTGAACGCTTTCGTATAGAGACCTGTGTCATCCTATATCCACTTGACAACATGTGAGAATACGTGAAAGTCATATACTTCAACTATAATGAGCAGGTGCAACTCAAAGAGACATCACTTATCTGAATCCCATGGTGTTGACTTCGATGCATAGCACCTGTGCTTGATTATCTTTTTCGTTAAAGACATGAAATGTATTAGAAGTAGGTAATGAAAGTTTGTACAGTTGGGGAACCTGCCCCTTTTAACCACCTAAAGAATAAAATTCATGGCAAGATAGCCACTTGGTAAGCATCTTATACAAATTTGGGGCTATTCCACTTGTATGAGGTGGGGTGAGTTCGGGTGACTAGATGACTAAGGTACTGCATGCGAACCATCGTCCTATCATGTGAGGGGTCAGAGTCTGAGCAATCAAGGAGAGCTATGCATCTTGATTCAAGCTATCTTAAGAGCTATTGGAGATGATGCCATGAGGGTTACTATCCAATTGACCCGTTGTGTTAAGCCATGTGGAGGGGTCGCCTAGAGTTATTGTTGATGGTGAGCTCCAATCTTTGGCTGGAATCCAAATGGTGTAGTCCTTGGATGCTGCCATATTAAGAATGCTTTGGAACAGTTCAGCAATTTCATTCTTGATTTTTTCTTCTTTTTCCTCTTTTGAGTATCTAGTTCCCGAGCGTCTATGGAAGGTCGGTGCGTCATGGGTCACTACCCTCCGAGCATTCATTTGAACCTTCCTCTTCTTGGTTTGGGAGGGAGTTCTTATGTTTGGTCTACGTCCCAAGTGTTTCCACTTGGGGCCTCGTCTCGGCAAATAGTTCTTCAAGGTGGGGAGGTAGCATTCCAATGGTGGAGCTTGCATCACGTGCTCCCTTCTACAGAGGAGAGCTTTCTTGCAAGCCAACAGCATGGGGTACTCCATGACTGGCCACATTAGAGGAACCTGCAAAATATGAACCAAAGGTTAGACCATGAGGCAGGACAGGGCTATTTACATGAGAGAGATGAAATAGCAGGTTAACATGAGCATATGAGGAGGGGTGAGGTGAAGCATTTAGAGGGGATGGCCCATGTGATGATACTTGTCCCAACTCAAGTGTGGGACGAATTCCAGCTGGTAGCAGATCTTTACTCATGCCAAGTTGTGTGGACTGGCTGTGATTGAACGGAGCAGGGCTCATCCCTAGAGGAATAGAACGAAAAGGGGGAAAGCATGTAGGAAGGAACAGTGCCCCATCCACACCCTTAGAGGTGTGGGCCAGGGCTTCCATTGGCGGCAATGAGGGTGGCATGCCCTCCACCTGGGGGAAAAAACAGTCAGTTCCCACCCTGAGGTGGTGGGAAACAGTCACACAACTTCTAGACTCTTGGTGAGAGGAGGACCTAAGGAGCTCAACCTGTCAAGCCCAAAATTTTCTTCCTGTGCTTGATTATCATTGCTTGCATGTGTGTTGGATTTTTTGGCATTATCTATACACAGTCACAAAACTCATTGTTTATTTATGTACACATTTTTGAATCCATGTCACTTCATGAGGATAAAAACCAATTGTAGAACTCAGGATTGTACTGGAGTGTGGCACACATATCTAGTACTTGTGGTAGCCTACTCAATAACAACAGATATTTTGCAACATCGACTAGCATGGTACCTTGTCCAAGTCTACTTGCAACATGTAGCTCCTCCTCAATGAGAATTTTATCAATCATAGAGTTTTCTTGGCTAGTTCTGGCTAAGTCCGTACCCCGAATAGTAGTCAATACTCGAAAGGAAGTTGGCGCCATATAGGTTGGGTCTCTTTGAGACCACCATTTGGTTAATCGCTCCTCTAAGACATCATAATCTGGGCTCCAAGTTCAGCCATTGTAGCACGATTTTCAAACCAATATTTTTCAAATTAACTTCAACCCTTTGATTATCGCTTTAGTTGCTCTATCTCTAAGAGATTTGGTTGGCAAAGCACATCGTTGAATGTCATAATTAAGCATAGTTCGTTGGCCTCCTCATCAGAGATAAGTTGTATGCGTTCATGTAGGATCTTGCCATAGTACTCATTAAGATATTCTTTCTCTTCCCAGGATAGCAAATATGGCAAGTATTCCTCAAGCTGCTCCCTAGGGAACGTGCCCATGTCTACAAGGACGTAGACATGTGTGAATAATTTGAGTTTAGGATCCAACTCAGTCAAGCACTCTGTGACACTTCTATGTTCTATGAAGGCTTGCTCGGTTGCTATCTCGTGCAAGGATCTAGGAGTTTCCCTAGGCTTTAGCATAGTTGGGGATTTAGGCCTAGATGAGCAAGATTGGTCAATGCTAGGGTTGTTTATGTCCTGGGGTTTTCATGTTTCTCCTGAGGCTTTGATATTATTGTGCCATGGTTCTCCTTGGATGTGAATGGTATAGTTTTTTCAACCTGTGGTGACAGTGTTGTATCCATTCTTAATTGGTCAATGCAAGTTTTGTTGTCGATGGATTGAGTGTTGCAAGCAACCATTGATGGTAATGTTTTCTTTGACTTATCAGAACACATGGATGTGTCTGAGGTTTCAACATTTTTAGGAGAGATGGCAATGGGTTCATTCATCCGTGGACTCAATGCTTTATTCCTCAGCTCTTCAGCACTCTTGGTCTCAATCTTCTTGGCATCTACAACCACTTGTAATCGCCATTGTTTTCATTGTTTTCTCCTCTTTTTCTTGGGCAATGGAGGTGTATTCTTTGAAGACTTGGAACCCTGAACTAGGCCAACTGTTGATGTGTTTGGTTGGGGCCTCTACGTTCTCTTTCCCTAGTGTGTCCTCATGGGACATAGTTGTGGCCTGTTGAATAGCCTCACTAGCTTATGCGGGTACAACTACCTCTCTTTTGGAAATTCTAGCTCTTCAGCTGATTCCCCTCTGTTTATCTCCTCATTCGATTGCATTGGCAGTTGCTCTTGGTCGGGCATTTGCTCTAGACTCTTGTCCTTACCCAGTGGAACATGCCTCCATTCCTTATCAGGGCAAGTGTTGTGTTTAGAGTTTTTTTTCTCTTGCCCTAGAGGTTTGGGTAAGTCTAGTGTAGAACCAAGAGATGGTTTAGGGTTCTTGTCATGTAGGCTTGGACAAAAGTAGCTGAAGAATTCAGGGTTGTATTGATGGGAGGCATAGAGATCTAAGATTGCAAGGTCTTGAGTGAGGCAAAAGACATATGCACTAACATTAAGAACCATGCTCCCTAATCCTAGCCTGCTAGCCATGTGTAGATCTTCTTCTAGAAGTAGTTTATCATTCAAGGGATGTTTTTGGATAGTGACAAAAAGTTTGACCTCCTGGACCACTACCAACACTCGTAATGAGGTTGGGGCAACATACGTGGGATCATGTATTGATGTCCAAAGGGCTTTCCTTTGCTCAGCACGTGTCATTAGTTGGTGGCCAATTTTGGATGCCAAAATTTGGTTGGAGTACCATGTTTGCACAAAGCTACCTTATCCTTTGCCTTTTCATTTGATTGCTTCAAGCCTTTCCTTGTTTGTCTCACATTGAGCAGTATAGAGTGAGGGTATCAAAAGCGCAATGCTCTAGCTGTGGCCTTTGGGATGTCCTTCATGACTTCTTCGTGGGAGAAAACATGTTGCTCATTCCACATCAGGGGTTCGGCTATAAACTTTATGTGCTCTAATGTTTTCCTTTTTATGTCCACATGCACATACGTGATGGTTGTCAGCTTGTGATCAAGCTTCATCAAGCACTTCATCTCTGGTTCATTGGTCAGATGTGACATCTGCTTGGCCAAATCTTTGAGAGATTTCTACTCATGCCTAGGCTTTAGGTGCTTAGTGCTGGAGGTGTCAAGGATGTTGGTTGTGACATCTCTTCTGCAGGTGAATTGCTAAGGACACATTCCACAAGGGGCATCGTCTCACAGCCAAAGGCTATGACTGCTGTGATTCTTGATTGGAAGTAGTAGCGGCTAGATCAGTGGATGATGGTAAACTGCGGTGTCAAGTCCTTAGGCCTATCGAAAGTGGTCGCGTCTTTTGTTTCCCTTTGAGCATTCACTTGTGCAGATCGAGAGCATCAGTTGAGCTAGCCATGATGGATTGCACAGGCATGTCCTTAGGTTGAGAATTAGGGGTGTTGTCATGTCCCGCACTTTGGACATTTGGAAGCTCAAATGGAGATAGAAATTGGGATTGAGCAGATGCACTTAACAATTGTTGTTGTGCCTCTTGTGTCTGTTTATGGAAAGAGGGTATAGGAGATTTGGGACTCCTAGGTGGACTTGGCACTGGCTGAAAGATTTGCTCACATTTTTGTTTGACGATTCTGCCATTTGCTTTGTTGAGCAATCAGATTATCATGAGCAACGTTGTGCCTGTGGTGCTTATACCCTCTTGGGAAGTCAAAGGCTCCTTGAACACTAGTGGCCTTTGTGCACACTCGACAGTTACACCTGATATCTGCTTGCTAAGCATGCTAGGCTGAGGATCTACCTTTCAAATAGTCATGTTTGGTTTCTTGATTTCAATTGCGAGGGGCTCAGTCACTCCGATGTTGTTAACTTCAAACTTGGATTTTCATTTAGATTTCCTCTTGCATTTCTTCGCTTCTAATACAACTTGGTCTTTAGCTGGCACAAGTGGTTAAGCAAGGGGTTTTGGTACCCAAAATCCATCGATTACCTGTATAATACCTTTGAGCACGTAGCAACACTTTGGATATCCATCGCGGCATTGTGCTGGTTCTCCATCGATATCTTTGTCTATAAGGCTTCCGCTTCTTTTGTAGTCTTCTACGATATTTGTAAGTCCAAAGCCTATCCTTGGCATCGTCTCCTAATCTTATTGTTTCAAGCATGGTCTCGCTCACTAGTTCTCTCTATTCAACATGCGCTTGTATCAACTATTTCAACAAGTCCTTGCTTTCATTACTAGGCTTGCCTTGTATGTCAAAATTTTCCTTGTCTTTCCCTCGAGGTTTGATGAGGTCACCCTTGCTAAAGGTTGTGATTATCCTCACACCCGGTAGTGTCAAGTGTATCCCCTGTGCTACATAATTAGCCTCACACTTCATCGCCCTTTTGAAGGGTCGCCCTAGGAGGGTTTCCTTTCCACAAATTGCACTATTTGGAGGAACATGGAATAGGATAGGCAAGGTTTCAGTTTCAATAGTTACAAGGATTTTGCACTTCCCTATAAGTGCTTGTGGATGTCCCCCGTAAGGACTAAGAGTTGCATTAGTCGGTGTGAGCTCTGGTTGTTCTAGTAGGGTCTGTTAGCTTTCATGGATGCAGGTAGTGAGCAAGACACAGAGTGAAGCAACATGCTTCCTCTCTCATTCTTCTCATTATTCATTCCACACACACTTTAGTGCATATACAACCTAAGGTCATAAAGACCATTCACACCAGAAGTAGAACCGACTTATTTAATGTACCTAACTGATCTAGCCAGACTAGCTGTGTCCAGCTCATGTCGGGGTCAAACACACATGTAAGAGCTTGATATTCTAACACTCCCCCTCAAGCTCAAGACAGCATCTATACTCCAAGCAGTTGTCTAACCCCGAACCTAGCCCTTTGAGCTATCATTTCTCTACCCACGAGCCTTGCCTACCAATGGAAGTAGTGCACAGCATAATTCAAATGGCCAACAACTTGGCAAAGCAATGGGTTGAGGAGCGAAGCATAATTATCACTCACTCGAGGCGGGAGGTCCCAAACTACTGGTAGAACAAGGTGTACCAAATTCCCAAGACGGTCCAAGGCTACAAAGCATAGCCCAAGTGGCGGAGAAGGATTCGTGATACAAACCTTGATGCATGGATGGCATTCTGCGGCACACTCCTTGAAGAAAGGAATGATCCTATCTACATGCCCTACCCTTTCATGCACAGAGTGGATTACAATAGGGAGGAGCATGGTAGGTATGACTTTTCCAAGATCTACAATGCCAATGCAGAGAATCCCGAGGAGTGCCTACATCCATCCATCAATCACGCGCTTGCTCGAGGATTTCTCATCCTATCCATACCCCGTTTTCATCACAACTTGTAATTATCTTAGGACTATTAGGTTTCTACTAAAGCAAAATCTAGCCGTCGAAGAGGCCCACCTCCCTCCACTCTTTTTTCTCAACCTACGAATAGATAGTTGTGCCATGTCCCACTAATGATGAGGGCTATGTTGTTACCCTCTTTTTGTATGAAGATACTCAAAGACATGAACGATAGCCGATTTATGAGGTGTGGACACCCCTTTTTGTCAACCACATCTCTAAATGTCAGGGCTAATCTCAAGAGCTACATGAAAAGCCATGCATTTTTTAGCAAATCCCTTAGGCCACCCCGTAATGCATCATCATAAGAGGACATGGTACAGCTTAAGAGCACCCATGTATCTATGATGTCGATTAAGCTTTTCTATCCAAAAAAAAGAGAAAAATAAAAATAAAAGGAAATAAAAAATAACATCAAAATAAAATAAAAGAAGAAAAGAAAGAAAAAGAAAGAAAAGAAAAAGACTAAGCCCTTGAAATCATTCAAGTACCACAATCATTACACCTAGGATTTTTTACCTAGCCCCAACCCACTTCATGCTTAGGGCACCTCAAGGGCAGGACTTCCAAACTTGTCTCCCTAAGCCACACACCGCACCTACAACAATGCACGAACTAGATCCTCAAGTGTGGGACAACACCGCAAGCTTGCCGAGACCCAACTCCCAATTCCACTGGCACCTGCACCATGCACTACATGGGGAGGTAGATACACCCTTGCACAACTTTTTCTTGCAAGTTAATATCATGTCATATTGACTCGGAGGGCACGAGGAGGGATCCATCCAACACCATCGTAAATTGCCAGGAAAAATCCGTCCATCCACCATTCTCTAAGAAGGATCCATCCAACACTGTCGTCAATTTCAAGGATAGATCCATCCATCCACCATTCTCCAAGAAGAATCCGTCCAACACCATCTTCAATTTTAAGGACACATCCATCCATCTGCCATTCTCAAGGATCCCTCCAATACCATCTTCAATTACAAAGCACAGACCCACCCACCATCGGCATCAGGGAGAAAGCAACCTAACATCATCTTGAATTTCAAGGGTAGATCCATCCAACACCATCCTCAACAAGGGCTTGTATACAAACTCAAAAAGCCATCTGCCTACACCTTCTAGCTACTACCCACCATCAATGCCATGGGACTGGCACTCGTCAGCTAGGAGGGGAGTGATGTTAACCTCATCACAAGAAAAAACATAAAAATTGAAAAAGCGTAAGTCATGAGCTGAAAGAGGCGGCCCAAAAGGAAATCGGACCTGGAAGAGCCCAAAAGCACAGGCATGGCCACAAGAAGTCCAAGATGCAGCCACCGGAGCCCAAAAAGTGCTTAAAATGAGAAGACACACCTTTGAATGTAAAGGCGCAGCCAAAATCCTTGTAAAAAAGTACTAGGCTCCCTATTGTGCAAATTGTAAGGGTAGACAAGTGTTAGAAAGGAAGCTAGGAAGATAGGAGGACAATAGGAAAGAGGTCTATAAAAAAGGGGATGACCAACCAGAAGGAATAAGGGTTTTGTATATAAACTTAAAAAGGGAATGAGAAGCTCATTCTTTGGTGTATGGCTAAATTGGACTCTTCTTCTTCCCTTCTTCTCTCCTTTTTGCTTGCTTGTGTGTGCTTGAGAGAGGGAGTGTGAGAGTGTGAGGGTGTGAGTGTGTGAGGGTGAGGGATCTTGGAGAAGGAGGTCTCCATCATCTCCTCTCTTCTTCTTCTCTTCTCTTGTCTCACACGGCTATGGAGGATGGAGCTTGAAGGAGAGGGATTGAGGTTTCTTGAGTTTACATCACAAATCATGGAGCTACTAGTGTGCACAAGGAAGGAGGGTACTCAATTAGGCATCGATGTAAGCTCACTACACTCGTAGAGAGGGATAACACGTCGGCTATGTGAGACATAGCCATTAGTGCTGCTCGACTTGAAATGCTTGAAAGAATAAGCAGTTTGTTTGGCAGTCGAGTGTGAGCTCCCAATACTTCCACTTATGCTTCCACTTCAAGGCTTACCTCTCTTCATTGCCATTATCACAAAATTGATACAAAACGGTGAGAAAATCTTTTGTAACCTTTTGCAAGAAGTCCATAACAACACACCAAGCAACCTTTTTCACTAATTGTTCAATAGTGCATGTAATTTGAAACATGACTCATATTTTCTTTTAAGAAAATGCCTCAAAGCTTACATATTTAATATATGTAACCTATGCATCCACTTTTGGTTAACACAACTAAAATTGCAGCATACCCTGAAATAGATATCCACAATCTTATAGGTCTAAAAGGGGCCTAAAACAACCTCAGATAGCCAAAAAAGTACCAAGAAGTTGTAATGGGATAATTTGCAAAATATACAATGCTTTGCTTGCACATAAATCTCAAAAACATATAATTTTTTTGTCTATCGTACTTTTGGTGTCTCCACGTGCACTATCCAAGAGAAAGAGTGGAAGAATGGAAGAGCTTCTTACATGTTGCTTGCTTGCTTGCTTGAATCTTTGCTTCTTCTCTTTCACTTTAGCCTTCAAAACTAGCATCTCTCAATGTCATTGCTCTGATACCATGTCATAAATTGTGTGGTGGGGGAACTTGCTTGAGTTGTTGTCCCAAATACACACCATACACAGAGCACTCAAGAACACAAGAAAAAGATGGAGGTCAAAATGTTTTCTTATTGGTTTCTTTTTCTTCTTTCATAAATCATACAATGTACACAAAGTATAAATAAGATATAACATAAAGGAAATTAGCCTATACAAAGTTTATATAAAATACAACATAAAGAAAAGTGGCCTACTAAGTCAAACAGTGCATAACTGACTATATTAATCAATTGACACTATAACTATGTTAGGTATAGGTAGGTGCAACAAACCAAATATAATAAGTGATAAGCCAATGGCCATGTGAGGATCACAATAACCCCCAATATGCTAAGTATAGATGTGTGGATCCATCTAGCTAGGTAGTCTGTCCATCAATATTCACACGTGTTAAGCTTATCATCTCAATAGCATGTCAATTTAGAAAGTAGTCAAGGCATGCATTTCTACATTAAAAGCATGTATACATGAAGCCACTTAAGTTGATATATTTTGGTGTATGGGATCCCACAAAAACTACAACTATGAGTGATTCCAAGCATTATGTCTCTTTCATTGATGATCGTACTAAAAAATTATACGCTTATTTTATGCATGAGAAAAGTGAGATGTTCACTAACTTTAATAGCTTTAAAGCTTTGGTTAAGAAGAAGAAATGATTATATATTAAATATCTAAGGTCGGATGGAGAGGGAGAGTACTTCTCCAATGAATTTTTTGCTTTTTTGTAAAGAAACAGTATTCAAATGTAGTTTACATGTAGCCACACTTCGCATCAAAATGGAGTCACTATATGAAAAAATGGGCATATTACAGAGGTTGCTCAAGCATTGATGTTTGGAAAACCCACTTTTATTGGGTTGAAGTAGTTACTACAACTATATGCATTATGAATAGGATACTTGTAGTTACTATATATAGTAAGAGACGTAAGGAGAAGTATACAAGTAAAAAGTCAAATCTATCCCACTTGAAAGTACTTGGATGTATTTCATATGTGCATATTTCTAATGAGTTTTGTAATATACTAGATTCCAAAGCAAAAAAATGTGTATTTTTGGGATATTGTCTTCAGCAAAAGAGATATAGATAGTATAATCCTATTACACATTAGCATGGATATTGTCTTTGATTAAATGAGTACCTAGTACACCAATGCGGAGGATATAGTTAGGGAAAATGTGCATGAGAGTGTGGCTATACAGAAAATAGGTCAATAGTCATAGACACTGAGTGTGCCATAGGAGTCTCCTAGTCATGTGTTTGTTAAGATAGACCTTGGAGTGGTAGATTACAATTACAGGTTACTCCACCAAATACATCACATCTCAAAAGGAAAGATAAGAAAAACATTGGGGACACCTATTGTGACTAATGTATCGTTAGGTTTCTCTCATGTTGATGTGGATTCAGATGGTTCTAAGCAAAGCTTGGATGAAGAGTTTGGGATTCCATCTATTGGGACATCTAATGTGAGGAAGGAATAAGAGGATTTCAAGGCACCTACTAGTAATCCAAGCCCACCCATATCAACAAGAGTAAGAAAGCCCATATAGCAATTGATATATGATAGCTATGTAGCTCATCACTATGCATACATGGCTAAGGTTGTGCAGGATGTAGAGCCCACTAGTTTTAAGGATGGTGTGGGTAATGAGCATTGGGATAATGCTATGAATGAAGAAATAGTTGCACTTAAGGTGAATGAAAAATACGATTTGGTGTCTTTACCAAAAGGCAAGAAAGCTATTGGCTACAAATGGGTTTATAAAGTAGAGCATAAGTCTAATGGATCAATTGAGTGGCTATAAGAAAAGGCTAAATTCCAAATAGTATGCACAAATTCATGGCATTGATTAGGAGGAGG
This sequence comes from Lygodium microphyllum, assembly GCF_053477565.2. Taxonomy (NCBI): domain Eukaryota; kingdom Viridiplantae; phylum Streptophyta; class Polypodiopsida; order Schizaeales; family Lygodiaceae; genus Lygodium; species Lygodium microphyllum. Next base: position 132,423,295 of record NC_141143.1, read on the forward strand.
CATTTCCTCTAGTAGCTAAAAGGGCTCCTGTGAGGGGGGTTGTCATAGCAATGGTTGTATCAAAGGGTTGGATCATGCATTAGATGGGTGTAAAAAATGCATTTTTGCATAAATAGTTATAAGAAGAAGTTTATGTTGAGGATAACAATTATCTGGATTATGTATGCAAGCTTCATAAGGCCTTATATGGGATGAAACAAGCAACTAGGGTATGGCATGACAAGATTACATAATATCTTGTTAGCATTAGACTCTCCAATAGAGCATGGACTGATCACTTGCTTCATATATGTGAGGATAATGTGGGTATTGTGAACATATATATATATATATAACATTGAGATAGAGATTGGCCATGTGAAGAGTCTTCTCAAGGCTAATGAGGGATTTAGGATATGTGGGATATTTTCTTAGTATAGAGATAATGAGGAATCTAGAGGGTAAATGGTTGTCATAGAGACAATATGCTTTAGATATGCAAAAAAAGTATGGTTTGGTTGATTGTAAGCTAACCTCCATACCTCTTGATATCAATGCTAAGCTTAGTGCACACGAAGGTGATATGGCTAAGGATGTCACTATGTAGAGAAAGATTATGGGTACCCTTATCTGTTTAATGACCACTCTAGGCCACCAAATCTAAAGTACACATTTGTTTTGGAGAGTCAATTTATGTAGCTTTCACGAGAACCACATTTGGATATAGTGTAATGCATGTTGTGCTATGTTGGGTCTACACTTGACTACACCTTTTTTTCTATGTAGCAATTCTACCCTTGGACTTGCATGGTTACACATATGTAGATTAGGCCAATGGTAGTATTTCAAACTAGAGATTTGTCAATGGATTCATGTTTTCTTTTGGAAGTGGTGCTACTGCTTGGAGTAACAAGAAGGACCCTACACTTGCAATATCTACTAGTATTGAGATAATGTATAAAGGTGCTGCAATTGCATCATGTAATGTAGCTTGGTTATACAAGCTACTTGGTGACTTGGGACTACATGTGGACAAAAACGTTATCATCTATTGTGATAATCTTAGTAGCATTCAGCTAGCCAAGAGCCTATTGTATCACATACATATCAAACACATAGAAATCCATTACCATTTCATTTGAGAGTGGGCTCTAGCAAGTGATATTAACTTGGTGGTACACAGTATCAAACTGTAGGTATTTTCATCAAGGCCTTAGGAGCTAAGAAGTTTCACTACTTTAGGACTACTCTTAGAGTACATAAGTTGATGTAGTGTTTGACTATTTAGTGGAGCCGAATATGGTATCATGGAATGCAATGATACCACATTATGTTGAACATGATGGAGAAGTAAAGGCCTTGCTATTGTTTAGGTATGACAAGGTAATGTATTTGGATTAAAAAACCTTTTTTACAATGCTTCAAGCATGTGGTACTCTTGCAAAGAAGGTTCAAATTTCCATTCATGACAACTGATTGGACTTTGATATGCACATTGAAATTGGAAAGGCTTTACATGGTGATGGCCAAAAGAGGAGATTTACTTCAAATGTCTTTGTTTTTGTACTACACTTGTAAACATGTATAGTGTCAGGAAGTGAACTGGAGAGAAAGAAAGAGGAGAGAGAAGTCTACAAAAGAGAGATGATGAAGTGCAAAAGTGAGAGAGAGAGAGTGACGAGTAGAGAGAAATACTAGAATAGGAGAGAGAAAGATAAAAAAAGAAAAAGAAGCCATTGAAGCTGAGAGCAAGATAATGAGGAGAAGGATAGTATAATTTGTATTAATTTGTATCAATTGATGACTCATGCAAAAAAAATTATGGCAAGGCAACAAGCTTCATCAAGCAATGGAGGATGGTGGGGTCTTATATCTCTTTCTGCTCTTATAGTGTACATTGAACTACAACATATATGTCTTTGTACATAGACACCTCTTATGTGTATATCAATTTATAACCCTCTTGCACCAAATGCCATCCCTATCACCCTTATAGACCATTAGTACTATTGTCTTGGTACCATGAGAGTTTCTACTACTAAACATGCACTATAAGATACAGGCCTTATACTGACGTTTAAAGCGACGAAAATGTTCATAAAGAAATTTTCCCCTGTCATTGCAAAAAACATCGGTATTAGCGATGCCATAGAACAGTCGATACCAGCGTCGTTTGCGACACTGATACCAATGCAAATAGCTATGCTGATAACAATGCTTTGCGATGCATATTGCAACGTTGATAGCGACACGTGCAGTAAATTTGCGGCGCTAATAGCGATAGTAACAGGAAAAAAAAATGTGGCAGGGCAGTAAGCTACCCTGCCATATATAGCACTATGTGTTTTATTTGGGCCATACAAAATAGTTTTAGTAATGTGTACAATACTCATGTAAATAAAGGCAAAGTGTACTTGAATCATAACACTGATATATGAAATAAATACATGATCGCATAATGAAAGCGACCAGTACAATCATGGCAAGATACTACTATTACATAGAAAATGCCTACACAAATCATGTAACCAAAAAGGAAGAGTATAGGAGCTCTAGGGATCCAAGGGCGAGCTATAGATCCTCGCCATCTGAAACCTCGTCCCACCGCAAAGGAGCATCGAACGGACTCTGCAAAAAAAGAAACAACTACACATCAATCCACCATATAATAATGCATTTTAATTAAACTTAGTAACTACGGACAATAAAGATGAGTGACTTACTAGGCCGCCGCATCCATCCAATCGGTCGATCAATACAGTGAGACCGTGTCTCTTTGCATATCGAGTCTCTAGGCCGGTGGGATTGCGGTTTATAATGGAGTGCTACAAAGAAAAAAAAATACAATTGTTAAAAACACGATTGTCAGTACAAGGGATATTGTAAAAAAATAAACAAGCAAAACAAAAGAAAAACTTACAAAGTCCTCTAGATATGTCCTGTGGCCACCACTCCTAAGATAAAGGACCACTCATGCCTCCAATCGTCCCCTCGCCGCCTCGCGCTATTGTCTCCAACATCCTAGAGAATTTGTAGCCTCCTCCCTGAGTCGGGGCTAGTCATCCGCGTCTAGCCACTCGGGTTTTGAGATCCCACTCTTAAGTGCCTTGCGTGCGTCCGATCGTCTGTGTGACATACACGCACGAATGCACTCCATCATCCGGCCTGTGAAAAACCTATCTGCTGCGGCTGGTACCGGAAACTCCTCATGCAAGGATGCTACTATGTAGTCCTTGCTCCCCTGTGGTATGTTCTTCCAATTATCTAAGACGTTGTGCCGAAAAACTTATTGGCACAACTCTCTCATACAAGCCATCACCCTCCTCCCCTCATCATTCATGATGATGGCTCCTGTCCTATTATCTACAAGGTATCCATACCCCTCTGAGGTATGCCTAAGATGTGTCCTCTCCCACATCCAACCACGCTTCTGGGCACTTTTGGGCATATCCAAGAGACCCTTGTACAGCTGGTGTACCTACGGGGGTAGTATCTCTCAGAGTAGCACCCATAGGGGTGCCACCTGCGGATGGCTAAGCAAAATCTGGAGTGACTGGAGTAGACGTCCCCACAGGTGTGACAAATCCTACGAGTGGCACAACTCCAGTAGAACGACGAGACGGAGGCACTGCGTTGGTACCTCCACAACAACCACCTGAGCCACGCTCTCTCGAACCACCACGAGAGCGAGGAGTAGCACATGTATCCCAAGCCGACCACAAGCGGCTCACTCCATCCAAGTCTCCGCAGCATCCCCCTGAACCACTCCCTCTATCTAGCCCAAGTCTAAAGCATCGACCTCATCTGCTGAAAACTGAAGCATCAGAGCACACTGAAGTAGATCTAATAGAACGGTCTGATGGTGTCTGAGGCAATTCCTGGTCTACCATATCTCTGAATCGAGCCATCTAATCTGGAGACATACACGTGAAGATCTCCTGTAGCTCCTCGTCGCTCATCCCTCGACTCATCATGCTGATCTAAACATCCACAAAGGCCACCTGCACAAACAAAAATTAATGTTAGCATAATCAATATAAATCATACAAAGTACGGTAATATAAATCTTTAAAAATGATATTACTTAAAATGCATATCTTATGTACCCTTATAAGTGATTTGTCAATGAATTGAGTAGGTGGATGCTCCAAGTATGAAGTACCCTATGGTCCCATGTCAATCTTCTAACACAACTCCGCATACACTGGAAGGTCGATAGACATGTCACCACAAAAGGATGAGTCCACCTCGTTCTCAAAGAATTCTTGGACTCCTATATTTTCATGATTGTTACCCGATGTTAGCTCCTCTACATGCTCCAAGCTTTCGGTGGCCTCCACCCCTTGCAATATTGACCCCTCTATTTGCGTACTGTCCCTATCTACGCTCGGAACATCACTTTGATCATATACTCTCGCACTTCGGGAGTAAAGGTATAACATACCACCATTGAGGTTGTCGGGGATTTAGATAGAAAATTATCTGTTCAAAATCACGTACAAGAGAGATTTAACTTTTGTGACATATATCAAGTCGTAATACAATCTAAAAAAAACATGAGTTCATGCACCTATTCACAATGGGCCAGCAACATAAACATGTCGTGCAAATCTGTCCTTTTTTTTTTAAATCTATTTCGAGAAATCCAAATGGACCCCATCGAACTGTTGCTCCAACTCCTTCAAGTACCACTTTGAATCACTACACATCGAATAGGATCATGGAGAAGCTACGGTAATCCACCGTGACAATACTTTGCAAGTTTTCAAAATACTCCATCTCATCTATAATCGTGTTTGGATCCGTTGCTCGTTGTCGGCTCTCTTACTCAAACTTTGCCATGATACCACAATCTGTTGTGGAGCGCATTTTGTCAATACGCTCCACGCGAAAATACCATCCGCACAACCATGCCGCACTATATATTTTGTACTATACATTGAAACACTCAATTAGTTGTCCCATATAAAATATAGATACGACAAACCCTAAACATGTCATCACCTTTGTGTTCAAATTTGAGAGAGAGAGAGACAGGGAAACTCCATTGTCATGAACCTTCAGGTTCCATAGCTTTCTTCCATTATTCTTTTTACTAACTAAGTAACACACACAACAAAGATAAAGTGACCTAGTGTAAGTGTAGACTAGACAGACTAACTCTAGTCTAGTCAGGTCACTAACTGACTACTAACCCGACTTATTTAATGTAGTCTCATGTAGACAGCGGCGCACTCTAGCTGTCATAGATGTCGGTCATAGATAAAGACACACAGACGGTGAGCTTGATTTCTAACACTCCCCCTCAAGCTCAAAAACAAAACTCAAATCATCTATATCACTCCAAGTAGCTGTCTAAAGTGAATGAACTTATCTTTACCAAGTGATTTGGTAAAGATGTCTGCTGCCTGGTCTTCAGTCTTCACATGCTCCAAGTCAATCTGATCTGCTAAAACCATTTTCCTGATGAAATGGTAGTGAACCTCAATGTGTTTCGATCTTGCATGATAAACAGGATTTCTTGCTAACATGACACTGCTCAAATTTTCACAGTACAGCTTGACTTTGATGTCCAAGTATACTCCCAAGTCATTCAGCAACTTCTGTAACCACTTAGCTTCACAGGCCGCTAAGGCTGCACCATGATACTCTGCTTCCGTACTAGACAATGCAACTGTAGGTTGTTTCTTACTCTGCCAACTGATCATGCTACTACCCAATCCAAATTCATAGCCGTTGGTTGACCTCCTGTCATACGTGCAACCAACCCAGTCAGCATCAATGTACCCCATCAAGTCAAGGGGTTTCCATATGCATAAAATAGCCCATGATCTGTGGTACTCTTTACATATCTCAGAATTCTCCTGACTACATCCAAGTGTGGTTTGCGAGGCTTCTGCATGAACTGACTGATCAACCCCACAGCATAACTCAAGTTAGGTCTAGTGATTGTGAGATAGATCAAGCTGCCTACCATCTATCTGTACATAGTAACATTCTCAATCTCTGTCCCAACATCAATCTACAACTTGATATTCTTCTCTAAAGGCATATCCATAGGCTTGAAATCAGCCATACCATATTTCTGTAATATGTCACGAGTATACTGCTTCTGTAGCAGCCATATGCCTTGAGGTGTAGAGACAATCTCAATCCCCAAAAAATATTTTAGCTCTCCAAGGTCCTTGACCTTAAACCGAGCCTGTGAACATGTCTTTATTTCAGCAATCCCATTTTCATCATCTCTTGTAATGATTAAGTCATCAACATAGACAACTAGTAAAACATAGCCACTATCTGTCTTCTTCACAAACAAACTATGATCAGCATCTCCCAATTGGAAACCATGTTGCTGCAAATAACTGCTGATGTGAGCATTCCATGCTTTGGGTGCCTGTTTTAGCCCATATAATGCCTTTTTCAGCCAACATACACGTGCTGGAAATTCTGGATGCACATAGCCTTCAAGTTGTTCCATGTAAACCTCTTCCTGTAATTCTCCATTGAGAAAGGCATTCTTTACGTCCATCTGCCATAGTTTCCAGCCTCTAGCTGCTGCCAAAGCAATCACAGTTCAACTCGTAGCCATCTTTGCTACAGGGCTGAAAGTCTCCTCATAATCAAGACCATACTACTGCGCATACCCTTTTGCAACCAGCCTGGCCTTGTATCTTTCCAATGATCCATCTGATTTACATTTCACCTTATACACCCACTTGCATCCAATAGGTGTTTTGCCCTTAGGCAACTGTACCAAATCCCATGTACCATTTTCAACCAAAGCTGAATATTCCTCATCCATAGCAGCACGCCAATTCTCCTCTGAACTGCCTCATCAAACTTACTTGGTTCTCTAAACCCTATTACTTTCATCATATAAGCATAATGACGGGCTGAATATCCAATGTAAGTATACATGTCAACAGGTCATCTGACCCTCTCTGATCTCCTGAGCTGTGGCTCACTGTGAGCTTGCCTCTCATGAGGTGGCACATAACGGCTCTGCCTAGCACCTCGCGTCATAACAAACGGAATCCCCAATTCACTGTCTAAGCTGTCACTGCTAGATGAATCATAACCTGCAGTGAGTGGACATGTTACATCTTCAAAAACCTTTTCTTTTCCCTTATCTATTCTCCCCCTCACTGACATATCCGTGTCAGTGGATACAGTAGTGTGACTTTGCAATCGTCCTGTCCAAGGACTCACTGTAGATGATACATCACCTGTCTGACCACTCATGGAAGTACTCTCTGCAGGAGTATTTTCAGCATGACTCATACTGGACCCATCAGTGGGCACTGCAACAGGTTTCCCATACCAGGATGCTAATTCATCAAATACCACATCTCTGCTTATGAGTGTCTCATGCAAAGAAGGTACATAACACTTATAAGCTTTCCGTTCCTGTGCATATCCTATAAACACACTTTTCACTGCCTTAGGATCCAATTTTTTCCTCTTCTCATCTGGTATATGCACATATGCAATGCTGCCAAATACCTTCAAGTGCGAAATATCAGGTTTATGACCATACAGCCGCTCATACGGAGTGACATCATGAATCCCTACTATAGGGGTTCGATTCAGCACATGGACAGCAGTCATCACTACTTCAGCCCAATAACCATTTGGCAGACATTTTTCATTCAGCATAGCTCTAGCTAACTCCATCAAAACTCTGTTTTTCCTCTCTGCAACACCGTTTTGCTGCGGTGTATAACTATATGTGAGCTATCTTCTGATCCCATATTTAGCAAGATACCTGTCAAAGTAATTTGAGGCATATTCACCTCCTCCATCTGATCTCAAGCATGATATGTAACTGCCCAATTCATTTTCAGCATGCTTCTTGAAGTCTTTGAATGCATCAAACACATCATTCTTATGCTTCAAAATATAAAGCCAAGTGTACCTGCTGAAATCATCAATGAGTGAGACATAATACCGTGCACCGCCAAAAGAAGCATTATGTGAAGGACCCCAGACATCAGAGTGCACCAACTGTAAAGGCCTAGTGTTGTTTTTTACATGTCTCATGAAAGGAAACCGTGCCTGCTTCCCAAACTAACATGCAGGGCATATATGACCACAATCATTATACTTGAATTTAGGTAATCCAAGTACTACTTCCTTCTGCTGCATAGATTTCAGCTTTTGTACATTGACATGTCCAATCTGCTTGTGCCAAATCTCTACATCCCGAATGGCACTCTCATCATGAGCAAACATGGCTGCCTTAAGTCCCGGAATGGTTGCATCCAATGTAAACATCCTGCCATCCCTTTTTCCCTTGGCAATTAACTTGCAGCCATTTCCATACTCCTCAATGAAATACCCATCTTTGCTAAACCTCATTTGCAAATTCTATTCTACCATTTGACCCATTGACAATAGATTCTTTGTTATGGTCGGTACATGTAATACATCATGCAGGTCTTTCTTCTTGCCATCAAGCATCATAAGAGGAACAATCCCTTTATGCTTTATGTCATGTTGGGTGTCATCTCGAGTACATACATGACCATGTGTACCTACAACCATCTCATCAAACCACTCTCCATGCGGTGTCATGTGGTTTGACGCTCCAGAGTCAATGTACCATATGTCATCTCTATCATGTCTCGATGCATTTCTGGATACATGCTGCATGGCAAAGAGTCTATCAACTAGCTCATCATGAGTACCACTGGAAGATGCATAGTGCCCATGCTGTCTGCCCTTTGCCTTCATATCTCCCTGCTTCTTGTAACAATCCTTTGCAATATGCCCATACCGGCCACAATAATGGGAATCCTTGTCCCTGTTGGACTGATCAGATGACTGCCATGAACCAGATCCACCACCTCTACCTCAGGGTGATCTCCCCCTGCCTCTAAACCCGCCATCCACGCTGGCCTTGTGTATTTGCACCATGCCAATTACTCTACTGTTGCTGCTGTCAATAAGCATTACGAGTGTCACCACGACCTCGAAATGAACCACGACCTCTAGATCCTCTACCATGCTGGCTAGAGTATAACACAGTGTCTCTACTCTGAGATGCACTGGAACTTGTATTCAAACCAAGTTTGACTTCCTCATGCAGCAACAAAGCAACTAGCTCTTCCCAGCTAGGGGGCTCTTCTCTAACAGAAATGGAAGTGTCAAAAGCTTTGTACTCTTTGCCTAAGCCATTCAAGGCAACAGCAATCATATCATCTTCTAATACACTTGAGCCAATGGTAGCAAGTTGATCAGCTATGGTCTTAATCTCTGTGGTATACACCTGGATGCTCTTGTCATTCCTAGACATGTTGTTGAACTATTGTTTCAACTGGATCTTCCTTGCATGTGTCATGGTTCCATAACTTTTCATCAGTATGTCCCAAGCATCCTTCAGAGTCTCACATCCAGTGATTTGAATTACCATAGCATCAGATATACATAGAGAAAACCAATGCAGCACATTGCATGCTCTTTCATTCCATAGCCTGTAAGCTCTTTTCTGTTCATTAGTTGGATTCTATGCATGCAACTCAGGAGTAGCCTCATCTCCTGTACATAGATCCCAATAACCTCTGCCAACTAGAAAGTTTTTCATCCTAAATTTCCATAATGCAAAGTTCTTGTTGTCCAACTTCTCTCCAACTATCTGAGTGATATTGTCAGTCCCATGTGCATTAGCCATGATGCAATAGACTGTCTATCAAGTGCCTGACTCCTGCAGACCAATAAGTATGACTAACCAATAGACATGATGCAATAGACTATCTATCAAGTGCCTGACTCCCTGCAGACCAATAAGTACTGACCAAGTTCAGTCTGTAACAGTTTATGACAATTTTTTGCACTAAATTGTAGAAAAAAATAGGGTATTTCAGCCCACTGACACCCCAAAACAACCCACAAACAAGTGGTCTCAACTATAGGTATAACTGTCAATACATAAGTTATGTGTTTGCTTCAGCTTAAGCTTCTATAACCTCACTGCCAGGGTACATACATGCAATCTGAAAACTGTAAACTGTGAGTAACCAACAACAATTTCAAGTCCAAAACTGAGTGGTAATCATGTCATACATGTTCCAAAACCTCCCAGATAGCTGCTAGTACATTTGGCAGTCAAGACATGAGCATAGAGGCACAGAACAGTGCATAACCAGCACATACAAGTGTCAACAAATTTAGTTGCAGGTTGTAGTCAACCAAAATTTAGCATAACACGCTCCAAGCAGCTCCAAAATATCTTCCAATCATGTCATACATTTACTTTGTAGTGGCAAGTTCAATACATGAGCATCTGAGTAGGCATAGATAACCTGTCTTCGTTGACCAATGGCATAAACTTCATAAATTGTTTGTAATTAACCAAGACAGTGTGAGTGCATTTACTTCAGCTTCAAATTTCAGTTTTCAATGATGCTCATTGCTTGCTTCAATCCTCCATACATTCAGCATGTATAGATCAGTTCATATAGATGATAGAACCCCCAAGATGACCTGTATTGCTTCAGTAATACACAATGCTTGACATTGATTGTGTATGTCAGTTTTCAGCCACTAACATACTTTAGATTTGAGTGATTTCAGTGAGCAACTTCAGCTCAAATGCATTACATCTGGTACATATGGCTTCTTGACATACATCTTGACTCCAGTGATGCTTCTGGGTATGTATGAGTGCTTCAAGCTCATGCTAGACAAATGTATATGCTTTGTAGTGGCTATATATAGCATCCACTGTTTATGATAGACCTGTGATCTCTGTTTTCAACTCATAAGTGAGCTCCAGCACAAGCAATGGCTTCCTATTATCTTCAAGTACCTTCCAGGGATCTCTTGCAAGCAATGTATAGCCAAGTGAGTGATTACAACTAGCAAATGAGGCAAAGGCGTTCATGCCTGAAATAGGCGCAATCTGCGTAGACTAGACAGGGGTTTGCAGCAGTACATGATGTTGATGATGATGATAATGGAGCACACAATGGTGCTTAATGCTCCCTTCTCAAGGTTCTAAACAAGCCCCAGACAGTAGCTTGGACCATAGAGCAAACAATCACACAATGCATACCTTCCATTTGACAATGGCATTCAGCCTGTTTGAAAAATAACATAAGTCTTCAACTATAGATCATCTTCACTCCCTCTTGCTCCAAGAAGTCCACCAAGTCCAGCTCTGATACCATGTTCAAAGTTGAGAGAGAGAGAGAGACAGGGAAACTCCATTGTTATGAACCTTCAGGTTCCATAGCTTTCTTCCATTATTCTTTTTACTAACTGAGTAACACACACAACAAAGATAAAGTGACCTAGTGTAAGTGTAGACTAGAAAGACTAACTCTAGTCAGGTCACTAACTGACTACTAACCCGACTTATTTAATGTAGTCACATGTAGACAGCTGCACACTCTAGTTGTCATAGATGTCGGTCATAGATAAAGACACACTGACGGTGAGCTTGATTTCTAACACTTTGGACTACATCCCCTCAAGAATTCCCACTCCTCGATTGAGAACTCTGCCCCTTCACAAGACGCTACGGTCAAAGCTCCATGCAACCATTGCATTGACGTAAACCATGGCATCTTCTCCATGCCCTTGGGATATCAAATCGGTCGATGGCACGTACTACGTCGAAATTCAGATCGCGCTTCCTCCCGCTCTTTCCTAGCTTGTTGGTACCTAGGGAGCCACATCTCCATGGAGGTATGGTGCAATATACAAAAGCGATTCACGTTCTCCTCCATTGCAGCATCCATTCTTTTTTCTACCCTATTTCCAACCATCACATCTTTGGTCAGGCTATCATCATCCTTCAACGACCATAGCATACTATTGTCTGAATCCACCATTAGTAGCCATTGTGAAATATGCACTAACGCCTCAGACACCAACCAACCTTTAGCCATGCTACCTTTTGGTTGAGCTCTTTGTCGCATAAAGCCTTTCAGCGTTTTCATGAAGCACTCCAAGAAGAACATCCATCATGTATGAACATATCCAGCAATCTCCACTTTATCTACAAGAAGGTGGATTTGTATTATGAGCATGTTGGTAGGCAGGTATTTCTCAAAGAGACAAACCATCTCCACTACTCCCCGCCTTATGGATTCAATAAAGGACATCTTAATCTCCTTCTATGAGATCCATTGCACTAAAGTTGACAACTTGTAAATTGTCGTGCGTATTCCTGGAGTAAGGCTTCCTATGATCACGATCGGTAGTACAAACTGCCACAAAGGACGAAGCATTATGAACAACGACTACACTCCAAATAGCAAAATATGCAGGCCACTTATAATCCATTTGTAGTACAAACCTGACATATCTTATGCCAATCATGGGATTTTAGCCGTGATAATTGTTCGTCTTTAGAAAACGCGGATATGGGAGAACGCATCATATCCGTCGAAGTGCGAATAGACTTGACTATTTAATTCGTAATGCACTCTTCTTTAGTGGACAAAAAAGCATCTCCGTCTTGCCTACCTCCATCAAATCCATTCGTGCCCCTATACTGTCTCTCTTTCTTGTGATGCGGTCCCATAGTAAGCTGTCCATGTTCTTGAAAATATGCATGGGATCTAACAAGTGGTTGATCTGTAAGTAAGCCCAATATGGCAACTCGTAGAAAACTGAGAGCCGTCACATTTCATTTAGATGTGACTCCGTGTGGACCATTTTCAACTCGCCAGCTTTGGGCATTCATATGTGCTGGAGGTCATCCAAGAAAACCTTCCTTGAGTTCATGACCCTTTGGCAAGAAAGCGGTTGTCCTTGATATACCATCTTCTTCATAGTTCGTGACCTGCCGGAGTCTAACTGTGGCCCACACAAGGGACATGCATGATAACCTGAGGTAACCAGACCTGTCCCAAAACCTCTATCTAGTGAATATACACTTGAACGAGCTATGATAGATATTACCAATGAGAACAGAAGCCTACTTACCTAAGCACTCTCCGAATCCCGGAAAGTCATGCATGGCCCACATGAGAATGGCTTGGACCGTCGACCATCGCGCTTGCTCATATCTTACACAGTGACCCCCTCCTCCCACAAAATCTTAAGCTCGTCGACTAATGGACGAAGATACATATCCATATTTTTGACTTTGTAGCAGCTAGGAATGAGCAAGCTAAGGATGAGATGTCCTTTCTTCGTAGAAAGCCATGGAGGGATATTGTAGTTGACAAGGACTATAGGCCACACACTGTAAGAAGTTGAGTGTAGATCGAATGGATTCACGCCATCCATAGCAAGACCGAGCCAAAGATTCCTTGGCTCTCAAAAAAAACCTGGGAAGGTAGAGTCAATGTGGCTCCATGCGTGTGAATCCGCTAATATTCATTGAACTCCATCTGTGGACCTATTTTGTGCATGCCACGTTGTCAAGCTCGCCATGTCGGACGTACAAAACATGTGGTTTATGCAGGGGATAAGTGGAAAGTGTCTAAGAACTTTTTGAGGGATGGTTTGCCCTTGCCCTTACAAGCCCTGTCAATACTTGTGAGCACCACACTTTGGACATGTCTCCATAGTCTCAATATACAATCGTTGATACATGCATGGATGCTGTTATAGTCCATGCCAAGCTTTCGTAAAACATCTTGTGCATCATCACGAGACTTAGGCATGGTATTTACAAGTGATAATATATGATACTTCAGTAACTTGGGAAAAAGTCATAAAACACCTTGAAAAAATACAAATGTTTTTTATGATAGTGCCGAAAAGAAATCAACGAAGTGTACATACAAGGTACCTAAACAACTCGATCACACTCGCATTGCTCCACCCGTATTTTACTTGCAGACTTAGGAGTGCAAGCAGTGTCTTCAGGCGAGATACTCAGCACCCATCATATAATGGTATGGATGCTTCCTCTCTAAGCGGATCAGATATCTGGACATCCATGGGCATCAATGCATCAATCATTGCCTCCATCTCAGGCTCCAAGATTATAGGAAAGTCTGAAAGGTTGTCTATCTCCTCTGGTATTGACAGTATAGATTGGGTAGTACCTTCCAAGTGGTGGATTGGCTCAGGCACTCCATCCATCGCACGCTCATGAACTCTTCTAACTGGCGGCAAAGGGTACACTCCTCCTTGGGATGAGACGTCATCTCCCTGGATAGAAAATTTCCCAGCTACACCCAATGTTCTTGTATATGGTATTCAATTAGCTTGCGAATACAATGCATGATTGATATACGCTTTTCTTATTGTTTACTCAAAATCTGAGATCACCTGCTCAATGATCTCTGACTGAAACTCACCAAAGCATCGTACGTGTTATATAGACAATCGACGTTTTCATGTAATTGCCAGCTTACATTAAGAGCAAGAACATGGGACACACCGATTAAGATATGCCTCACGATCTTAAACATCAGGGCCTTCATTGTTTTCCATTTGGTCTACGTTACAACAAACAATTTGTTCTTGTTATCATTCTTTTTTTCTTTCTTAAATTGTTTGAGAATGGATTTCTTCTCTTGTAACTCAACAAAATTAACGTATGTAAAGTCTCCACCCACCCACAAATTAACATATGTCGGAGTGTTTCCTGTCTCATGGTATTGTACTACTGGACCTCGCCACTACCACCACCACCACCACCATCGATGCCACCGCTGCCGCCACCACCACCACCACTACTACAACTATTACTATTACTACTACTACAAACAAGAAAAGAAGATGTTAAAGAACAAGATTTTACCCTCTCTTTGTTTTTTATCCATTCATTCTCTTCTCTCCTTCCATATCCCTCTCTTTTTCTTTTTCTTTATTGTGTTGTAAGTTTATTCCCTCTCTCTCGTTCCTTCTTTCTTTTTCTCTTCCTCTCCCTCTCTCATTTCCTTTAACAAAACATCTCTCTCTCTCTACTACTACTACTACCACTACCACTACAATAAACAAGAAAATAAGAAAAAACAACAATAACTACTACTACTATAACAACAACAAACAAGAAAACTAAACAACAATAAATAAGAAAAGAAAAAAAACTACTACCACTACAACAACAATAATAACAACAAACAAGAAAACTAAACAATAATAAACAAGAAAAGAAAAAAAAATTACTACTACTACAACAACAACAACAAACAAGAAAACTACTACTACTACTACTACTACAAACCACTACCACTACCACTACAATAAACAAGAAAAGAAAAAAATACAACAACAACAACAACTACTACTACTACTACTAAGAAAAGAAAAAAAAACTAGTATTACTACTACTACAACAACAACAAATAAGAAAACTAAACAACAATAAATAAGAAAAGAAAAAAATACTACTACTACTACTACTACTACTACTACTACTACTACTACTACTACTACTACTACTACTACTACTACTACTACTACTACTACTACTACTACTACTACTACTACTACTACTACTACTACTACTACTACTACTACTACTACTACTACTACTACTACTACTACTACTACTACTACTACTACTACTACTACTACTACTACTACTACTACTACTACTACTACTACTACTACTACTACTACTACTACTACTACTACTACTACTACTACTACTACTACTACTCTACCACCACCACCACAACAACAACAAACAAGAAAAAAAGAAAAGAAGAAATAAAGCAATAACAACAATAACAACAACAACTACTACTACTACTACTACTACCACTACTGCTACTACTACTACAAACAAGAAAATAAGAAATTAAAGAACTATTACTACTACCACCGCTACTACTACTACCACTACAAACAAGAAAAGAATAAATTAAAGAACTACTACTACTACAAACAAGACCTCTCTCCCTCCCTCTCTCTCTCTTTCTCTATTATGTTTAATGTTTTCTCCCTCCCTCTCTCACATTCCTTCTTTTCTTTTCTCTCTTCCTCTCCCTCTCTCATTTCCTCTCTTTCTCTCTCAATACACGATTTTTAACAAAAACAAGCAAAAGAAAATGAGAAAAAACAAAAACAAAGCAAGAGGGAACAATGCACTCACTGCAAAGGCCCGAGGATGGATTCGGCGGCTCCTCTTCACGACGGCGGCTCCTCTTTGCCCTCCGTACACTTCCTCCTCTTCTTCGCAAATGGTTGTGGCAACAATGAGAAGCTTTCCTTCTCCCTCTTTCTCTATTTCTCTCCCTCTCCCTCTCAAATGCAAGATGGAGTTCACTCTCTCTTTCATTCATTCGCACAAAATGACGCGCTCAAGTTTCGGCCCGTGTTTTTTCACTTGAGTACCGTCACTATTTGCGTCACCGCTAATTTACATCAGAAATCACCGTTGCTATTATGTGCCTGTATCCTTGTAGTGATGGACCATACTTAACTTCATTATGCTCCTCCATTCAATATGATTCTCCCTTACTAATTTGATCTAATTTCCTTTCCTCTATATCATTATCCTCACTTGAATCATGTTTTTATTCCGCCACCTAACAATCCATCAAGCCCAAAGACACACACACACACATGCTCCTCCGCTTCAAGCCCTCCCCTCTCTCTCTCTTACCTTAGACATGGGTTCTCACTTGAATTAGTCAACTTCCTTGCCTACCACCCCAAATTTGAATTAGGTCCATATGCATACTTCAAACCTATGTGAATTGTGTTGGAGCTTGTCGAAGTTTCATACATATGATGAGGTTAAAATTAGTCAAGCAAACTCATCAATCTTAGAAAGATATGGTGAGTTATGCTTTGATATTATCGGAGCTCTATCTAACTAACAAAGAGATAATGCTCAATCATGCATCCATTATGCTAAAAATTTAGTCTTTGATGGGCCCATTACTCCTTTTTGGATGAAAGTCCATCAAAAGGGTTAAATGTGTCCAAGCTCTATTAACAATCCCAATGTGGGGTTAATCATGGTTGCATAAATCTCACATGCAGCATGGACCATGTTTAAAAATATGTTTTCTGTGAATAGAAAGACACAAAAGTTCAACTCAAGCAAGAGATAAATACTTTGAAGAAAGGAAAAATGTCTATCACTGAGTATGTTTTCAAGGTGAAGAGCATTGCAAATTCTTTGATAGCAATTGATGCAATGCCTGATGATGATTTTTTAGTATCATCTACTTTGGGTGGTCTTAATAATGAAAAGGCTTGAAAATCATTTGTTACTTCTATGTATGCACGGAAGCCATTTCTAGATTTTGATGACTTGATCTCTCTCACGATCATTGAAAAGTTCAACATGTAGAGTGAATCATTAAAAAAAAGTGGTAAAAAAGTTTAAGAATTCTACCCAAGTTTAAGAAGGGGACATGGCAGGTTCTCTTCAATAGGTCATGGTATAGGACGTGCTAGTGATAACCAACAAAACAAGTTAAATTAGTAGTTTGGTGATATGCAGGTTTCAAAAGGCCATGGAAAATTTAGAGATAAGGGAGCTCTAGAGGAAGAGATAGATGGCAGAATAGGGGTTCTAGCAATTTTGGTATTATTTGTTATTATTGTGGTAAAACAAGTTATATTGTAGCCCATTGTTATGCTAAGAAGAATGATATCTGCAATAGTAAATTACAACAAGAAAACTAAGCATTGTTTTCACAGCAAAATGATGACAAAAATGAGCCTTTGTTTGTTATGCAACATATAATGAATATTATAATGCATCTAAATCAACTTACCATATCTCTTCAAACTATGATTAGAAAGGGGACACATGATGAGATATGGCATGTTGATTTAGATGCATCTAATCATATAACCAGCCATGCTGAATGGTTTGAAAAGACGCAATATACATAAAATCTAGATTATGTGTGGATACGTGATGATTCATGCCACCCAATTTCACACATTGGAAAAGTTTCCTTATCCTTACATGATAATCAGACAAAGAGTCTATCAAATGATTACATGTGTCATCCATCACAATGAATTTAATATTTACTAGTCAAATGGTAGAGTAAGGGCTATATGTTTCATTTAATGTAAAATAATATTTTGTAGAAAAATTTAATGATAAGTGTAGGTTATTCGCAAAAGGAAATAGAGTTGGCAGCATGATTACTTTAAATATTGGAATTCATGCTATGAATACTGTTATGTATGCTAAAGGCAAATCAATGGTTGGAAACATTGAAATATGACATAAACATATTGGATATGCAAATGTACAAAGGCTAAAATTAATGTAGTCCATAGGGCTGTTACAAGATTACCTATTTTTAGAGTTGTAGAGTTTTATAAGTGTATGAAGCATGTCAGTTTAGTAAGCATGCAAGACAAAATTTTTCGCATGATAGAGATATGAGTAGGAATATACTTGATGTTGTGTATACAAATCTTTGGGGGCCTATATAGAACATATCTCTTGGTGGTGGAAATGTTTTGTTATGTTTATTGATGATTATTAAAGAAATTTGTGGGTGTATTTCATGAAAGAAAAGATTGATGTGTTTGTGTTATTTATTGTGACAACATGAGTAGCATACAATTAGCTAAAAACAATGTGTTCCACACAGCACTATATTAAGGAAATTGAAAATTATCATATAGTTTAGGAATTCCTAATATAGTTAATATTTGGTCACGTGATCAAATCTTGTCCCCTTACTTGAAAGTGGAGTTTTTCCTAATTACTATATAGGTTGTCTTTCCAAGTCTCACTTTGAATCATGGGTTAAGATTTAGCCACATAGCCAAATCTTTATCTCTTATTTGAAAGTGAGACTTGGGAGATTTCCAAATTCTCTAATATGGCGTTATACAATGACAAAACACATTAAAGTTAATTACCACTTTGTGAAAGAGAAGGTACTTGCAGGTGAGATCAACTTGGTATTTGTCAGCACGCATGATCAAATAGTTGACATCTTCACGAAGGCATGGGGTGGAGAGAAGCTTTGAAAGTTTTGAAGCTTACTGGGAGTTATAGAGATACAATTGAGCTTGAGAGAGAGTATTGAGACAGCAAGCTCAATACGTGTAGACATTGATGATGGACTGCCTAGTTAGATGGATCTACACATCTACATTTAGCATGTCAATGGTCATTATGACTCTTATATAGCCATCAACTTATCACTTATCATATTTGGTTTATTTTTTACACATATCTATAGCTGGTATTATTATAGTGCCAGTCAATTAGCATAGTCTATTATGCACTTTTTGACTTAGCAGGCCACTTTCCTTTATGTTGTACCTTATCTATACTTTGTGTACATTGAAAAGTGTGTGAAAGAAGAAGAAGAAACTAGCAAGAAAGAGTTTTGGCCTCCATCTCTCTTTTTGTGTTCTTAAGTGAGCTTCCTCTTATACATATGGTGTGTGTTTGGTGTAGTAGCTCAAGTAAGTCCCCCCCACCATGCAATTCATGGCAAAGGGACGCTTACACTTAGCTTATGTATCAATTCAAGTGGCTTCTTGCATATATGCTTTTCGTGTGGAAACACATGTCTTGCTTACTTTCCAAATGGACTTGCTCTACATACTTTATGCATCCTATCAACCCTAAGCTTGGGCAAGCTGTTCACAATCTGTTCTGACTGCATGTCTTTCAGCTACTACACATTCACATGATCCATTCTCTTATGACAAATTTCAATATCAGCCACAACACTTGAACCTTGTGCAAACATGGTAGTATCCATTTCAAGTAGACTTACATTTAAAAAAAACAATCTACTCTAGTATGTTTTCCTTTTACAATCAACTTGCAATAATTTTTTAGATCTTCTATATAACAACCATGAGATGTGAATCGAACTTGCAATCCCCGTTCTACCATCTGGCCAACAAAAACCAAATTTTTTGTAATATCTGGTACATGTAGCACATTAGCCAAGTACTCAATTTTACCATCTTGCATGCTTAAAGGAACATTGTCAACTTAAATTTTTGTAATATCTAGTACTTGTAGCACATCGATCGAGTATTAGTTTTACCATTCTACATACTTAAATGAACATTTTCAACTTGAGTAATGGGGTGAGCTATATCATCCTTTGTCTTCACATAGCTTGGAGACTCTAGATTGTGTATCTCTCTAAACCATCATCCATGAGAAGTCATGTGGTTAAAGGCACCTAAGTCTATATACCATACATCATTCTTTGATGAACCATCAACAACCATACATAGCAAACAATTGTTCACTTCTGTCATCATTGTTTTTGCTGTTAGATGCATAATTGCCTTGTTGCTTTTTTCCATTTCTAATTTCGGTCTTCTTTTTGAAGCAATTTTTAGAAATATGGCCTTTTGATCATAATGTCAACACTCTCTATTATCACTAGATTTCTGTTGCATATTAGAAATTGCAATTTGCCCTCTTTGACTCCTTTTTTCTCGAGACTCTCCTGCTTTATTTTGTTGTATATCATAACTTTAACCATGACCACCACCTTGATCGCTACCCACGACTTCTATCTTTGCTGGTAGAGTAAAACACCTATTTTAGCCTCATTCTTGCTTTGAGGAAAAGAGGAATCCAAGCCAAGATTCTTCTCCTCAAGTATCAACATAGAAATCAAGTTTGCAAAATCAAGGATATCATCTCTCGTATTCATAGATGACCTAAAGCTCTCGTATTCATCTCCAAGTCCATTTAAGCATACACACACATCATTATCAACAACTACCACATTGAACATAATAAAATACTAATATAAAAGTACCAAAAATATATACACATAGTCACTGAGTGTGAATCCACTAAGAAAAAAAGAGGTGGCATAATAAATGTGCCATAACCAAGGGTGGACTACATGGGTATAGTCTAGATGTAAAATCACTTATGTATTCTCATGTTGATCACCTAATATGCCAATGAACAATACCCTACCACATCACCAAGGCACATAGTGGATGTTAGATCATGTAGAGCTTGACATCTCAACACTTCTCTTCTTTTTTCGAAGAGAGGATATTTGTGAAGCACATACGTGGGGTCATACAATGTACTCTTAACATGTTTTATATATAATCTCCATATATTTAATATACTTACCTTCTTTATTTTCAAGTATAAGAAGCATATGTTTCTTTTAGTCTCCCCCTCAACATTCTAATGGATATTTTAATTTGAAAAACCAATTTTATTAAACTCAAGTTTCCATAACCTTTTTGCTCTAGTCAATGTGTTCTAACAAGTTGAATTGTGCCAAAATTGATTCCATGCAAGCTTAAGCATTTTCTTCAAATCACCATAACATAAAATCTACTTTTGTGCATTTTGGAGTGGACATACAAGCACCCTCTCCTATTCTACAACATAAGGCATGTGAGTGATTACGGAGTCATTGTGTCTGTGGTCCTGGCAATGGAACCAATGTGTCGCATCATAGGAGCTC
Organism: Lygodium microphyllum; assembly: GCF_053477565.2. Taxonomy (NCBI): domain Eukaryota; kingdom Viridiplantae; phylum Streptophyta; class Polypodiopsida; order Schizaeales; family Lygodiaceae; genus Lygodium; species Lygodium microphyllum. The sequence goes on from NC_141143.1 coordinate 132,444,591, forward strand.
AACATTTGTGACCATTGGACACACTCCTATTATTGGAAGAGTTTTGACCTATGAAATTCGTGACTAGCTCCCACCTAGCCTACTCCCATGCGTGTATGAATCCAATGACTTGACAAAATGTAGTGAATGTACTTATAGTCACTTACCACACAGTCATAGCTCGTATTGGTAAGCACTCTCCATGATCCACACGTGCACCCTTCATCTCAATATTACCTCCATTGTTGTCACGTGAAAGAGGAGTTGTTGTAAGCAAGCTTGAGGAGAAGAAGATAAAAAGAAGAGAACTTCTTACCACACGTCCCTCGCTCCCTTGCACTCTCAACCTCACTCTCCCATACTCTCACTCTCCTTCACTCTCTCTGATAGACAATAGAGTAATAAGAAGACGAGGCGCAAAAGCTTGGAAACACATGAATAGCCTTTTCCATTAGTTCTCATCATTTTTACACAATAAATTTAGGGTTAGGTTTTTCCCATGTCCCTTGGGGATCTTGCCCCTTTTGTGGCCTTTTTTTACTGGTCATGGCTTCTATTTATGGTTGTAGACCTTAGTCCTTAACCCAACAATTGACTTCATATAAATGACAATTTCAAAAGTATTGATGTTACAATTTGCATAGGGAAGAGTTTGGCTCTCAACAAAACAATAACATAAGCTATTACAATACTATTTCTATTTTAAAATATTGTAGGCCTTATTCCTCCTTGTAGTTAACAATTGGTGATGGGAAAACTCTATCTTCACTCCTTGTTTCCATCTATCCTTTCCATCTTGCTTCCATAATTTGAGAAAGTAAGAGGTTAAATGAGAGGTAGTGTATGAGGAAGAGAGTGTGAGAGAGTACAAGTTTGATTGGAAAGAGGATCTTCTCCTTCTTGTTCTTTTTCATTAGAGTGATGGCAGCTTGCAATTAGAAGAAGGCGAGGCAACAACTTGAAATGCATCACTTGGATTGTGAGGCTACCAATGAAGCACTCATGCTATTTGAATTGTAATGTGTATTTGCCAAACATTGACCTACGTGGAGTGTGAAAGGAAATCCAAGCTATAGGGTAGATGAATGGTTTCTTGGTTGGCAAGGAAATATTAAATATCCTGGATCATTCAAAGTGTATAAGAGTGGAGATTGTTTGTGTGTTCTTTATGTTAGAGAAGCACATCGAGGGTCCAATCCTCTTGGTGTAGGAGAGCTGCAGTGGTACCATGGCATTCAACTGGAGGGGTACCTCCTCTATGTTTGTATTATATTGGTGTACTACGCCAAGATGTATGGGATCTCCCTTTGAGGATTAAGGAAGGTTGTTAGACTACATTCTATTACAAACATGATATCTATAGTGGTGATTAGGGCAACGTGTCCCTTAGACGCTCCTGGCCGTGCGAGGCTATGTGGGGTTGTCTTGTGAGTGTTATAGAGACCCAACTAATGCCTATAGCTAGTGTCAGGGCCGTTTTAGGTCTCGACAACAGATGGTGCATTTTTTGGGAGCTACCTACAAGTGGCGGTTTCCAAATCTTGGTTGTATAAGTTAGCATTATTCTATAATCGAGAGCCACCTTGAAGATGTGGATGTTAAAAGTGGTTGATTACAATTATGGTAATTAGCATGACAACCAATCCAAGGAATCTCTGTAACCCAAAAGATACTTTGTTCATTCTAAATGGTTTAGTGGGATTTTTAGTTAGACATGTGACCAGCCGATTACTTTATTCTTTTCCTCGAAAGCGACACCATGCTCAAGTTTGGGTTGCTATGGGGAAGCACCCATGGAGTGACCTTGAGTAATAATCCATGGGAGTTAGAGGAAAGATTAGGGAGCAAAAGTGAGGCTAGGAGGGCACAGTCATCCATGATCCTCAATAATGGTAAGTTTTTAGAGGAAAAGGTTGTGATGCCATTGGTTGCAGTAATACATGTTGATGAGCGAGATATACATCCGATCCTAGGGCCTGTGCAATTGGGTACCAAAGCGCAATTTTGCAAATCCATAAATCATTGGATGATATCTATATATGTGGGAAACCCTTGTCATAAAGGATGGTTCTATTGGGACCTATCTCTGATTCTAGGGAAATGGTAGCAAATGAGGATAGAATTATTAAAACATCATCAGTATAGGTGATGGGGTAGACTCCCTATTGCATAGCATAGGCCTCCCCAAACCACTTTATGAGTTGGTAGAAAGGAATGGAAAGGATAACATTAACCTTCCTACACCAAAAAAGGTGGAAACGAAAGAGGCTAGATACCCTAAAAGGGTGAAACTAGGTCATGACAAGTATGAAGATTTTAATGACCCAGTATTGATCCTAAAGGAGAGGACTAAATGGCCCCCTCCTTATAGGGATCTCCCAGTGTTTCATGGGTTGGTAAAGTAGGATCCAATATTCCACTTAAAAGAATACAACCTAACTTGCCTTGCAAGTGGGTTTAATGTTCGTTTAATGATATACATCGGATGCTCGTATTCTCAAGCACCCTGAAGGGAGAAGCTAGAAAATGGTACTAGAGCCTCCCAAGAGGGTCAACTAAATCCTTTGATGAGCTATGTGATAAATTTTTAGATGAATACAAAAATAAATTGCCTATGACTGAGGTTTTAGGGCAACTTTTACAAATTAGATAGGAGTCTTACCCTTCTGCTAAAGAATACGCTAGAATCTTTGATGATATTCTTAAGCTTTGGCCAAGAAGAGACAATATGTTGCCAGGTGATGTGCTATGTGAGCTCTTTATGAGTGGTCTAGTGCTTGATACAAAAATCCAAGTGAGAATGCAAGATCCTAAGTCATTAAATGAGGCCAAGATTCATGGAATTGACTATGAGCAGCATATTTGAAGATGTTGGGAAAACTTTTGGAGTTTTCCCCGTTCAGTGCAAGTGCATCCAAATATCCAACCAATTTTTCAAGGAGAAAATTCATTTGCTAATACCAAGACAACCTTAGTAGGATATCTTGGTAGCCAAAATCTCCAAGTGGGAAGGGCAATCGTTAGACTACATTCTATTACAAACACAATATCTATAGTAGTGATTAGGGCAGTGTGTCCCTTAGACGCTCTTGGTTGCGAGGCTGTGTGAGGTTATCTTGTGAGTGTTATAGAGGCCTAGTTAGTATCTAGAGCTAGTGTCGGGGCATGTTTTAGGTCTCGACAAAAACATGTCAATAATAGGAAGTCCACTTTTTGCTATGTGTTCACTTTTGCTGGAGGCGCTATTTTATGGATATCCATGGTGTAGAAATGCATGGCCCTTTCTACTACAGAGGCCGAGTATGTTGCAACCACTGAGGCTTGCAAGGAGGCCATTTGGTTGGGTCATGTGCAGCAGTCTTCCATGTGAAGACAAAACACATTGAGGTGAGATATCACTTCATTGGTGGTGAGGTCATTGAGGACAAGTCTGTTGACCTTATCAAGATCTCAATTGACTATAATCCTTCAGACTTTGCTCATGAAAAGCCTCTCTACAGAGCACTTTGCCTTTCTTATCAGGAGATTGATGGGCATTGTATGAGATGACATCTTTTCTCATCTTGTTGTATCTATGTATATCTTTTCCCATCTTGTTGTATCTATGTATATCTTGTATTGTCTTTTCTTTTCACTCCTCACTGAGACAGATTCACCTTTAAGTGGGAGGTTGTTGGGGTAAAGGCGACTCTGCCTAGTCACCCATGTATTACTATACTGATAGTACCCATGCCTGCACACTGCAAGCGACGGGCGCCCATCATTGTCACTTCATTATTTATTATTTCAAAGTGACATTTGAATAAAGGGAAGGCCGGTCACACATTGTGATTGTTGGAGTTCCCACATTGTGTGTATCCCTCTCTCTTGCTCTTGCTCCTTCCATAGCTCTTCATATTTGTCCACAAAAGTTTGATGGATTAGTAGCTATCCTAAATACTTAGGTGAGACCCTAAGCTTTGATGTTTGAGAAATTTTGTACACTACTAATGGAGAAGGAGTTGAGGCTTAAAGCCCAAGAAAATAGGAGCAGTGGAGATGTTGCATTCTCAAAAGGCAAAGATGGTTACTCTATCAATGGTGACAAAAAGAACAAGGGTGGTAATAAAAAGTTTCAAGGAGAGTGCTTCTATTGCAAGAAAAAAAGACATGCAATTTCATATTATTGTGTCAAGAAGGTAAATGAAAAGAATGGCATTGTTGAGACTATGGGAAGGAGACAATCAATACAACTGAAGTAGAGTTGGAGTTATTCATGATGACCATTGAGGAAATATATTCCTCGGTATAAGAAATATCTACCACTAACTCATGGGTATTGGATAGTGTTGCCTCTCAATTAATGACCAACAAGAAATATCTATATAGTTTTACGAAGCCTCTGTAAGAATCCATCATTATGATGGTTGGAAATTATGCAAAATATCCTATAAGAGCACATGTACTATTTCCTTTATTAGTGCAAATGGTGAACTCAAAAGCCTCTCAAATGTATTGTATGTTCAAGAGATTAAGAGAAATCTACTATCAATTACTTCTATAATTGATATTGGCCATAAGGTGAGGTTCGCTAAGATAGGTATAGAAATTATTGTATAGTGTTGGCAAAGTTATTGGCAAAGGCAAAAGAAGGAAAAACATGTATGAGCTAAGTTCTCTTACAGCCACTGTCAATGTGGGCACAAGTAAACTTTGGCATGAAAGATTTGGTCACATTAGTTTTGCAATGTTAAAGGAGATGCATAAGTAAGGTATGTTTTCTCATCTACCTACAATAACTGAATGAAGGAACCATGTGAAGCTTGTATGATAGGCAAGCAATAGAGAAAGGTATTTTCACAAGAAAGAAAGAATAGAGCAAAGGCTCCTCTAGAGTTGGTGCATAATGACTTGTGCGATAAAATTCTTACACAAGCCTTAGGAGGATCTTCTTATTTTATGTTTATCATTGATGACTATAGTAGAAAGATGTGGGTGTACTCAAGCTTTTGGTAAGTTTAAAGAATGTCTAAAACTTGTTGACAATGAAACATGGCAAAGTGTGAAGAAGTGGAAAACAAATGGTGATGGTGAGTTCAACTCAAAGGAGTTTGAAGACTTTTGCAAGAGCAAAGGGATTAAGTGTCAATTAATGATTCCTCATACACCTCAACAAAATGGCATCTTTGAATGCCAAAATCGCACCATTGTGAAAATAGTAAGATGCATGCTTAAGGGCAAGGAATTACCTAACCAGTTTTGGTAGAAGTTGTTACTATTGTAGTCTACATTCTCAATTAGAGTTACACAAAGGCTCTTAAGGGTAAAACTCCTCATGACTCTTATTTTGGTAAGAAATCATCTATCTCACATTTTATAACTTTTGGATATGAGTATTATACACATGTTCCAAAGGATAACAGAAAAAAATTAAATTCAAAAAAAAAAACACAAAATGTATCTTATTAGGTTATAGTAATGAGCAAAAGGCTTACAAATTGTATGACCAAGAGGCAACAAAGATCATAGAAAGCCATGATGTAGTATTCAATGAGTAGCCACATACAATGTATGTGGAGAATATAGTTTTTTCACTTTATCATCCAGTGAAGAAATAGCCCACTATGAACCTATCCCAGAAGTTGTCCCTACCCTCAAGGAGAAGGAACCATCATCTTTGGATGTTGAACAAAAAGTTGCTAACCTTTAGTAACGCCACTAAAAAAGCCCTTGCTACAATGGGTAAAGCAACTCTATGATCACATTAATCCTATGCCTACCACAATTGAGCAAAAGGCAGATGGACCAAGGATTTCTCTGAGAATAGAGGAGCAAAGAAAGATCTCTACTCACATAGTCCATATGACCTTGATGTGGCTAAGATTATGAGATAAGTAAAGGAGCCAAAAGACTTGGAAGAAGCACTTTTCGATCCAACATAGCGAGAAGTTACACAATATGAGTGTGATACCATAATGAAGAATGTTACTTGGGAGCTAGTGAATTGGCCAGAAAAGAGGAAGATTTTTGGTACCAAGTGGTTTTGGAAGGTAAAGTACAAGGCTAATGGTAGCTTAGAAAAGCACAAAGCTAGATTAGTTACACAAGGATTTTCACAAGTTCAAGGATTTGATTTTCAAGAAATATTTGCTCCAACTACTAGAATGACCACTATTCACATAGTACTTGCAATGGCTACTCATAAGAAGTGGCTACTTTACTAAATGGATGTTAAATCAACATCCTTGAATGGAGAACTAAGGAGGAGGTGTATGTAGCTCAGCCACTATGGTTTGAGGCTCCCCATTCTGAGGACAAAGTTTGCAAGCTAAACAAGGCATTGTATGGACTAAAACAAGCCCCTAGAGCATGGTGTGATAGATAAATTCTTTTTAGGCTTGAATTTCAAAAGATGTGCCTCAAATGTTACCTTATATATTTACAAGGATGGTGAAAAGTATGTAGTGATTGTTCTATGTGTGGACGATCTTCTTATTACAGGTAAGTATGAAGATATGATCCATTAGACTTGAAAGGCTTTGAGCTTTGAGTTTGAAATGATAGACTTGGGCTTGTTACATTATTGTTTGGGGATTAAAGCCTAGTAAGGGTCTACAATCTTCATCTCCCAAAAGAAGTATGCATGTGAGATCTTGAAAGCATTTGGCATGACCAAGTGTAAAGAGATAGCTACACATATGGAGGTCAATGTTAAGTTATCCATTGAGGATACATCAGCACTAGCAGACATTGGGAGGTAAAGGTAGTTAGTTACTTTGTCATCTACTTGTGTAACACCAATCCAGATATTAGTTTTTTCGTTCGTATTTAAGAGCAAGTTCTCAAACAATCCACAAGAAAGTCATCGCAAAATTTGGGATACAGTTGCTCATATACTTGAAGAAAACTCTTGAATATGGTATCACATACAATTTCAGAAGTAATCTTATGGGAAACTATGACTCAAATTAGTATAGGTGACAATGATTCCAGGAAATCAATTTCTAGATATTGCTTCTCTTTAGGTTCAATAATTTTCTCTTAGATTAGTAAGAAGCAACCAACTATGGCATTGTCTTCTACCTGAAGTAGAGTACAAGGTAGCTTGCTTTGCTACATGTGGAGTAATATGATTAAGGAGGATCATATGGCATATTGGAGTATAGGATGAAGTTCCAACAGTACTAAGATGTGACAATCAAAGTTGCATCACCATTGTCAAAAATCCAATTTTTCATGCACGCACCAAACACATTGAGATCCAATATCACTATGTGCATGACTTGATCGAGGATGGGATAGTAGAGCTGGTCTACTATCCAATGAAGGATAATGGAGCAAATATTGTCACCAAAACTCTTACTAAGGATCTCCTTCAAATTCATCTTTAGAGACTTCATGTTGGTCCAAGAATGTAGTTCACCTATTGTAGAGGTGGACATTGAGGGGAGGTGTTATGTATGCTCAATACCCCACCCTCAAAAGGTGCCACCAAAGATCCATGGTGTTCAAAGTTGTAAGGCCCCCATTATGAGGAGAAGCCATGTGTGAGCATGGCTCCTAACTTTTATGTCTGATGAGGTCTAAGTGATTAGATGACAAAAAGGTAATCTTTGTGGATCCATGTTAACTCTAGCCCAAGAGTCGCAACTATGGATTTTGCATCATCACCAATACTCTTGTTGTCCCTTTCACTCTTGCAAGTATTGAATTTTAGTACAATAATCGAATTCGTATCTCTCATCACCATCGATTCCTTTGTCATCCACTCAGCCACCTGGTAGTGGACTTTCTCTTGTTCTATCCACAAAATTCATGTAGGTTTCTCTACTACTACTTTTTGCTTTTTTCATGGGTAGCCACATTTACTTCTTTCAGGATTGGCTACCCCTTTGATTTCTAGCATACTGATTGAAGAAAAGGAATTTTAATCCTGACTTTGCCTCTTCTAACCATCATCTTCTTGGGCTTCTAGACACTTTAATCTCTAGTGTCCTTCACACATGAAAAAGAAACATCGTTCGTACAAGGGGGGTAATTTCCTCCGTGGCCTCCTTGATTACTTCCTCTCCATAGCCCATGCTAGGAGTCGAATAATCGATTCTGCTATTCTAGATGGTCCATGGGTATTTCAGTTGGCAAGCTGTACTCTTTTTGCGCTTTACCAATTTGCAAGCTGCACTTTTCTTGCACCTTGCCATGTCTTAGCATATCTCATTTAATTCCTAGCATTGTACCAAAGCAAACCTCCATATTATGATTAGTCATATAGCAAATATTGTATCATTTCTTATTGAGGCTACTGTTGATCATCAAATGACTCGGATTGTTACACTTAGTACACTTGAGGGTATTAATTGTAGATTTATAAGCACCCTTTGAGGGTTTGCGGCCCTTGTCCTTCCTCTTAGACTTTGTGGGCTAGTTAAGCCCTTGCACATATAATGAGTATAGCATTTCACCAATAGATTGTGTGTTTTGAGATATTCTTCCTTTTAGGACCTTAATTTGAGATATATAGCTCTAGAATATAGCAATTCCTTGCTTGAGATTGCAGAGTCTCTCCAACTTCTGGGCATCCATTTGGTCTAGCCAAAACCTCAATTAGAATACTATCTTTATAGTGTCAAAAATTTCCCAATTATTTTTTGTTTGCAAGCCAAGCCATGTCCTTCTTCCACATCAATGACTTGAATATGGCCACCTTATAGGTGGGATCTGTCTATGCAAAAAAATTAACAGTATATGCCACATCACACTATTGAAGAAAAGCATCCACATCCTCAAATGATGAGCCAAAAAACTTAGGAAATGGAACCCATACATCAGCAACCATCTAGGTATGGATTGGGATACCACAATGCAGAATGGGTAAAACCACAACTAGTTTTGTGGATGCAAATAGTGGCTTTGTTAGCTTCAGAGGTGTCACAAGAGTGATTGGTGGAGCTTCAACCACATCTCGAGATTGGGGAATAGAGCACAAGTGGTGTTTGAAGGGCTGAAGAGTAGACTTCACCATTGGGAAATCATCATCATTGAGGAATGAAGTACCCTTAAGAGATGGTAGTTATTTGCACCGTTGCCCACACTTGGACCACCGTATGAGTAAAGGCTAGACTATTGAGATATTGGCAATCACACCAAGCTTAGCCTCTTTGTATGGAGCAGTGTGGGCTCAGGATGTGTGAGCTCAAGATGCAGAATCCCATATGCACAGTGGTGGAAAGTGCAACCTAGTCTATTTATTCATATAAATCATTGTACTTGCTCTCTTTTTTAATGCAATGTCATAGTACTTTTTTACTTCCAAAAAAGTGTAATGTCATTTTCAACACACGAGATTGTGTTTATGAGTCCAAGCTTCCATCTTGGAACCTAATTCACTTGTGTGGCACTTGGTCTTGATGTCCATTAACTCATGAGCTCACTTTTCCTCTTTCAACCACCATAGCCATGCTCTAGATCTGACATTCTTTACATGGTATCAGAGCCCAGTCATGCATGGCCTAAGCTCAACTCAACTCCTCTCTTTACTCTCTCAATCTCTCTCAACTTCAATTCAACTCAGTGGTAGCTCAAAACTTCATCTTCAACTTCCACCTTATGGCAGCCACAATCTATACCTACCCTGCTTGGAGCTTTCATACCTCACTCTATATGCCATATCTCGCTAAGCTTCCTTTTGGATAATTGTTCCTTTCCTTCCAAATATTTTCTATGGCACTTCAGTTTGCTGACATTGGTGGAGTATATGCCCAGTATTGCTGAAAAACGTGATCATTGTCGAGATTACGCCCTTCCTATTCATACTAACAATTCCACCTACATGCGCAACAACGCTAGCAATTTTCATAAGGCAATGAAAGTCTATCACCTAAGGCACCCCCAACTCATATCTTGTCCAAAATGGTTCACTCTGTGAGCCACACAGTGAAACAAAGAGAAAAACCAAGCCCCTGTCCTACAAACCCTAAAACACCATAGCCAACTTACTTGAAACTTCATATTTCCTTCATTTTCTCTCTCCTGGCACTCAAACCAAACCTCTGCCACTCTAATCCACTAAAAATCAAAGTTTCCAGCAAGCATTTTCCATCAAAATAGCAAGGAGGGGAGAAATCTAAGAATCAAAGCATCAAACTCAAGTGCATAGTATCTATTGTGATACTTATCGTGTTATTTGACACTACATTCCTTGTGTCTCTTAACATAATTAAATATTCTGTTGCTCAAATATGAGATTTTTTGTGCTAATTTACTGCTCTAGTATGGGCAAAGACTCTCTGACTGTTCGGTTCAAAGGGGTTGGGTTTCACACCTGGCAAACCCATCAAGCTCATTTTGATGAAGAAGGGGTCTTTAGGCCATTACCAATGGCAAGGAGAAGAAGCCTCAAGATGCGGACCTTGCAACTACTTAGCAAAATAATGATGTCAAAGCACATGCCATCATCAAGCTAGAATTGGATGACAGCTACATCCACCATGTGGATACCTATGAAACCTCTAATGATACATGGAAGAGATTAGATACTTTGTTCAGTGCACAATCAAATTCATCTAAGAAGGGATTACTGATTGAATTTTTTAGGCTATATATGAAATCAAACACATCTCTTGCGACACACTTAAATTACATGGAAAGTCTCTTAACTCAACTTGCAAGAATTGATCTCAATATGGATGAAGATATTTGTATTGGTGTGTTGTTAAAAAGCCTACCTCCTCACTATAATAATGTGTCAACTACATTGATCAACATGCCTAATCCTAAATTGGTTGACATTAAGGCCCCCCTGCTAGAAGAAGAAAAGAAGGTAAAATCCAAGGAAGAACCAAGCACCTCTAAAGATGAACAAATGTTCTATGTAGGTACCAGGTACAAGGGCAAGAAAGATCAACTGGTATGTGAAATCTGCAAAAGGATCAGGCACATGGAGAAATTATGTCGTGCTAGGAAGAGGTCCCAAAAGGCCTATCTAGAAGAAGAAGAAGAAGAAGAAGAAGACCATGGACCAAAAGAAGAAGAAGAAGAAGAAGAAGAAGAAAAAGAAGACCACCAACCTCATCAATCCTTCTATTCTGATAGGCTTTTTTAGCCTTGTATTGCCTAGCCCAAATGCTTTTGACATAAGCTTGTAAACTCTTCATGTAACCTTGTACTTTCAGCCTATGTACACTTTGTGAGGCCCTTGTTGCAACCTTTGGATGTGCACCACGTCTTTGGTACCCACACTTAGCCTTTTCTACAAGATAGCCTCTGGTGTTTACCATGTTTGTGGTGTGCCCACACTTTGTAGGTGGTTGCTCACTAAAGCCTCTACACACTTTGTACTTCTCTGGTTGTGATTGAGGAGGGGTATTGAGATATTGGCAATCACACCCAACTTAGCCTCCTTGTATGGAGTAGTGTGGGCTTAGGATGCAGAATCCCATATGCACAGTGGTGGAAAGTGCAGCCTAGTCTATTCCTATAAAGCTTTGTACTTGCTCTCTTTTTTAATGCAATGTCATAGTACTTTTATACTTCCAACAAAGTGTCTCAACACACAAGATTGTGTTTATGAGTCCAAGCTTCCATCTTGGAACCTTATTCACTTGTGTGACATTTGGTCTTGATGTCTGTTACCTCATGAGCTCACTCTTCCTCTTTCAACCTCCATAGCCATGCTCTAGATCCGACATTCTTTACATAGACGTCATGTGGTGGATTTAGGGTGCATGCACATGTTGACCTACATGCAAGAGAAAGATTATCATGGTCGCCATGTGTAATCCAATCCAAGTCCAGATCATGGTTGTTAAGTGCAATCCACTTGCACCCTCTCTAGGAGATTGCAGAGTCTTAACATACTTGGACTCAACACACAGATACCATGGCATATACATTACTCACAGCATATCAAATAAAACATATCTAATTAGTCAAGTAGAACAAAATGCACATATATTTTGTAAGTTCAATTTACTAGTTTCATAAAAATGCACCATAATCTCTTTGGGAAACAATAAGAAAAATAGAAAATGACTGAGACCAGTGAATACATAGGAGGATTAACCATAAGGACCATATAGAGTGCTACTCCAAAGTACAGGGTTCAAACTAGATAACCATGGCTATAATAGCAACACGACAGTACCACAACTAAGTGTATCTATATATATAACTATATGTGTAATTGTGTGTAGCCTTCATCTCTTTCTCTTTGCTCCTTCTATAGCCTATTGTCCACAGTGTCTTGAAGTCATTCTACTGCTATCCTTGGCTACACACACTACTACCTTCATTATTATGTTGATATCATCATCTTAATGACACTTAATTGGTACCAATCTACATTGTCCTCCTACACATAACAATTGTCCAATTTGAAGGTTATAAAATGAATGTTTTCATGAGAGCCTTTTTTAAAGATTTTTACAAAGCTAACTATTCTTTTAAAATTATCAATTTATAAATATGACATGATATGAAATCATAACTCAATGTAAAATCAAAATAACAGCTAATATGCCTTAGGAAACATTAGATGCCCTTGTGGATAATAGGTGGTGGGAGACCCATTATCACCTTAATCTTGGCTACATCCATTGTAATACTATTACTACATATCCATTTTCCAAAATGACAGTATGTTTAGTCCAAAGTTGACACTTCAATGGATTCTTAGATGGTACTATCGACAATACTCGAAGACTAATCAAAGCTTTTCAAGGTATTCCTCCCAACTGGAGTGAATACAAAGGTCATCCACAAATACTTAAAGCCATCAATTAGCATGTTCTTGAGATAGTACACATTAGTCTTTAGAAGATTGTTGGTGCATTTATCATACCAAAAGACATAAAATATAGGCAAATACCCCTCATTTAGTGGCAAAGGTGATCTTGGTCAATCATGCAACAAGCCATCTAGGAAGCTATAGGTTTATTTTCTTGCAATGCTTTCAATCATGTGATCTATGTAAGGTAGTGGGTAATGGTCTATTTTGGTTGCAGCATTTAGTTTCTTATAGTTAATGCATACTCAATTTTTTTCATTCCTATTGACTACCATGATGATGGGTGATACCAATCCATATACTCCATCCCATGAATAAATCATTCTTTCTACAATTTCTTGAGCTCTTTTTTCACATGGTGTGCATAGCAAGGATTCATGGGGTAGGTTTGTTGTTTAATATAGGATTGGCATTCAACTTCAAAGGAATCATATGCATCAATACCTAAGGTGGAATGCTCTTGAGGTCACATAGACCAGTTTAGGGGTTTCCCCTAGTTTTGTAAAGTTGACTTCCTTTGTCAATCCCACAACGGATTCATCTCCTTGACCTTTGTCATGTCCTTAATGGGTTTGCTTAGTTTTCCTTTCCCTTTTTACAATGAGCAACACAATAATTTGATCTCTTTTTTGTGTTGCGTAAAACACTTAGGGAGGTCTTGTGTTTTTTTCTAGCTCTAAGTTTCAAAATAGTTTTCAAGTGTAAGGCTTTCATATGTCTACACTTGATATGAATCGGAAGTGTGATTCTGGCCTTGTGAGACTTGGAAGGAAGGGGGTTGTATTTCAAGGTCTAAATCACCACTTCCATCTATCTCTTGAGTCTCTATTCTCTATTGTGGTGGGGCATCAAAGGCTAGGTCTTGTTCCTTATTGACTAAGCATAATGCAAAAGTGAAAACCAATTTAATGAGTTGATTTACAATTGACTTATAGTCTAGTACCTCTAGGTGCTCCAACCATTCTATTTCAGATTTGTCTGACTACATCCACATCTATAAGCAAACCTTCTATTTGCAAGGGCTTTAGGTTAGCCAAGATCTACTCTATCATTCTACCATCAATATCATAATCAACTGAGTCAATATCTATGATGTCTTCTTCATCATCCATAGATTTATCACTTTCTTCCTCAATACTCATACCTTGCTTATGTATTAGGGAGACAAAGAGGTCATTTTGTGATAGTAAATTAAGACTTGATGCAAATTTTTCCATTGCAAGGTGGGGCTATTGAGTAACTCTTAAAATAGTAAGAGGTTATCTTTTGGTTTGTCACAAAAGCATGGCACCATGGGCTCAACAACTTCTAAAATTCAAGCTTATTTGTAAGAATTGGATAGCCCTTAGTAAAAAATTGAGGACTAACTTGAGAGCCATCGTAAAGACAAATATAGAGATGTAATGAGGATTGATTGTTTGAATAATGGGATCTCATGCATCATACTCATTCAAACATATGTGAGCTTCTCAATATTTGAGTTCCTCCATGAATAACAATTCTAGAATAGCAAGTATATGCATCCAGTCTTGCTCACCTTGAGGGATAGAATGTAGTTCATGAGAGGCTTTTAATAAGAGAGCAAGTGGCACCTCCTTCCAGCATGCTAGAAATTGCATCTTGGTTGCGTGAAGAAGATTTTCCAGTCCACATTTCTATTCGTACTATATCCTTCCTATTCTTGAGAAAGACTACACCATTGTTGCTATCCTCTATGAGTCATGTGTTTTGTATCCAAGGAAATCCAAGCAATAGATCATAGTTAACCCCTTTCATGATAACAAAGTTAACTAAAAACTATACTCTTGTTATTTTGACTACCCAACCTTTTAATATGTCTTCTTGGTAAAACTTGGATCCATCAACGACAATCAAATCAAAGTGAATAGGTTTTATTAGAGAGATCCCCTGGGCGTGAAGCATGTTCTCATTAATAATGCTAACTCCGACCCCATTGTTAATGGATCCTTTCTTGGTGGAGATCCCTACGGCTTCTACTGGAAGTATTGCATGGTGTTTTGCCACTTCCTAGAAGGTGTTAGCACCCAACGCTCCTAGAGTAGGTGTGGCTTGGAAAAAATTGGGCTATGAATTGTGGAATAATAGTATAGAGTATATGCCATCCATCAAACTTTTGAATTCCTAACATATGGTGCAGCTTCCTTTCATTTAGGATTTTGAGTGGAATGGAGACATTGATGGATGTAAGAGTTAAGATTACATTGGATTCTATCTCATGATAATGAAATCTGCATTGCTCTATATTGTGTGAAATTGTGGTGTCTTGTTTGTGCGATTGTTGGCCAAAATAGAGTGGATTAGTTGTGAAATCTCAAAGATTTGGGGGTTGAGCAAGCAGATACTTAGAGAGACTGGGCAAACTAATGATAATGGTAGTTCTTTCTACATTGGTTCCATATATTCCTTAACCTTATACATCATGCCCAATTGCTACTTAGAGTCAAGAAATTCTTTTACCTTTGCTATTACAACTTTCTCTATTTGTGGCTAATTATACACTCAATACAAGAGTTGTGCCCTACTTATTGTTTAAGCCTTAGCTTTTCAACTTAATCTCAATGTGTTTTTGCCTCTTTTAGCACTCTTATTGCCTGTTGTTGACCCATATATTGTGGTCAATAACTCAATGATTAATGTATCTTTCATGCTTTGCACCTTGAGTAATACTCTTAATTGGGGTATGATTTCCTTGCTACAACTAGATTTTATATGGAAATCATAATACGAGTGGGTTATTTCACAATCAAGGCACCATTGGTCTACTTTGTTCTCTTTTGGTTGTTCCTGCCTGTGTGGATAACATGAGGATATATATCTTGGTCACCTAAAGTTCTAGCAAACTACCATTTCTATAGATTGGATCATTCATCATCCTATTCCTTACCCTAACATCACAATAGGCAAGGTCTTATAGTCCATCACATAAGAAACACCCTCTTTGTTGTAGCAAACAAAGGGGTTAGTGAATTCCTTACTATATGCCAATTCCTCAATATAATGGGCAGGTGCATCATTTGAGAAATGAGTAATGATTGGACCTAGTGGTCTAGGAATTCTAGAGAGGTTGATTTTAGCTCTTTTTTCCATCTTCCTTTGTGTTAAAATGCATGGATCTCTGTGTGTGTGTGTGTGTGTGTGTGTGTGTGTGTGTGTGTGTGTGTGTGTGTGTGTGTGTGTGTGTGTGTGTGTGTGTGTGTGTGTGTGTGTGTGTGTGTGTGTGTGTGTGTGTGTGTGTGTGTGTGTGTGTGTGTGCGTGTGCGCGCGTGCGCGTGCATAGAAAAGGCTAAATGTGGGTACCAAAATCATGGTGGACATCCAAAGGCTATAAGAGGAGCCTCACAAAGTGCATAGAGGCTGTAATGCCAAGTTACATGAGGAGTTTACAAAGCTTATGACAAAAGCATTAGGGAAAGGTTATACAAGGCTTCAAAAAAGTCTATCAGAAAATTGGGAATAGAAGGACTGGTGAGGCTTGTCCTTCTCCTCCTAATGGTCTTCTTCTTCTTCTTCCTTTGCTCCATGTTCTTCCTCTTCTTTTATAGCTACAAGATAGGCCTTTTGAGACCTCTTTCTAGCATGACAGAACTTGTCAGTGTGTCCGGTCCTTTTGTAGAAGTCACAAAATAGTTGGTCCTCTTTTCCTTTGTTCTTGTTTTATTGACATACAACATTTGTTCCAACATTTTTTCATCCTTAGAAGTACTTGACTCTTCTTTATTTTTTATCTTCTTTTCTTCTTCGAATAGAGAGGGCTTAATGACAACCAATTTAGGGTTTGGCATGCTGATAGAAGTGGTTGAAACATTATCATAATCAAGAGGCAAACTCTTTAGCAAAACAACAATACAAATATATTCATCAATTTTGAGATTTATTCCTACAAGGTAGGTTAGGAGACTTTCCATATAGTTCAGATGAGATGCCGAGGATGTATCAGGCTTCATGTCTAGTTGTAACGTGTCCGCCTGAGATTGTATGTTCTTAGTAGCCCATCAAGAGATATCCTAGAAAGTGCCCTCCAAGATTTTAGTGAAAACCCTTGGAGTTCACTAACTAGGCTCGCTTAAGTCTACCCCATGCTGGAAGTTCTAGTCATTCCCATGAGGATTGACCTAAGTCTTTTTTGTCAAATCAACTACTAACGGTTGACTAGTGTGAGCAGTTTGAGATTCCATCCCTTATAGAAATTGTTGATTGCAATAGGCTTACGTTGCACTAAGTTCAAAGAGAATGGGAAACAAAGGGAATTATGACACTTTGATCCCTTCTTCTCGTGGTTTAAAAGGGATGCGAGTCAGGATTTCTGATCTCTAATGGTCCATTAAAAAAATGTAATTTTTATTCCTTCTTAGGAAAGCTCTCAACTTACCGAGACCACCCAACCATAGGTCTAGATCCGATCATCCTCCTACTTTTTTTGAGAGAGTATTTTTAATTTCCTAATTACCTGCCACATTAGGTTCAACATATAAAAATAGCTTCTTTGAATTATCTCCTTATACAAATTTGTTACGCGCCTTTAATTCATGACATAAAAATAGAGTAAAGCAATCTCTTCTCAATAGATTCCTTTAAGAAAAATAACTTTTTACAATGTTTTATGCTCTAACTAGAGTGATGCAACCAGAAAGTATTAATCTTTCCAAGTTCAATTCCTTAACTAGTATTGGAACTTCTAGAATACTGTCTGGAAATCAAAGGATAGTTGGCCATTCTAAGAGCCTAAGGGTTTTATGACCAGAGCCCCCTGGTATCCTCACCTCCTCTCCTACTGACTAGAGTTCCCTATGACAAGACCTTTCACGTCATGATTGGTCTATAATCACTAATGCAAAACAAAAAGAAAAACCCCTTGGAGTAGCTTTTATTCACGTTGGCATTGGGGAGGTCTAGTGCCATCAAGAACACTGCCTCGGTCAGTGTTTTTTGCTCATCAAAATATTGCCTCAGTCGTCGATGATCTGTACCCGATCCTCAATCTTTTAGCCTGATGATTTTAGGAAAGATTAGTACCTAACTTACAATCACAAACATCTTATTTCAAATGCATTATGCATACACTTTTAACAAATTTATTTCCAAGACAAATCTTTTCTTTCCAAAAATAATAATATCAAGGCAAAACTTAGCATAAGTGGCAATACCTTCCAACAGTCTTCTCAGATTTCCTCTTTCTCAGGATCTAGTTTGGACTAAATCTAAACAAGAATTCTATTTTTGGAGAATAACCCCCTTGGAGTTTCATGGGTCCTTGCTTGCGATTAAAAATTTTTCTTGGTTAGTTTTATTACGAATACTATTCTTTCGACAATTCCATCTCAAGGTCTTTTATATACTGAGATTTTGCATGTGTGATGATTACCCATCAGATGTTTCCTTAGATCAACACAAATCAAAAATATTAAGTTTTCAAGAACATAGTACCTTTCTTGTACTCTCTTTGGTTCCTTTTGTACAAACCCAAGTTACCCCTTGGAATTTGCGATTAAGAATTCATTTAAAAGATTATATGCACGAAATGAATAAAATCCTATTTTACGAATGTAGCTTTTATTGCCAATTCATGGGATATTGGCCTGCCAGCTGCCTTTATTATAAAAATACAGTACATGGGATCCACGATGAGTGCTTGGTTGATGGTATTCGTAGCTTTGTTTGTAATCCCAATGCTCATCATTTCATTTATAGTAATTGTGTCCACAGCGTTATTGGCAGCTCTTGTCTTTGTGACCATCACTACAAGGATATCAGGCCATAGCAAATGCCGATTAGCGGCGTCGCTATTTGCTTTGCTATTAGCGTCGCATTTGCGACGCTAATAGCGACGGTACCCAGAGAAAAAAAGCAGCCGAAACCCGAGCGCATTTCATTTCGCACATTCACGAAAGAGAGCGAGAGGGAGAGCGAGAGAGAGAGAGAGAGAGAGAGAGAGAGAGAGAGAGAGAGAGAGAGAGAGAGAGAGAGAGAGATCGTCTTGCTGAGAGGGAGAGAAAGAGAGAAAGAAGGCTTCTCATCGCCGCCGCTGCCGCCATTCGCGAAGAAGAGTAGAAGGTGTATGGAGGGCGAAGAGGAGCCGCCATCGCAAAAGAGGAGCTGTCAAACCCTTCTTCGAGTCTTTACGGTGAGTGCATTCTCTCTCTCTTTTACTTATTTTTTGTATAACTTGTGTATATTGAGAGAGGGAGAGAAAATGAGAGAGAAAGAGAGGGAGAGGGAGAGGGAGAGGGAGAGGGAGAGGGAGAGGGAGAGGGAGAGGGAGAGGGAGGGAGAGGAAATGAGAGAGGGAGAGGGAGGGGGAGGGGGAGGGAGGGAGGGAGAGAGAGAAAGAGAGAGAGAGGGAGAGAGAGAGAGAGAGAGAGAGAGAGAGAGAGAGAGAAAGAGAGGGAGAGGGAGAGGGAGGGAGAGGGAGAGGGAGAGGGAGAGGGAGGAAATGGGAGAGGGAGAGGGAGGGAGGGAGAGAGAGAGAAAGAGAGGGAGAGGGAGAGGGGGAGGAAATGGGAAAAGAAGAGAGAGGGAGACATTAAACATAATAGGAAAATGAGAGAGAGGGAGAGGGAGAGGGAGGAAATGGGAGAGGGAGAGGGAGGGAGAGGGGGAGGAAATGGGAAAGGGAAAGGGAGGGATAGGGAGGGAGAGGAAATGAGAGAGGGGGAGGGAGACATTAAACATAATAGGAAAATGAGAGAGGGAGAGGAAATGAGAGAGGGAGAGGGAGAGGGAGAGGGACATTAAACATAATAGGGAAATGACAGAGGGAGAGGGAGGGAGAAGAAATGAGAGAGGGAGAGGGAGAGAGCAAAAGGAAATGAGAGAGGGAGAGGAGAGAGAAAAAATGAGAGAATGAGAGGAGAGAGAAAAGATGTTAAACATAATAGGGAAAGAGAGAAAGAGAGGGTGAGGGTGAGGGTGAGGGAGGGAGAGGAAGAGAGAAAAAGAAATGAGAGAGGGAGAGGAGAGAGAAAAAGAAATGAGAGAGAGAGAGAGGAGAGGAGAGAGAAAAAGAGAGAAAAATCATTAAACCTAATAGTAAAAGAGAGAAAAATAGGGTGAGGGTGAGGGAGGGAGAGGAAATGAGAGAGGGAGAGGAGAGAGAAAAAGAGAAAAAATCATTAAACCTAATAGGGAAAGAGAGAAAGAGAGAGTGAGGGTGAGGGAGGGAGAGGAAATGAGAGAGGGAGAGAAAGAGAGAAAAGGAAATGAGAGAGGGAGACGAGAGAGAAAAAAATGAAAGAGGGAGAGGAGAGAGAAAAATAGAGAAAAATCATTAAACCTAATAGGGAAAGAGAGAAAGAGAAGGTGAGGGTGAGGGAGAGAGAGGAAATGAGAGAGGGAGAGAAAGAGAGAAAAGGAAATAAGACCTTACAATAAGCTCATCCTAGGCTCATAGGGGTTAGGCCGATCCTCAACAAACCTAAGGGATATATGGCTAGAGAACCCTAGCACACTTGTGCCTCCTAGCATAATGTTCTTCCTACAAAGAGATCTCTCATACATGGGACTTGTCCTAGCCTCCACCACACAAGTATACAATGAAGGCAATCAGCCTATCAGTTAGAAAAACATTCATTTTTCATCATGTAAATCCAAAAATAACTTTGGATATTCCATAAAAATCAATCTCTTCTTAAAAAGACAAATACAAAAAACTAAAACAGCATCATTCATATGCTTCCAAAACTAAAACAGCATCACCACAAGATCTCTTAGGAAACTCGTCTTCAACTATCAATTTTAATTTAAAAATATAATATAAAATCACTTGCAAGGAAGGACACTCTTTTATCATTAACCCTCTTTCTTCCTTAGAATAGTCTTAGGAACAAATTTTTGCTCTAACAAGCATATATTTGAGCATAATAACTATTTTAAGGTGTATTCCATGAGTAGTAGTAGTATATATGCAACCATCAAGCTAGAGATCATGCTTTGGTATCTATGGAGATCCCAATCTCGTGCCCTCATAGAGATTGTAGTGTGCAATAGTGTGGAGAAAAGGTGGGTGAGTTGTAAATGGTAAAGGAGAATTCTATTGATGATGGAGAGAAGATGAGGTGAATCGCCAATTCTATTCTTAGTGAGTGCAACCTACCCATAGTATGGCATCCATGATCGATTGAAATCAGTAAGACTTTAAAATCCTACCTCGAGTATTATAACTATTGTTTTTGGTGGATGTCTTGCCATAATTCAATGTCAATTTGTGCTTGTGTTTTCCATGGTGTGTTGACTATGGGTGTCAAATGCTCTAGTCGGATCTCTCTCTCTCTTTCTCCTCTCTCTTCTCTCAACCCTTCTCTCTCCCTCAATCTTCCCTCTTTCTCTCTTCCTATACTCTCCCTAAATCCTTCTATCTCCCCCTATCTCTTTTCTCTCTCTATCTCTCTTTCTATTTCTACCTCTCTCACTTCTCTCCTCTTCTTCTCTAACTTTACTCTCTCCCTGACTCTTGTCTCTCTCTTCATCTCTATAAAAGTAGTCATAGTCGTAGTCGTGGTCGTGGTCGTAGTCGTGGTCATAGTCGTGGTCGTAGTCGTGGTCATGGTCATCATAGTCGTGGTCGTGGTCGTGGTCATGGTCGTGGTCGTGGTCGTGGTTGTCGTAGTCGTAGTCCTAGTCGTAGTCGTGGTCGTGGTCATGGTCATAGTCGTAGTCCTAGTCGTGATCATAGTTGTAGTCATAGCCATAGCCGTAGTCATGATCATGGTCGTGGTCGTAGTCGTCGTCATTGTAGTCATAGTCGTGGTCATGGTGGTGGTCATCGTAGTCATAGTCGTAGTCGTAGTCATAGTCGCAGTCGTGGTCGTGGTTGTGGTCGTGGTCGTGGTCGTGGTCGTGGTCATAGTCGTAGTCATAGTCATAGTCATAGTTGTAGTCATAGTCATGGTTGTAGTCGTAGTCGTAGTCGTAGTCGTGGTCGTAGTCGTAGTCATGGTCGTAGTTGTAGACGTGGTCGTGGTTGTAGTTGTAACATAGAAAAAGAGAGAGAGATGGAAGGAGAGGATAACAATTTAAGAAAAAAAAAGAGAGATGGAAGGAGAGGAGAACAATTTAAGAAAGAAAAAAAGAATGATAACAAAAACAAATTGTTTTTCATAACGTAGACAAAATGGAAAATGATGAAGGTCCTGTTGTTCAAGATCACGAGACGTATCTTAATCAACATGGCCCATGTCCTTGCTCTCAATGCAAGCTCGCAATTAGACAAAAATGTCGATTGTCTATAGAACACGTACGACGATTTGGCGAGTTTCAATCTGAGATCATTGATCAAGCAATTGCAGATTTTCAGCAAACGGTAAGAAAAGTTAATATCAATCATGCATTGTACTGGCAAGCTAATTGAATACCATATACAATAATATTGGGTCTGGCTGGCAAATTTTCCATCCAAGGAGGTGACATCTCGTCCCAAGGAGGAGTGCACCCTTTGTGGCCAATTAGAAGAGTTTGTGAGCATGCGATGGATGGAGTGCATGAGCCAATCCACCACTTGCAAGGCACTGCCCAATCTATACTGGCAATGCCAGAGGAGACACGCAGCCTTCTAGAACTACCTACAATCTTGGAGCCTGAGATGGAAGCAATGATCGATGCATTGATTCCCATGGATGTCGAGACTTCTGATCCACTTAGAGAGGAAGCATCCATACCATTATATATGATGGGTGATGATTATCTCACTTGAAGACACTACTTGCACTCTTAAGTGTGCAAGCAAAATACAGGTGGAGCGATGCGAGTGTGACCGAGTTGTTCAGGTACCTTGTACATACGCTTCGTTGATTTCTTTTCGGCACTATTATTAAAAACATTTGTGGTTTTTCAAGGTGTTTTATGATTTTTTTCAGGTTATTGAAATATCATATATTACCACCTACAAATACCATGCCTGAGTCTCATGATGATGCACGACATGTTTTACGAAAGCTTGGCATGGACTACAACAACATCCATGCATGTATCAACGATTGCATACTATTTCGAGGAGAATACGAGAATATGGAGACATGTCCAAAGTGTGGTGCTCACAGGTATCGACAGGACTTGCAAGGGCAAACCATCCCTCAAAAAGTTCTCAAATACTTTTTGCTTATCCCCCACATAAACCATATGTTTCGTACGTCCGACATGGCGAGCTTAACAATGTGACATGCGCACAATAGGTCCACGGATGGAGTTCAATGAATATCAGCGGATTCACGCGTATGGAGCCACATTGACTCTACCTTCTCACACTTTGCCCAAGAGCCAAGGAATCTTTGGCTCAGTCTTGCAATGGAGCGTGAACCCATTCAGTCTGCACTCAACTTCTTCTAGTGTGTGGCCTAGAGTCCATGTCAACTACAATATCCCTCCATGGATTTCTACGAGGAAAGGACATCTCATCCTTAGCTTACTCGTCCTCGGCCGCTACAAAGCCAAAAATATGCACGTATATCTTCATCCATTAGTCGATGAGCTTCAGATTTTGTTGGAGGGGATCATCGTGCAAGTTATGAGCAAGCATGATGGTCGATGGTCCGCCAATATTCGAGTCATTCTCATGTGGATGATGCATGAATTTTCGGGATTCGAAGAGTGCTCAGGTAAATAGGCTTCCATTCTCGTTTGTAATATCTATATTTTATCTCGTTCAAGCTTGTATTCATTGGGTTGTGGTGTTGGAACAGGTCTGGTTACCTTAGGTTATCATGCATGTCCATTAGTTAGACTCCCAAAGGCCATGAACCATGAAGAAGATGGTATATCAAGGACACACCACTTTCTTGCCAGAGGGTCATGAACTCAGGGAAGGTTTTCTTGGACGACCTCCGACACGTATGAATGCCGCAAGATGGTACGAGCTGAAAATGGTCACATCCAATTTGAATGCGGCGGTTCTCAATTTTCTACGAGTTTCCATATTGGACCCACTTACAGGTCAACCACTTGTTGGATCCCATGCATATTTTCAAGAATGTGGGCAGCTTGCTATGAGACCACATCATAGGAAAGAGAGACACTATAGGGGCACGAATGGATTTGAAGAAGGTAGGCAAGATGGAGGTGCTTTGGCCGCAGTCGAGTGTTGATGGTCGCGTGCAGCTACCTCGCGCTCCTTGGGTTTTGTCCACTAAAGAAGAGCACATTGTGAAGCAAGTAGTCAAGTCTATCTGCACTCCGACAAGTATGATGTGTTCTCTCATGTCTACATTTTCTAAAGACGACCAATTATCAGGGCTAAAATCCCATGACTAGCATAAGATATGTCAGGTTTGTACTACGAATGGATTGTAATTGTTGGTGTGCACATTTTGCTATTTGGAGTGTAGCCATTGTTCATAATGCTTTCTCATTTGTGGCAGTTTGTACTACTGATCGTGATGCCTTACTCCAAAAATACGTGGGGCCATTTATAGGTTGTTGACTTTGGTGTAATGGATCTCACAGAAGGAGATTAAGACGTCCTCTATTGAATCCGCGAGGCAGGGAACAGTGGAGATGGTCTGTCTCTTTGAGAAATACCTGCCTACCAGCATGCTCACGATACAAATCCAACTTTTTGTGCATCTTGTAGATGAAGTGGAGATTGTTGGACCTGTCCATACGCGATGGATATTCTTCTTGGAGCGCTTCATAAAAACCCTGAAAGGCTTTGTGTGACAACAAGCTCAGCCAGAAGATAGCATGGCTGAAGGTTGGTTGGTGTCTGAGGCGCTAGTGCATATTTCACAATGGCTACCAACGGTGGATCCAGACAACAAAATGCTATGGTCGTTGAAGGATGATGATAGACTGACCAAAGATGTGGTGGTTGGAAACAGGGTAGAAAAAGGAATGGATACTGCAATGGAGGAGAAGGTGAATCGCTTTTGTATGTTGCACCATGCCTCTATGGAGACGTGGCTCGCCAAGTACCAGATCGCTAGGCAAGATCGAGAGGAAGCGCGATCTATATTTCGACGTAGTACGCATCATCGACCGATTCGATATCTCGAGGGCATGAAGGAGATGCTGCGGTTCATGTCAATGCAATGTTTGCATGGAGATTTGACCGCAGCGTCTCGCGAAGGGGCAAAGGTTTCAATGGAGGAGTGGGAATTCTTGAGGGGATGTAGTCCAAAGGTGATGAGGTGTTTAGGATTTGTTGTATCTATATTTTATATGCGGCAACTAATTTGAGTGTTTCAATGTACAGTACAAAATATATAGTGCAATGTGGTCGCGCGGATGGCATTTTTGCATTGAGAGTATTGACAAAATGCGCTCCACAATGGACTATGGTATCATGGCAAGGTTCGAGCAGGAGAGCCGGTGACGAGCAACAGATCCAAACACAGTTATAGATGAGATGGAGTATTTTGGAAACTTGCAAAGTATTGTTACGGTGGATTACCGTAGCTTCTCCATGATACTATTCAATGTGTAGTGGTTCAAAGTGGTACTTGAAGGAGCTGGAGCAATAGTTTGATGAGGTCCATCTGGATTTCTCAAAATAGATTCTTAAAAAAAATGGACAGATTTCCACGACACCTTTGTGTTGCCGGTCCATTGTGAACAAGTGCATGAACTCATTTGTTTGTTAATTTTATTATGACATGATAGATGTCACAATAGTTTAAACTCTCTTGTACGTGTTTCTGAACAGGTAATCTTCTATTCAAACCCCCAACAACCTCGATGGTGGTATGTTATACCTTCAGCTCCCCGAAGTACGAGAGTATATGATCAAAGCGATGTTCCCAGCATAGATGAGGACAATATGCAAACAGAGGGGTTGATATTGCAAGGGGTGGAGGCCACCAAAAGCTTGGAGCCAGCATCGGCAAACAATGATGGAAATACAGGAGTCCAAGAATTCTTTGAGAACGAGATGGACTCATCCCTTTGTGGTGACATGTCTATCGACCTTCTAGTGTATGCGGAGTTGTGTCAGGAGATTGACATGGGACCATAGGATACTTCATACTTGGAGCATCCACTTACTCAATTCGTTGACTAATCACTTATAAGGATGCATAAGTTATGCATTTTAAGTGAGATCATTTTTTTAGGATTTATATTACCGTGCTTTGTATGATTTAAATTGATTATGGTAACATCATTTTTTATATGTGCATGTGATATTTTTAGGTTGAGTCGAGGGATGACCGATGAGGAGTTGCAGGATATCTTTACATGCATGTCTCAAGATCAGATCGTGAGATTTAGAGACATGGTAGACCAGGAGCTGTCTCGGACATCGTCAGGCCGCTCTGCTAGATCTACTTCAGCACGATCGAATGCTTTAGCTTTGAGCAGATGACGTCGACGCTCCAGACTTGGGCCAGAGGGAGGGAATGCTTCAGGGTCAATGGGATGCCGTAGAGATACGGAGGCAGTGAGCCTGCAGTCGGCATGGGATACAGGTGCGACTCCTCGCTCTCGTGGCAGTTCCAGGGAGCATGGCTCAAGCTCAGGTGGATGCTATGGAGGCACAGACGTGCTGTCTTCGTCTCGTCATTCTGCTAGAGTTGCGTCACCTCCAGGATTTGTCACACCTGTGGGGACATCTACTCTAGTTACTCCGACTTTTGCTCAGCAGTATGTAGGTGACACCCCTATGGATGCCACTCCGACAGATATTACCCCGATCGGTACATCGGATGCACATGGGTCTCCTGGATATGCCTAGGAGCATGGACACGAGTGGGAGAGGACCCATCTTAGGCATACCCCAGGGGGATATGCCTATCTTGTCGATGATAGGTCAGGAGCCATCATCATGAATGATGAGGGGAGGAGGGTGATGGCTTGCATGAGAGAGTTGTGCCAACAAGTTTTTTGGCACAACGTCTTAGATCATTGGAAGAACATACCGGAGGGGAGCAACGAGTGCATAATAGCATCCTTGCATGAGGAGTTTCTAGTTTCAGCCTCAGTAGATAGATTTTCTACAAGCTGGATGATGGATTGCATGTGTGCATATATGTCACACAGATGATCGAACGCACGCAAGGCACTCAAGGGTGGGGCTGCAAAGCCTGAGTGGCTAGACGCGGACGATTGGCGCCGACTGAGGGAGGAGGCTACAAATTCTCCAGGACATTGGAGTCAGCAGCGCGAGGCGGCGAGGGTATGACTAGAGGCCGGAGTGGTCCATCATCTTGGGAGTGGCGGCCACAAGACATATCTGGAGGACTTTGTAAGTTTTTCTTTTGTTTTGCCTGTTTATTTTTTTGCAATATCCTTTGTACTGACAATCATGTTTCTAATAGTTAGTATTTTTTTTTCTTTGCAATACTCCATTACAAATCGCAATTTGACTGGCCTTGAGACTCGATATGCAGAGAAGCACGGTCTCACTGCATTGATCATCCGATTATATAGATGCGGCGGCCCTGTAAGTCACTCATCTTTCTTGTTCGTAGTTACCATGTTTAATTAGAATGCATTATTGTATGGTGGATTGATGTGTTGTTTCTTTTTTTGCAGAGTCCATTCAATACTCCTTTGCAGCGGGACGAGCTTTCAGATGGCGAGGATATGTAGCTCGCCTTTGGATCCCTGGAGCTCACACACCTTTTTTTTTTGGTGGCCTGATCTGTGTAGACATTTTCTATGTAGTAGTGATATCTTGTCATGATTTTACTAGTCGCTTTCATTATGCGATCATGTATTTATTTTATGTATCAGTGTTATGATTTTAGTATACTTTGTTTTTGTTCACACAAGCATTGTACACAGTGCAGAAACTATTTTGTATGGCCCAAATAAAGCACAAAGTGTTGTATGTGGCAGGGCAGCTTGCTGCCCTACCACCAAAGAAAAATACCCCGTTACCGTCGCTATTAGCGTCGCAAATTTATTGCTTTCATCGTTATTAGCATCGCAAAGCATCAATATCAACATCATTATTGGCATCAGTAGTATCAGCTTTGAGGCCATGGTCTTTAATCACAAGATCGTAGAGGAAATTTTTGGCAAGAGAGATTGGGTTCATCACAATTGGATTGATGGGGGTTGGCGATCACTAGGATTTTAGGAAAATCAAGAAGAGCCTTGATTCCTTAGGAAAGTAGTGTATAAGGGATGGTTGATTCAATTTCAAGAGCTCGTGGAGTATCATCCTTGTCTTTGTGACAAGAATTCCCGTCCTTAGGTTCCTCTTTCCCCACTCCCTCTTGCTCTATACTCCTGAGAAGCTCCTCTCCTCTCTTACTCAGCTTGCCCTCCAATGGCTCCTCATGCCTTGTATTTATAGCTAAAATGAAGAAGAACAGTTGTGGCCAAAAAGAAGAGTTCTTCATGGAGGGTATATTGGCAAATCAACAATCTGGAAGCTTTCAAGATGGAATTTGATGCTGGCCATTTGGTCTTTGAGAGGTCCAAAGAGGCCACCAGAGATGCCATGACTCATTCGCTTGGCTCTCGAATGATCTTGCTTCAATCAAAGCCTCTCATCAAACTGAGAAGAGGGGGAGATTGGTGGAGCTATCTGCTGTAATACATGAGGAGAATTTAAGCTTTTCTGGATCTCCAAATTTGGGAGCATAAGCACCTTTTTTTTTATAGTTCATCATCATTTCCTTCTTTTTCTTCTTATTTCCGTAAGCTTGTAAGCTTTAAATCTTAAAGCTTTGAGACTTATTTGCTTTACTAATTTTTAAATGTGTTTGATCAATTTCAACTTATGGCCCATGACTCGTGTTTGCATGGTAAACTTCCATGAAGGATGGCTATAGTCCCTATCAACCCAAGAAAGTGTATTGTTATGATCCTCGATATATTTTTGTCGAGACTTTCTCTATTTAATGGTCTAGGATTCTTTAAATCTAATGTGCAAGAAGTCGAAAAGATTGAAAATAAAGTCAGAATATCACATCCTCTTCCCCTTAGAGGAATCTAGATGTCCTCATCTCGAATGAAACTGGGCCTATTGATTACATAGTGATTTTTGGTCAATCCAAGTGGCATTCTCTTCAGGGTAGTCTTTCCATTGGATGAGATACTCTATAAGGGTTTTGCTTCTTAGAGTCTTCTCCCACATGTCAAGTAACTTTTCTAGTTGAAGTTTGAGGACTCCTTGACTTGGCATCACAATTTGTTGGTCGTTAAGTACATGATCTAGGTTAGGAACATATGCTTTCAATAGATTGACATGAAATATATTATGTACTTTCAAGTTATTGGGGAGTTGCAACTTGTAGGCATTTGGTCCTAGACACTTTAGCACCTTATATGGCCCACAATACTTGGGACTTAGCTTCTTGAGTTCCCCCAAAGATAAGGAACTTCTCTTTGAACGACAAACTTGTAGGAAAACCATGTCACCTTCTTTGAAAATGTGTTCTTGCCTTTGTTGATCGGCATATGCCTTCTGTCGATCCTTGGCAGCTTGAATATCTTTCCTTATAGCTTTCACTTTTACTGATCCATTTCTTCTAGCATTTGCTTATATGCTTCTACCCATAGGGTAGGATTGAAAATTTTTAATGGTGTGAGACAATCTTTCCCATATAGTTCCTGAAAAGGAGTCATGTGAATACTTTGATAGTATGATGCATTGTAGGTGAATTCAACTAAGGGTAGGTATTGGATCCACCGTTTGGGTTCCCTATTACAATAAGCTCTCAATATCTCTTTAATAACTTGGTTGACCCTCTCTGTTTGTCCATCTATTTGGGGATGGTAAGTAGTACTGAAGAGCTAGGTTCCTAAAGCTTCAAACAAAATCTTCCAAAAGTTTGATGTGAAGAGAGAATTGCAGTCGCGGATGATTCTCTGGGGTAATCCATGTAACCTGAAAATTTCCTTAATGAAAAGCCTAGTGATATCAAAAGCCTTGTAATTGGTTTTTACAGGAACAAGGTGTGTAACTTTTGTTAGCATATCAATGACTATCATTATGGAGTTATATCACCCTTGTACCGAGGAGCCCATCAAGAGATGTCCTAGAAAGTGCCATTTGTAATTTTGATGAAAACCCTTGAAGTTTGCTAATTAGGCTCACTTGAGTCTACCCTACAGTGGAAGTTCTGGCCACGGTTCGAGATTCCATCCCTTATGCTGACTGAAATGGGATTATGTTGTGCTAGGTTCAAAGAGAATGGAAAACAAAGGAAAGTACAGCACTTTGATCCCTTCTACCCATGTTTCTAAAGCTATGCGAGTCAGGCTTTCTAATCTCTAATGGTCCATCAAAAATGCAATTTTTATTCCTTCTTAGGAAAGCTCTCGGCTTACTGAGACCACCCAACCATAGGTCTAGATCCATCGAGATTCCATCCTCCCGCTTTCCTTAAGAGAGTATAAATAATTTAATTACCTACCATCTTAGGCTCAACATATAAAAATAGCTTCTTTGAATTATCTTCTGATACAAATTCATTACACGCCTTTAATTCACGACACAAAAACAAAGTAAAGAAATCACTTCTCAATAGGTTCCTTTAAGAAAAATAACTTTTTACAATGTTTTTTGTTCTGACTAGAGTGATGTCAACTCAAAGTTATTATTCTTTCCAAGTTTAACTCTTAATTAGTATTAGAACTTCCAAAATACTACCTGGAAATCAAAGGGTAGTTGGCCATTCATAAGAACCTAAGGAGTTTATGACTAGAGCCCCCTGGTATCCTCACCTCCTCCTTCTGACTAGAGTTCTCTATGACAAGACTTTTCATATCATTGATTGGTCTATACTCACTAATGAAAAACAAAAAAAGAAAACCCCTCGGAGTAGCTTTTATTCACACTCACCTTGGGGAAGTCTAGCGCCATCAAGAACATTGTCTCAATCGGCGTTCTGTGCTCATTAGAATACTAACTTAGTTCTCAGTGATCTATACACTAGATCATCCATCTTTTAGCCTGATGAATTTAGGAAATATTAGAATTTAATTTACAATCACGAACATCTTATTTCGAATTAATTATGCATACACTTTTAACAAATTTATTTCCAAGACAAATCTTTTCTTTCCAAAAATAATCATATCAAGGCAAAACTTAACGTAAGTGCCAATACCTTCCAATAGTCTTCTCAAATTTTCCCTTCCTTATTAGGATCTAGTTTGGACTAAATCTAAACAAGAATTATATTTTTGGAGAATAATCCCCTTGGAGTTTCGTGGGTCCTTGCCCGCGATTAAAAAACCTTGGTTAGTTTTATTACGAAAACTATTATTTCGACAATTCCATCTCAATGCCTTTTATATACCAAGATTTTGCATCCGTGAATAAAAATATTAAGTCTATTAAGGACACATTGCCTTTCTTGTACTCTCTTTGGTTCCTCTTGTACAAACCCAAGTTAGCCCTTGGAATTTGTGGTTAAGAATTCCTTTAAAAGATTATATGTAAGAAATGAATAAAATCCTATTTTACGAATGTAGCTTCTGTTGCCAATTCATGGGATGTTGACTTGCTAGTTTTTTTAATTATAAAAATATAGTACCTAGGGATCCATGATGAGTGCTTGGTTGATGGTATTCGCAAGTTCGTTTGTAATCCCAGTACTCGTCATTTCGTTTGTAGTAATTGTGTCCGCAACATTATTGGCAACTCCTGCCTCCACGACCATCATAACTTTCTTCTTCGAGGCCATGGTCTATAATCACAAGATCGTAGAGGAGATTTTTGGAAAGAGAGCTTGGGGTCCTCCCAATTGGATTGATGGGAATTTAATTGATGCGGGTTCGCGATCACTAGGATTTTAGGAAAATTGAGAAGAGTCTTGATTCCATAGGAAAGTAGGGTAGAAGGGATGGAGGATTAATTTCAAGAGCTCGTGGAGTATCCTCCTTGTCTTCATGACGAGAATTCCCATCATTGCCCTTCTCTTGCCCCACTCCCTCTTGCTCTATACTCCTAAGAAGGGCCTCTCCTCTCTTGCTTAGGCTGCCCTCCAACGGCTCCTCATGCCTCGTATTTATAGCTAAATTGAATAAGAAGGGTTGTGGCCAAGAAGAAGAGTTTTTATGGAGGGTATCTTAGTAAATCAGCAATCTGGAAGCTTTCAAGATACAATCTCATACTGGCAATTTGATCTTTGAGGTCTAGAGAGGCTGGTAGAGATGCCATGGTTGATTCTCTTGGCTCTCGAATGATCTTGCTTCAATCAAAGCCTCTCATAAAATTGAGAAGAGGGGGGATTTCTAGAGTTATTTGTTGTAATACATGAGGAGAATTCAAGCTTTTTCTTCAGCATTCTGGATCTCCAAATTTGGGAGCATAAGGTACCTTTTTTTTAAAATTAAAAAAAGGGGGCGGGGGAGGGGGTTATTCGTCGTCATTTCCTTCTTTTTCTTCTTATTTCCTTAGCTTTTAATCTTTAAAGCTTAAAGCTTTGAGACTTGTTTACTTTACTAAGTTTTAAATGTGTTTGATCAATTTTGACTTATGGCCCATGACTCGCATTCGCATGGTAACTTCTATGAAGGATGGCTACATTCCCTATCAACCTGGAAAAGTGTCATGTTATGATCCTCGTGCTATTTTGCTCGAGACTTCCCCTACTTAATGGTCTAGGATTCTTTAAATCTAATTTGCAAGAAGTCAGGGAGATTGAAAATAAAGTCGGAATATCACACTAGTCTAAAGAATTCAATTATCAATCCATACATAGAAGACTTTGACTGAGCACCAAACAATGTGTCCAATCTATCCCAGGTGTCGTGGGATGTGTCACAGGCATCCACATAATGAATGTAGCTATCATCCAACTCAAGCTTTATGATGGCTTGAGCCTTGTCATCGTTTTTCTACCAGATTGCTGTAAGGTCAGTATCTCGGGGCTTCTTTTCTTGTCCATTGGTAATGACCCATACGCCCTTCTTCATCAGGTTAAGCTTTATGTGGGTCTGCCAAGTGTGAAACCCAACTCCTTTGAAGCGACATGTCAAAGATTATTTCCTCATGTTGGAGTGACTAGAACAACAGCGAGTCAGTACCAAAATTTCTCAAAAATGAGTTGACTTTGGTTGTTTCAAGAGACACAAGCAATGGCATTGATAACTAGTGTCAAGAGATACTAGTTGAACTAGATTGATGATCTTGAATACTTTAAATCATCACAAAACTTCCCCTCCTTGTTGCTGGTTTGATGCCCAAGTGTTTGCTGAGAACTAAGTAGGGACTCAAATCAGAGTGACAAGAACTCGAGTAGACTTGGAGGAGTGAGAAAACTATGGGATTTTTAAGCTTGAGGTTAAAGAAGCAATGGAGGATTAGGGTTTGCAGATAGGGACCTGGTTTTTTACTGATTTTAGCTCATAGAGGTGATCATTTGGGGAACCCTCTGAGTGGGAGAGAGCTTAGATATGGATCTTTAGTTGCCCTATGGTAATCATCAAGATCGCAACCTACACACAACACGACAACAGTACGAACAGCAACAGGCAGTGCCGCTGATGATCCTACGAGGGTAATCCTGGCCTCAAAAGTGATCAATGTTGAGGTTTAAGGTGATAGGAAGTTTCCCCCTAAGTAGATCAAGAGGTCCACAGAAGGAAGTTTAGTGAGGCATGCCATGGTTTGAGAGATATGAAAGCTCCAAGCAAGGTAGGCGCAGGCTGTGGCTATGGCTACCATGAAGGAAAATATGTAGATGAAGTTGGAAATGAAGTCAACCACTTGGACTGAGCCAAATAGAGATGAAGAAGAGTTGAGAGAAGAGCTTTCAAAACTGAGCCATCCTCACCATGGTTCTAATACCATGTTAAAATGCATGGATCTGAGCATGGCTATGGTGGCTTAAACACATAGAGTGAACTCATGAAGATAGAGTTGAAGATAGAATATCACAAAAGTGAATTAGGTTCCAAGATTGAGACTTGGACTCATAATAACGTAGTCTTGTGTGGTTGGACAATGACTAAAAGGACAAAAGTACCATCATATTGCATTTAAAATGAAAGGAAAGTACAATGTTGTATCTACTTTGTGCTTCTAGGATTCTGGATAGCCTACATATCTTTTACCCAAACTGCTTCATACAAAGAGGCTACACTAGGTGTGACCGCCTAAATCTCAACACTTTGCTCCTAGGGAGGTGGTAGGGCTAGAGGCTACAATTGTGTTGGATAATTGAAACCTTGGTTATATTGGGGATAGCCAAAGATCGGTGGGTCCTAAAAAACTTTGTGGAGCTCTACAATAGGTGGCTTTATGCCCAAAGAGTCCACAATTAGTGCATGTATATGTTGGCTTCAAGCACTCCAAAGGGAGATGGTCTTTGTTATAGCGCATATGTATGTTGGCTTCAAGCACTCCAAAGGGAGATAGTCTTCATTGTAATATATGCATTGCATATTTTCTCAATAAGGCTGTGATAGCTTTAGGTTTTGTACCATTTTTAAGAGCTTTTGCTATTATTTCTTTACATCAATGATAAGGTCTTGCATACCATTTACCTCATACTTGTCATGGCTTAGCTAAGGGTCCAAGTGGTTACCTATGGCTTTATTATCTCTACTTCTTTCATATTGTAGGTCGTCAACGTGAATCATCCATTAAGGAAAACATTCTCTTTATCATGCATCAGAATAAAAGCCTGACTCCCTCCAAAATAGAATAGGAGTATGTACTCTTAAATAAATTAGAAGCAAAGCTCCAAACAAGTTTGAGTTGTGTAGGATGAATGGAGTAAAAGAGACAAGATGATTTTAGATTGAGAAATTCTATTTGAATTAGAGTAGAAATTTAGTATAGCCTTAGGAACAAATTTTAAAGGTAAAAATCGTTGAAAAAATCTAAATGTTTTGTCTCTATTTTAATATATTGTGGGAATGGTGAGAGGCCTACTTACAAGTCCAAAGCATGGGGTTTGAAATATCATGTGTCTCCCTGTGGCTTTCGTGGAGGACTGAATGAAAAGCTATGGTTTTGCTTGTTGAATTTGCTCTTAGATTTTGGGACATGGGTATTGTCTTTGTAAACATCTTGCATTGTCCCCATAACCAGCCCAATGGGGCCTCGGATGTCTTTCACTTAACCTATAAGTCTTAAGCTTGAGAAGATGGCTAAATAAATTTTATCCAAGTCCTAGGACTCTAAGCATTGAGAATTAGCCATGAGGCTATGAAAAAACATTAGATCTAGAGGTGTTATTATTGGGTAAATGTGCTTGTGCCTATGCTGCCCTATATTTACTACATACACTATGATTGCACACCTGCAACTCTAGGTAGCACATGCCCTTTATTCTTTATTCTTTCAATGACTATTGAATAAGGGAAGGCCAGTCACACATTGTGACTTTTAGAGTTCCCATATACAATGGAGTCTCTCTCTCTCGCTCTTTTGCTCCATCCCCCATAGCTCTTGCCTTGCTCTTGCTTTTAGTAAGCATTGCAATCATTTATTCTCTATTGATGCTTATGGAAAATTTTTGCAATGCTCAGATGATACATTGATACTCCAAAAAGGCTTTTGGGCTAATTAGAGCTTGATTAGCTTAGTCATCAAAGTGTTTATTGCTATGATAACAATTTGGCCAGTAAGCCTACAACAGTGAGCTTCATACTCTGAATGCCTATTGTGCCTACATATGGTATTTTGGATATGCTATGTATCTAATGTAATTTCTAGCACTAATGTATGAGATTAGACATGGTTATAAAATGATTTGGCACTTGAATTTGAGCTATATTTGATATACTTGGACTTTGGTGAGTTGCTTTGAGCTCCCTTGCTTACTCAATTATTATAGGTATTGAAGCTTCATTGGACACTTATACTCTCAGATGTATTTATGGATGGGCTTGGGCTTCCCGGATGCTTTGATGTATACATCTTTAGGATGCTTGTACTTAGTTGGAAAAGCTTGGTTCTTTGAGATAGTGAAACTCTTGATTCATGTATATGCTCCCTTTTTTGCTATTGGACACAGTTACCTCTACTTGTGGGGGGTGATTTGATCTTGTATACTTTGGACACTAGCACTTACCTTTGTTAGCATATCAGTGATGTACATGCTTAAGGGATGTACAGTTTCTTGACACTTTGAGTTCGTGACAGTCTTCAGTATTGATGGTCTATGCTTAGTCCTTGTTGCCAGTTGCATTCTTTATATCACGGTTGCTACTCAGATATCCTTGGAAGTGGGAGTTTTCTTTCTCCGCTATTTACCCCCAGTTGGATTGACATATACTACTATCATTATTTCATCATTGCTATAATTATAGTTGTTAGCATTATCTTGGATAGTAGACATTGTACTTTGGCACTCTATGGCTTGCAACAATTGGTGGGTAGCTTTATATTTAGGCATTCTCTATTTTTTTATCCTTGTTTTGGTTGAGTTTCTAAGCTAATTTGTAGTCATTTATAGTAGTCCATTCTCTTGGATTTTGCATTGGTATACTATCATTATGGCTGGTTCTTCAAACGATAGTGTTGTTTTCAACCTTGAAAATTTTGATGGCACAAATTTCACTTACAAAAGATGCAAATATGGCAGGTATTGGTCCAAAAGAAGTAGGTTAGGCCATTGAAAACCAAGAGTGTAAAGCCTGAAGGCTTGGATCACAATAGTAGGGATGAGTTGGATGCGCTATGAAATCCACCCTTATAGTATCATCGTCTAAACATGTTCACTTCAATGTTGTTTCACTTGAGGATAATGCCTGGTAATTATGGAAAAAGATATGCAATCTTTATGATTTAAAAAACCCAACATCACATATGCATTGGTTGAAACAACTTATGGATCTTCACATGAAGGAAGGGACTTATGTGTTTTCTCACTTGGATGAGTTTCAATGAGTTGATTTCATAGGGTATTGAGTTCAAAGATGATCTACCTCCCATGTTCTTTCTTGTTATACTTCTCAAGTCATGAGATACTTTTCATATAGCCATGTGTGCTAATATACCTAAAAATAGCTTGAAACTCCAAGAGGTTGAGGATGCTCTACTCACAAAGGAGATCAACAAAAAGAATGTGGATGTGGCTTGCAATTCATACACATTGATTGTCAGGGAGAAACTTAGATGTCTCAGTCTTGTGGATAGTATCATAGTAAGTCCTATGGTCATAAGTCCTCTTTAATGTGTCATTACAGTGCCATAAGATGCTTGATGATAACCACAAAGAGAAAGGCAAGGGAAAAGTGTAAGAAAAGTCTGATGATCATAATGTTGTCCCTAGTAAGTCCAATGTAAATATTGAAGAGATAAATGTAGTGTGTATCTACAATCAGATTTAAAGATTGAAGAGATAAACATAGTGTGCATCTAGAGTCAGATGATGAGTATACCTTAGCAACTTTTTCTCTTGATGCTTCTCAGTTGACCAATGCTTTGTCTACATTCTCAGTGTTAGGTTCTCGATTCCAAGGCTTTCTTTCTTGTTGCCCTGCATAGGGATTGGTTTTTGGTTTTAGTCCTATTGCAACATGACAAGTTCTATGGAAATGACTTGGCGTGGGATATTATTGTCATTGGGAATATACGACTGCAATTTTCTCCAAGCAGCTCTTTTACTCTACATAATGTATATCATGTACTAATTTGACCAAAAGCCTTCTATCTTTTGGACAATTAGATGATACATGCTATTAGGTATCTTTTGGTGATTTTACATCAAAGATTACCCATGGGAATCTTGTATTTGCTCAAGGTGCCAAGGCTAGTCGCCTCTATCCTTTACTTATATCTGGATCTCTTGGCCGTGTCTTGATTGTGGTTAGCATACCACATGTATCTTTATGGGATCGTCACTTTAGGCACATCTCGTTAAAGGGAATAAAAATGCTTACTTATTTATTGTATCCTCCACCTTTTGATTACAAATGTTTTGATTCTTGTGACCATTATCTATATGGCAAGCAAACATGCAATTCTCATAAGAAGTCTAGCATTATTATATGCATGGGTGAGCCTCTAGCTCTTGTACATTTGGATGTATATTGTCACATGCTTTATCAATCATTAGATGACACAAAACACTTTGTTATATTTATTAATGATTATTCACATAAGATATGGGCATATCCTATTAAGCAAAAATTGTCACATGCTTTATCAATCATTAGATGACACAAAGCACTTTGTTATATTTATTAATGATTATTTACATAAGATATGGGCATATCCTATTAATCAAAATTTAGATATCTTATCTACCTTTCAACATTTGGTTGCTCCTGTTGAGAACTAGTTTGGGTATAGGCTTAAATACCTAAGGTATGACAATGGGAGTGAATGTGTTTACAAGGCATTTCAGCAATTTCGTGATGGGAGGGGTATTAAGTGTTAGTTGACCGCCCAGTACATCCCACCCAAAATGGTATTGCAAAGTGCATAAATGTGACCATTCAAGAAAGAGTCCATAGTATGCTTAGTCAAGTAGGCTTAGTCAAGAAAGAGTCCCTAGTATGCATAAATAAGACCATTCAAGAAAGAGTCTGTAGTATGCTTAGTCAAATAGGCTTACTGTAACTTTTTTGAACTGAGGTAGTTAGTATTGCCATATATATGATAAGCAGATCCCCCTACATTGTTGTTGATTGTCAAGTTGTAGAGGAGGTATGGTCTAGAATACCTTACTTATATGCACACCTTAGAGTCTTTGGATGTGGGGTTTTTTGCCATGTACCCAAGGATAAACGCAAAAAGTTAAATCCTAAGTCAATCAAATGCACATTTCTTAGTTATCAAGATGCATGTGAGATGATCAATCACCTATGGGATCCACGGGCTTGGAAAGTCATCTGCAGCCATGATATTTTCTATGAGGACAAGATGCACAAGCAACCTAAGCATGTAGGGTAATCTTTCAAGAGGAACCTCTTGTTACTGCATAGCCAATTAGATAGCCTATACCTGATATTCCAATGGCCCATGATCATGATGTTGGATATGATATACATGCCCCATTGCATAAACATCCTATAGCCTATTAGATAGCCTATAGCTAATGTTCCAATGGCCCATCATCATGATATTGGATAGGATGTACATGCCCCATTGTATGTTTTGAGACGGTCTACTAGAGATAGACATCAGCTTGATCTCTTTGCATCCTCCATAGACTAGGTTATTGTGATAGATTCTGGTGAGCTCCTTATTTATGAGGAGGCCATGCATAGAGGTGACAGTCACTCTTGGGATAGGACCATGCATTCTAAGTTTGATTCACTACAAAAGAACCATATTTGGGTTTTGGTTCCTCTTCCCAATGGCACTAGCCGGACCTCATGCTCATAACAGACAAACACACCCTCACGGCCTCGCGGACCAGGAGTGTCTATCTGCTGCTAAAGGACAAAATCCTAATCTATGTGTTTATAGTTTTATAGTTTTATAGTCCAATGTTTCCCTTTCTATAAACTCCTCAGAGGGAGAACCCATACACATTGGCAATGCCACGATAATCACATACATGGGAGGCAACCTCTCAGTAGAAACACCGCGGCCCCACTGCAGCTCTCCTACATCATAGGGATTGGCCCCTTGATGCGCTGCTCAACATATAAAACAAACTAACAAACTCCACTCTTCATTTCAAACGTCTCCAGGAGATATACCATGTTTCCTGTCCAAATAATCCCATAAGAACCGAACATCTATCCTACTGCTTAGGATGCCTTTTCACACTCAACGTGGGTCATTGTCATTGAAAACAGGTGCTATGCATCCACGTTTTTTATTCCCGATACCATGATTTCATGCACATGCAAAGTGAATGATTTTGAAATGCTCAAACATCATTTTCAAATCAGCAACATGTGGTTGTGCACAAACAGGCTTTTAAAATGCTTATTCCCTAACACGTTGCAACGATGAAAGGATAGCACCGAGATAACACTCGTGCTACTATCCTCTTAATTAGCATACCACGAACCCTCTGACATGATGTGCATCAAAAAATCAGCAACGATCAGCACGCAAATCACACCATTCAGACACCTCAACCCCCTACGTTTAGGTATTGCTTTCGTTGCACAGGTGTAGAGGTTCATTTTGTCATGTTTTGATGTAGAAAAAGAAGTAAATCACAAACTTTGACAAAGAGATAGGGAAAACTGAGGCTAAACCTCATGCTTTGCCACTACCACACATCCACAAACAATTATTATATTTTTTCAAACTGAATTTCTATTTTTTCCCTTATTTTCTCCATTTTCTTGATTTATTTGGCAATAAAATATACTATTTTTTGGTTTTTCTTGTTCCAATCACTTCAACATACTAATGTTCAATTTATCTTCCATATTCCTCCCATGAGAACACCTTTTCCCCACCCGAAACGGAAAAACTACCATTTTACCACTTAAAAACTGCATTTCGGGTTTACGAGAATTAAATAGAGCATGTAAATTATTGCAAAACCAAAATTTTTTGATACACAGCAATTACTCATGATGCGAACAGCACTCACACAAATTTTCATCCAATAAGAACGTAATTATCATCATGAACTATCAAAAATCCTTCATTTTCTTCATAAAAATGGTCATATCGTGTTTTTACGCAACCCGAGATGCCTTGAATGACTTCATAATCAGCAAACGGGGAGCCTCCATTGCTCTCAATCCAATGCTTCTCATCAATCTTCAACATCTCCATCAATTTCCATCATCACTTCCTTCATTCTCCACCCCAGATTCCTTCTTCAAGAAAGTACACATGAACAACCCATAGGGAAGAAAGAGAGGGAGGAGAGAGAAAGACTAGAATCAGATCTCTTCATTCAATCCATCATTCCACAAGCAAAGGGCGGCGATAAGACCAGCAGAGAGGGGAAAGATCAGCCCCATGATCAGTTGCATAGGTTCTTCACAGCCAAGAATCACCCTCATGAGGAAAGAGGGCGCAAATTTCGGCCGCCTGATGGCGCCATTTTCTCACGCCATGTTTCATCTTCTCTCTCCACAATTTGCATGAAAAATTTTTGGGGGGGTTGGGGAGGCGGGGGGGGGGGGGGGGGAGGGCGCGGCTGGGGGATCCAAGGCTCCAAAGGGCACATCCAATTTTGGCCTTAAACTTGTCCACCTTTTTGCATCTTGACCCTTTTGTGGCCATTTCCCCGTCCTGGCTTCAATTCGAGCTCTGAAAAATCATGGGCATCCGGATTGACATCCCACATTGACTGGCAACTCCTGACATCCCACACGGAAGTCGAAAAAATTATCAAAAATCCACAAGTATCGCTGGGGCGCCTTTTAAAAGCCGCCATGGAATAGGGCGACTCAGCCCGTCGAATCCCACAACAGATCTACACAAAACAACCAAAGGAAGCATCAAGCTAATACAAAATAGATACATATTAAAACATAGCACAATGCTCACCCTACCCCCTGACAAAACCAAGGCATGAAATCCACGAGGAGTAGGCCTAGCATAATTTGAAAGAAGGTCCAAAGCTAGTCACTAACCGACTGCTCCAACACGACCAAACTAAAAAGAACTATCAAGGAGGTCGCCCTAAGTGGTGGTCTGAACTACCTAACTAAGGACAACACAACCAAGAGCTCCTACTAGGCGAGGATACCTATAGCCTGATCAAGAAATATTTTCTTTTAGCACATTTCTTCTTTTAGAGTTTTATTCTTCCATACTCGTGCATGTAAAAAGGAGAGAGCTGAGCGTAGTGACCCAAGGAGAACAAGGCATTGGCCTCAAGTCCTGTCTTGGTACCCAAGAACCTACCAAGCCCTCGCAAGGCAACACTTAATCCTTTTCACACACTCACTTTTATTTTTGCTCCAACCTTCCTTAATTTCTTCTTTTCCAGCGAGATGCCACCCCTAGAAAGACAAGGCATTGGCCCCAGTCTGACTCATCCTCAGGAACCTACCAAGCCTTCACAAGGCGACGATCAACTGCTTATAAATTTTCCTTTCTTTTCTTTTCTATTTTTATAGGGGTTAGAATCCCTTTTTACACACCTTTGTATATATTTATTTTCTTTTAAGATATTTAGGGTTTTTTTCCTCTCTATAATCATCATTTTTCTTCCCAACAGGCTTCTCTAACTGCCTCACAACTGACAAGAACTCCTAGAACGGCTGCCTAGCAAGCTAGCAGAACAGGGTCACTAGAACTGCCTTCTAAAATAGGTCTTTCGATGCCTGGCAATGTTTTTACAGGAGGCAACGACTATTCAGACCTCCCTCAGACATACCTAGCCTAAACCTGGGACTTCATGCCTTGGACGCCGATCCCCAACAAGAAAAGAAAATCCCCTACAAGTACACAGACACATATAGCATAAAAACACGTTACTCGTAAAGGAGAGATATCACCTAGATAGGGCCACAAGAAGTCTCCACCGACATAGGCTCCTTCCAAGCTCCTCTTCGAACCTGTCTAGCACAGGACTAAAACAAGAAACCATTAACCGTACCTGTACTAAACAGACAACTGGCCCTCTTAGCCTAATGAAATAAATCATTCAACTACAAAAACGGATCGGCCCTCTTGGCCTAATGAAATAAAACATTTAAAACCTCGCAAAACTGGCCCTCTTGGCATAACGAGATCAAACAGAATAGCACCTACACATCCCTTCCCGAAATAATACAGATATACAATAACACGCTCCTTTCCAAGGAGGAAAAATAGGACTCACAGCCCTAAGCTAAATGCATAAGATTATGACCCATCCCTCCTTAATATATAGCAAGAGATGTACACATAACATGTTGTCTAATCAACCTATGGGTCCAGGATAACAACAGTAGATTGGTCTCGGCTACTCTTTGCATCACCCATATCAACCATCGCCTGCCATATATTGCATGCTCTGATAACATTCCCCACAAGCGACCAGGTCCTATCTCATTATTGATAGCAATATCTAAACTAGGACCACTCTTGAAGAAAAGGTCTTCTTCATAAGCAAGATTTGCCAGTGAATCCACAAACTGATTCCAGTACCATGGAATCAGCTGAAAAGGCACTCTCTCAAACTCCTCAAGTAGGGTCATGATAGTTTGATGATACATACAAAGAATGGGATTCCGCACTGTGTATGTCCCATCTAGCTGATTCAGGATCAACTGGGAATCCCCTTTCACTAACAACCACCAAATACCACCTTGTTTGGCAATATACAGTCCCATAATCAAGGCTTTATACTCCGCCATGTTGTTAGTGAATCCTACCCTGAGATAAGCAGCTAACTTCATCGTAACTCTACGTCAGGGATCTCGGATTACTACTCCAACACTCCCTTTTTTATTAGGGCCCCTGGATGCTCCGTCAAAATATAATGTGTACGTCACAATGGGTTTACACAGCCTGCCATCACGAAATCCTCTATTCGTAATGATGATAGTCAAAACTTAGCATGTTGAGAGGATGAACTAACTGCTCCATCCCACCTTCTTCATTGAACTCAACAGGGATACTTGTCAACATTCGTAAGTAGTGATGGCAGAAGACTTTGATCTCCCACACAAAGGTTCCGTCGTCTTGCTCAATCACTTTGCATCATTTGCTCCACCAAATAAGTCTCCCCTGATGGTATCTCTGCTCCAGATATGGGTGCTCCAAATAAGGAATTAACTACCCCATCAACCAGCTTTAATCTCCTTTGCAGGTCTCAAATCAGCCCCAGTATGGACCTGCAATGCACTTTTCTGTATTAGCATACTTAGAAATAATAAGGTTTAATCTTATTAAGATTAACCTTATTTTTGAATTCTACTCCTTGCAGATCAGCTAGTAGAGCAGTAGACCTATTTTTTCCTATCCTGACAATCTTGTAGGGGCCATCCCATCTAGGTTCCAGCTTCCTTGGAAACAGCTCCCTACATGCATCATAATACAGAACTAATTGCCCTTTTTTAAAGGTATACTTCTTTGCTTTAAGGTCGTGCAACTGCTTCATCCGGCGTTAAGCTACCTCTTGGTGTAATAAGCTTTGCAATTTAAGTTCATCCAAGTGGGCTATGGTCATGAAACGTTCAAAGAGTGAATCCTTATCTCCCAAAGAGTGGTTAATTACAAACCGTATGGTTGGCAACTCGATTTCGAGGGGTAACACACATTCTTCCCCATAAACTAATTTAAATGGAGTATGGTCGGTAGCTCGCTTGAACATTGTATTGTACGCCCATATTGCCACATACAACTTCCTGTCCCAGTCTCGTTTCTTTTCTGATACTATTTTAGACAAGATACCCACAAGCTGCTTATTAGTACTTTCAACTTGCTCATTGGCTTGCGGATTATAGGGGGGTCGTTTTATTCTACTTAATTTGCCAAGCTTCAATCAAGCTTTTAATCACTTTATTCAAAAAATGGGTTCCA
The DNA here is from genome assembly GCF_053477565.2 of Lygodium microphyllum. Lineage (NCBI taxonomy): Eukaryota > Viridiplantae > Streptophyta > Polypodiopsida > Schizaeales > Lygodiaceae > Lygodium > Lygodium microphyllum. The sequence continues at coordinate 132,488,576 of NC_141143.1, forward strand.
CGGTCTGACACTAGTTCCTTCGGTGGACCGAACCCATAGATAATCTTCTCTAAAAGAAAACTTGCAGTCTCTTTTGCATTGTCCTGCCTCATCGCCTGCGCTTCTGACCATTTTGTAAAATAATCAGTTGCTACTATAATGTACCTCTTTTGAGCAGTAGACGACGGGGTGATAGGACCCACAAAGTCAATGTCCCACTTCTCAAATGGAAGGATAGCCATAATAGACGTAAGTGGGCATTTTCTATTCTCTCTGCTGTCATGTCTTTGACAAGTATCACATCTCTTAACATACTCAAAGGAATCTTGGAAGATGGACAGCCACCAATATCCAGCTCTTAAAGCTTTTTGTGCCGTCAACCATCCAGCGAAGTGCCCTCCACATGCACAGTCATGGCACTCTTCCAATATGAAAGGAACCTCATCAGGCATCACACATCGGCGATAGATATCATCAACACCCTGTCGATATAGTGTTCCTGTGATCAACGAAAACTTCAAAGCCTATTGCCTGATTTTCCTCTTTTCTTATTTTGATAAACCAGCTCCAGTCTCTCCGGTGGATAGATAATGCGTGATAGCAACATACCAAGATGGAATAGAAGTTGTATCAATTTTAAACATTTCTTCAATATCACTTCCTTCAGCCAAAGTCTCTTTCAGCTCCCCGAAATCCACCAAGCATTCCACAATCCCCTGCAACCTCGGTGGCTTGCTCTTAATCTCATAATCGAACTCCTGCAAAGTGATTAACCACTTTGCCAAACGATCAGGCGGTTGTAGCTTGTTCATAAACAATCTAAGCCCTTCCGCCTTCGTATAGAAAACTACCTTCTCATAGAGGATGTAGTGCCTAATTTTTTTAGTCGCAAAGACCATCGCAAGGCACAACTTCTCCATATAGGTGTAGTTAATTTCTGATATGCCCAATTTTCGACTAGCAAAAGCTATCGGATGATACCACTTTTCCTCCCAGATTTGGGCTAAATAGCAGCTTATACTATGCATGGTGGCTACTAAAAATATGTAAAATACCTCGCCTCTTTTAGGTGCTTTTAAAATTGGTGCTTTTACTAGCTCCTGTTTCACATCCTCGAAAGCTACCTTACAAGGGTCGCTCCATACAAATAGACAGCTAAAGGATAATAAGTTTGTTAATGGCAACGTCCTTTCTGCCAAGGCATTTATAAACCTCCGATAGTACGCTATCGACAACAAAAAGCTATGTACCTCTTTCAGAGTGCGTGGTGGTCTCATAGCGACTATAACCTTGATCTTTTCAAGGTTAGTTGCGATTCCTACTGAACTAACCACATGGCCTAGCAATAGCTCATAAGGCACTCCAAAAACACACTTCCGTGGGTTAAGAGTGATACAAAATTGTCTGCAGCGCTCAAAGCACTTTCTTAAAATAATCAACATCCTTTCCCTTACAATGGCTACCCCCAGGTCGTCAATAAATACTTTCAACTCATCTGGGGAAATGTCACCAAAGGTCTTGTCTGATGTTCATTGCCATGATCATGGTGCATTGCACAAACCAAAGACCATCACATGGTATGCAAAAGTACCAAAGACAGTAATAAAAGTTGTTTTCAACTCGTCCTCTTCTGCAATTGCCATCTGGTTGTATCCTACAAAGCAATCCATGAACAAATATATTTCCCTACCCACTAATTGATCCAAAATCTAGTCAATAAATGGCAATGGGTAGTAATCCTTAACTGTATGCTTATTCAGCTCTCTAAAATCTACACATAGTCGAATCTGATTGTTTTTCTTCTTCCTGATGACAACTGGTGAACACCATTCTGTCTGTTGTATAGGGAAGATTAAACCAGCTTTCTGTAACTTTTGTAACTCCTCAAATAGCCCATCCCTCAATTAAAAAGCCATACACCTTACCTTCTGACGCACAGGACGACTGTCTTCTTTCACAGGAATAGTATGAACAGCCAGACTGGGAGGAATGCCTCTCAACTCGTCATAACTCCAAGCAAAGATATTGCCGAATTCTTGAATCAAGGACACATAGTCCTCACTTTCTGGCTAAACTGAGCATGGAACCTAATTTAATTGGCCGCGAATCATTCGGCATGCCAAGGTCCAACTCAATCACATCCGCATCTCTTATCCTATCTTGCATCTCTATCGGCTCATTTAGAGTTATCTGATAAATATCCTCTATAGTGGACCCCTCTTTAGATTCTTCACTGGATGAAGCCTCACTACCAGATGGATCATCTGTTGTTTCTAATTCAGTAGAGGATAAAGGATCTCTCTCACTCTGAGGAGACTCAGGGTAAGCATCGACTATTACTCGATTAGCACCTCTGCCTAGAACCACTCGACTGACGGGTATATCAATCGACTGACGGGTATATCAACTTGACAATCTGTTCATAAGATCCAAGGCCTACCTAGCAAGACTCAATAGCTAGGACGTCCTGCAAATCTTATCACCCTAAAGTCCAAGAAGCATTCTACACTTGCAATTGTAACATGGACTTTAGTAAAGCAACCTTCTGGTTGTCTTAGACTATCATTAGCCATTCTAAGAAGGGTGGAGCTATCTTTTTGGATGCCTAAGCCCAACCTCTCCATCAACTCTGAACTCATGATATTGATGCAGGACCCAGTGTCTACAATCGCATGCTCCATTAATATTCCATCCACGTATGCTGGAACCCTAGGGCAATTCTTTTCAGCATGATCAAACCAATCTTCCCCTACTCGTGCTATGCCCAAAGGTTCTACAATATACCCAATACGCAGGATCTTCTTGAATTCCTTGTGTTCTCTGGAGATAATTTAATCAACTTAAGAGGTTTATATCTGGTTTAACTTCGCAAAGAGAACTTGCTAAATCAAAATTATGATAGGTAGCCAAAGCTCTCTTTTCTTGCCAGACCATTCTTTCTTTTGATTTCGAGACCAGCTTTGGTGCTTCTTTTTTAGCTCTTACCTTCTTTCTTGGCACTTTCTCATCCTTCTTAGGATCAAATTTTTTGTTAACAGGCCTTAGAGGTCCCCCTTCCACGCCAGGATTCAAGACTTCGTCCCCTTATCCCCTTGCTTAGGGTTTCCCTCGACCGGTGTTAACCCCAACACGAAGGAAGCAAAAGAAAATAAAAAAGATGCAAGGCAAAGGCGGAAAAAAGGTAGCTCAACTGAAGAAAGAAGCGGAGAAAAGGCCAAAAGCGTGAGGGCAACCTTAAAATTCCAAGGCAGCTGCAAAAAAGAGAAAGATGCATTTTTAAATACAAAGGCGCACCCTGAAATCTTGTAAAAAAGTGACAGGCTGTGGAAAATCCGGAAAGCTAAAACTGAAGACAAAGACGAAGACCAAGGCAAAGAGAAACGGAAGACAAAGGCACACAAGGAAAAGCGCAAGTCAAAACCTTGTAAAAGAGCGCAAGCGCATCATGGTTTAATTCAAGGAGCGTCGGGCTTTCACCCATGCAATTTGTAAATGTAGACGGGCGGGGGAAAGGAAGCTAGGAAGATAGAAGGACAATGAGAAAAAGGGCCTAGGCTACGGCCGGCCATGTAAAACAGGGGAAAAGGGGAGGACCGCCCAAAAAGGGATTTAGGGTTTTGTATATAAAGTTGAAAAGTGAATGAGAAGCTCATTCTTGTGTGTGGCCAAAAGTAGCTCTCCTCTTCTTCTTCTTCTTCTTCTTGCTTGCTTGCTTGAGCTTGTGCTTGAGAGAGGGAGTGTGAGAGTGTGAGGGAGTGAATGTGTGAGGGTGAGGGACTGGGAAGGAGAAGCTCTCCATCTTCTCCTCTCTTCTTCTCTTCTCTTCTCTTCTCTTCTCTTCTCTTCTCTTCTCTTCTCTTGCTCGCGGCAATGGAGCTTGGAGCGTGGAGCTTGAGGATGGAGCTTGCTTGAGGCTTGCACTTGGATCGTGGAGCTACCGGAGTGCGCGGGAGAGGAGGTAACTCGATCGGCATGGAGGTAAGCTCACTACACCCATAGATATGGATGGCGCATCGGCTATGTGAGAGGTAGCCATTAGTGCTCGGCTTGGAACGCTTGAAACAATAAGCGGTCATGGGTCTTGGCAGTTGAGCAAAAGCTTCCACATTTTGGTTCCATTGTTGGGACCACGGATTCGAGCCTTGAGCGCTTGCACGCTTCGAATCGAGCATCAAAGTAAGGGTTTTCCCACGAACCGGTGCTTGAGATAGGTAGGAAGTGAGGGGGTTGAAGATGGTATTCGATCTCCTTGGGAAGTAGATTTTTTGCTTTTTGAGAGTTATGTTGTGAGATGGAGTAGTGTAGGTATTTACTTTGTGATTTGGATGCATTAGAGTAGGAGAAAACAAAGAAAAACAAAGAAAATAAGCATTAGGGTTACTGTTACAAAACAGGGTAAAAACAAGGCAAGAATTGTGCAAAAGTGGTAAAAAACTCGCTTGTGATGCCTAAGATCGGTAAGTGAGTTATTGGGGGTGCCAATACCATACCCAAAAAAGGGTATAAGGGCCAAAAGTGGCAAGAAAGGCCACAATGTGCATTGTAGGGTTTCGAGAGAGCAAGAGAGAAGAGGAAAGCTTAATGAGGGAATCCGCTTCAATCTTGGCATCAGAGAGATCTTCGGCTAGCCCAGGTAATTCTACACCTTCCCCTACAGTAGTAGGACCAATCTAGAGGTGCTCGACAAGGGGGAAGGCCTCCAGCGCCCTGCACGACAAATTTTGTGAGAGTCGACAAAAACACACGGGGCGCTCGGCGCGTCCGAGTAACAACGACTCTGGTCCGAAGCCCAGACTCGGCCCTCGGACCGCTCGACTAGACCCACTCGACCACTACCACTCGGACGCCCATGCTCGGGTCGTCCAAATCGAGCACTCGGACTAGCCACTCGGCCCAACTGACTCGGCCTTGGCCCATTCAGCCAACTGACTCGGCCTCGGCCCATTCGGCCACCTGACCTGGCCCTCGGACACCCGAGGTCGGACCAGCCAAATTTTTCATTCGGACAGTCACACACGACCCTTACCACTCGGCCCTCGAACATGCTGAATCAGGCACTCGGACCCTGCAACTCGGACCAGTTGGGTCGAGTATGCAGTTTGACCAAATTTTCAAAAAACTTTACCTGACCCAGCCAACACTCAGCAGTGCAAACTGTCGGAAGCCCTTAGGACACTCAGAACTCGATTCTGGCACATGGAATAGGCAAAATCGTAGGGCGTAGCCGCTTAGTAGCTAGAGGCAGGCAATTGCGAGACTAGGGACTTAGACGCAAACCGCCGAGTGGGAAAGCCTAATTAGACCCAAAAACGAATGAGGCAATGAATTTGAAAAAGAGCTCTGAAACCTGAAATTGACCCCACAAGCTACATAGAGCTAAAGGCGCATTGCAGATCCACCGTTGGGCCGAAACCTCGAGCAAGTGGTTCAAGATTTGGCAGAATGATCCTCCAAGCTGTGCATGGTGCTTACCATAACGACCCTGCAAGTCGAGGAGGGGACCGCCTCCCGGACCCCCGCAAAGGGGACCCAGCCCCCTCTGTTTCCAACCCAAGTAGGTTGGAGAGAGAACACGCGCTATGACAGGCCCTCCAACTTAGACCCTCGGGAAGTAATGGCCCTACGCGAGCATGGAGGCTCCCTTGAAAAGGAGCAACCAGAAGCCCACACCCGAATAGAGGAAAACAGAGACCCTAGAACCTTAATGGGCCAATCTAGCCCATCAAGGGAAAAAAGGCCGCACTACAAGGACACATGTACATTGTGTTCAAACTATGTCTAGACAAAGCGGAATGCAACATCATCAAGCTACCAATGCAGAGATGACTAGACATGACAGTCCTGACGATAGATGTACCTTGAGCAGTGCTGCACAGACAATCCAAGATCTCCGTGGAGAATCCACGTCTGACTGTGCAGCTAGGGACTCAAGGGCATGTATCAGAAGGCTTGAAGCTATAAACCAAGACCCGGAAGATGAAGACATAGTACCACCTGCTTATCTTAGGGTCAAACTCACCGCAAAAAGAGAGCATAGTGTTGATGCTCTCATTGATGAAGGAGCAGATTTTAATATCTTGACTTACGAAGCATGGACCTTACTAGGTCAAAACTGACGGATGCAACTCTTAAGCCTCACGGGGAAAATCCACTAGCACTTCTAGGGAAGTGCAGAATCCTGGTTACTATTGAAACAGAAAGCTTGCCAGTCCTATTCTAAGTTCCTCCAAATAGCGAGAATTATGAAAAGGAAATCCTCCTAGGAAGGCCCTTCAAAAAGGCAACAAAGTGTGAAGCTGACTATATAGCACAGAGGATACACCTAGAACTACCAGATGTGAGGATAATCGCAACGTTTAGCAAGGGTGACCTCACCAAGCCTCGAGGGAAGGGAAAGGAGCATTCTGACATACCAAGAAATCCTAATGATGAGATCAGGGAATTGTTGAAAGAGTTGATGCAAGCGCAAGCTGAATGGAGTGAACCAGTAAGTGAGGCCATACTGGAAACAAGGAGGGTAGGAGATAAGCCCAAGGATAGGGTTTGGACTTATAAATATCGTAGAAGATCACGAAAGAAGCCCGAGCCTTATAGACAAAGGCATCCATGGAGAGCACACACGACGCCACGGTGGATATCCAAGGTGCTGCTTCGTGCTCAAGGGTATGATGCAGGCAACCGATGGATTTGGGTGCCGAAACCCCCTGCTAGACCACCTCGATCTCAGAAGCCCAAATTAGGTCAAAAGAAACGAGGCATGGGAGGATCTCTAAACGAGAACCCGAGCCTCGGACCAAAAATATTGGAGTGATAGCGCCCCTCACGAGTGAAATCAAGAAACCGAACATGACCCATCAAATACTAGATCCTCAGCCTAGTTGCCTAACAAGCGGATATCAGAGGGATCCGTCGAATGCGCACGAGGTCCACTAGTGGCCAAGGAGACTTTGACTTCCCAAGGGGACAAGGAGCACCACAGGCACAATGCCACTCATGATAGGGCTGATTGCTTGGCGAAGCTAACGACGGAATCCCCCAACAATCACAAACAAATCATTCAGCCGGTGCTAGGTCTACCTAAGAGTCCTAGGCCTCCTACGTCCTCTCTTCCCAAATGGACCCCGTAGGCACAACTAAAGCCGTTAATGGCAGGGGCTCACTCCCAACCTTTGTCTCCGTTAAAGCTTCCAAATACCCAAGAGGGGAAATATGACATTGGCCACAGCTCTCGATCCAAGGATATTCCTATGCGACCCAATGTGACTTGATCAACTCAGGCTCAATCCACGCAGGTGAGTATTCAGAGGACAACAAAAGACACGTCCACGTCCGGTCTCCCAAGGACTCCACACCGCTATCCACCAAGAGTGCCCAATCCACTAGACTCAACGCCGCTACTCCCAACCAGGGATCACAGCAGTCACAGCCCTTGGCTGTGACCACGCCCCTTGCAGAGCGTGTCCCTGACACTTCGTCTAAGGAGGAGGTGTTGCAACCGTAGCCTTGACAACTCCCATCTGTACCAAGCACCTAAAGCCTAGGCTCGAGGAGAAACCCCTCAAGGGTGTGGCCAAGGAAATGATGCACCAAACCACTCAAGCTAGTGAGGCTATTCAGTAGGCCGCAGCTATGTTCCATGAGGGCACACTAGAGAAAGGGAATGCTAAGGCCCAACCAGGCACAACAACGGTTGACCTAGTCCAAGGTCTTGAACCCTTGAGAGATATGCCTTCACTGACTAAGAGAAAGAGGAGAAACAGTGCAAACAACAACAGCTACAAGTGGTCGTGGACCCCAAGAGCGTTAAAACCAAGAGCGCTGGAGAGCTGGGGAATAAAGCATCATGTCCATCCACCACTGAGCCCATTGATGTCTCTCCTAATAGCAATGAAACCTCAGACATATCTGTGTGCTCTAAAAAATCAAAGCAGTCGTTACCATCAATGGCTGCTTGCAACACTCTATCCACTGACAATAGAACTCGCATTGACAAATCAAGAGTGGATACAACGCTGTCACAACAGGGTGACGAATTCATACCAGTCACATCCAAGGAGAACCATGACGCAATAACAAAGCCTCAAGAGAAACATGGAAACCCCAAGAGCATAAGCAATCCTAGCGTTGACCAATCTTGCTCATCTAGGCTTGAGCCCCCAACTATGCTAAAGCCTAGGCAAACTCCTAGAACCTTGCATGAGATAGCAACCAAGCAAGCCCTCGTTGAACATAGAAGTGTCGCAGAATGCTTAATTGAGTTGGATGCTAAGCTCAAGGCGTTCGCACGTGTCTACGTCCTTGTAGACATGGGCGCATTCCCTAAGGAGCAGCTTGGAGACTACTTGCCCTTCCCTTTATCTTGGGAAGAGCAAGAACACCTTGACAAGCACTATAGTAGGCTCCTGCATGAACACTTGTGACTCATCTAACTGCGCTTAACTGCCACATTCAATGAGATGCTCTACCAACCGAATCTTGTAGACATAGAGCAACTAAAGCGATTGTCAACAGGCCGAAGTCGATTTGAGTAGCATTGGTGTGAAAGCCGTGTTGCAATGGCTGAACTAGGGGCTTAGAGCATGACAGTCTCTGAGGAGCGATTGGCCAAATGGTGATCCCAAAGAGACCCAACCTATGTGGCACCAACTTCCCTTCGAGTTGCTGACTGCCATTCGGGGCAAGGACTTGGCCGAACCAAGCCAAGAAAACCCTCTGCTTGATAAGGTTCTCACTGAGGAGGAGCTACATGTCGCCAGTAGACTTGGACAAGATTCCATGCTACTCGATGTGGCAAAATATTTATCAGTATTGAGTAAGCTACCATGTGTACTAGATGTGTGTGCCACGCTTCAATACAATCCCAAGTTCTACAATTGGTTTCTATCCTAGTGAAGTGACAAGGATTCGAAGAAATGTATGTATATATATATATACAATGATTTTTGTGTCACCCTGTATAGACATTATTAACACACACAAGCCATAACAAGTCAAGCACAGACAGAAGAAGCGGGGCTAACAAGCTATGCTAGGCTGGTCCCCCGTTCACCAGAGCATGTCCGCCTCTGGGCAAAGGGCATGTACTCTGCATTACCACCATGGAAAGCCCTGACCAACATCCCTAATGATGTAAGCAGGGCACAGTCTCTCTCTTTGCACACGTTCCCCTTCCCAACCTATCCTTCTAAGGATGAGCCTTCCAAACACAAAACCACCAACCAATGCAACTCGGTGTGAGTCAAGATCTACTCGTAGTTAGAGGCCAGAGGGACACCATTACAATGAGTCCAGCATGTTCCGCACCTTCTCTTCTAGTCATATGCGTTTGACAACCCACACTGAAGTCCCTCCTATGGGAACACTCTTATCCCGTATCAAGGCCTAACTCTTGGATTGCATTTTGCACACTTCCAGAAGGAAAACATGGAGAACCACGGTCAGGTGGTGTGCAAAGATGCTCTTCGCAGACGACGGGAGCACGCGACACGTGCCCCTCCACCGGAGCGCTATGTACCCACACTCAAGAGATATGCAAAGAAGCGCGGACCTAAACGGCATGGTCCTGGACGAAAGCCTAAAGATCCTCGGACCAGGAAAGTCAGAGCTCGGCTAAGCGTGCAAGCCGTGGCAACACCGGTTGCACAAATCCCCCACGAGCGCTCAAGCACCAGATGCCCAAGAGCAAAAAAGGCAGCCAGGGACAGGGAAGAGTTCGACAAATTAGTTAAAAGAATTCTGGAACTAGCGGCGGCCCAGGACTGTACCATCCACGTCACGGCCAACATGTGCCCTACCCGACCTCATGACAATCCCGCACTAGCACCAGCCTAGTCGCCCAACCAATCAGACTCGCCCCACCTAGTAGAAATCGACTAAGCCTTGTGATGTATGAGCAGCTTGACATTTTTATCTTTTTGATGGGTGAAAGGGAAACTCCCCACTCGTGCCACTTTTGTTGCCTATAGCTAATGTATGCCGCATCTTTGACAAGCGATCGCCTATGTAGTGCGATTAACATCATAGTATTTTGGAAAGTCATGTTTTAACACAACTACATCTGTTGAATTACTTAACAAAATCAAGCATGTGCTCTCACGAAGTGACAAGTGGATGCAGGATAACACAGGACTTCGGGCAAACATGTTCAGCACGCCTGGGTCACTACAAAACCACGACCGTGCACTAACCGCAACAAAGTCACGCTGCTGAACGCAAACCATCACCCTCGCAAGTGCACACATCGCACGAACCCACGCGTAGTCATGGGCTTTCCTAGGTCACACTCTGCACTCACGACGGGGGGCGCTGCAATCATACCGATATCGCAACAATGGCTCCCCTAACAACGAGGCTAGGGCAATTTCATCACGGTCACATTCATTTCCCATGCCTCCGAGGCTTGACATGTCCCAACCCATTGGAAGGCTCGTAGCCCCCGCATATTGCACTAGTTGTACTATGGCAAAAAAAAAGAGAAAAAAGAAAAAAAGAAAAAAAAGAAGCACACCACCGCACCTAGGGGTCCTCAAATTAGGTGTGTCCAGTGACCTTGGTCGGCTGGCTCCGTCTCTAGTCCCCTAGCCCCCTAACAGCCCCCACAATACTTCAAAGCACATCAAGGGCAGAACAGCCCTAGAAAGCTTGTCTTGCCTGCGGTTAAACCTATCACCCTGCACCATTCCCGCAATTCCCTCTCACACTCTGCCTTAAAACCAAGGCAACCAATTGGGGCACGCACCGCACGAAGAGCCATGAACAGTATACCATTCTCATCCATAGGCCAATGTCGCCCACCTCCAGCTCATACACTATTACTGTGCCCTATCCTGCTACGTCTACAATCACAACGCACATGAACCACTCTGCTTCCTCTACACGACGTTATGAGCCACCAAGCCGCAGTCTTCTATCTACATAATATCTAAGTATGCACGGACACTCACATAATATCAACACTACAGTCTATACATAGTTTGGATCCTCAAGTGCAGGACAATACTCTAGGCTTGCTTAGAGTTCAACCTGTCTCCCAAACTAATCAAAATATGTCTTGCGCACGATAAGAAGACTAGCACCACCCTTAGGGAGAGACCACATGGGAGGTTTTTCAATTGCAGGTAATGACGACTCCGACAAAGGTGCCATTCGCTCTTCATCAACACTCAACTCTGAATTCCTATCCTTATCACCGTGTAAGCCTGCCAAGTATCGTCATACACTGAATCCCCAACAACCCGCCACTTGTACTCCATCCGTGCAACCCCTGCAAACTACAGCCCTAACACCCACTTCCATTGCCCTACCACCTACACCTTAACCCACCCACGTGCCCCCAACGACCTTCCTCCCCACCACTACCGACACTCCGCCATGGCCACCCCCGTCATCCTTGCCACCCACGTCTTCGGTGCATGCTAATGCCTGCTACCTATGACGGTGAGTGCCATTGGACTGGCACTCATCTAGGAGGGGGATAATGTTAACCCCAACATGAAGGAAGCAAAAGAAAATAAAAAAGATGCAGGGCAAAGGTGGAAAAAAGGTAGCTCAACTGAAGAAAGAAGAGGAGAAAAGGCCAAAAGCATGAGGGCAACCTTAAAAGTCCAAGGCAGCTACAAAAAGGAGAAAGATGCATTTTTAAATACAAAGGCACACCCTGAAATCTTGTAAAAAAGTGCCAGGTGGTGGAAAATCCGGAAAGCTAAAACTGAAGATAAAGACGAAGGCCAAGGCAAAGAGAAACGGAAGACAAAAGCGCACAAGGAAAAGTGCAAGTCAACACCCTTGTAAAAGAGCGCAAGCGCATCATGGTTTAATTCAAGAAGCGCCGGGCTCTCACCCACGGGCTCTCACCCGTGCAATATGTAAATGTAGACGCGCGGAAAGGAAGCTAGGAAGATAGAAGGACAATGAGAAAAATGGCCTAGGCTACGGCTGGCCATGTAAAAAAGGGGGAAAGGAGAGGACCGCCCAAAAAGGGATTTAGGGTTTTGTATATAAAGTTGAAAAGTGAATGAGAAGCTCATTCTTGTGTGTGGCCAAAAGTAGCTCTCCTCTTCTTCTTCTTCTTCTTCTTCTTCTTCTTCTTCTTCTTCTTCTTCTTCTTCTTCTTCTTCTTCTTCTTCTTCTTCTTCTTCTTCTTGCTTGCTTGCTTGAGCTTGTGCTTGAGAGAGGGAGTGTGAGGGTGTGAGGGAGTGACTGTGTGAGGGTGAGGGACCGGGAAGGAGAAGCTCTCCATCTTCTCCTCTCTTCTTCTCTTCTCTTCTCTTCTCTTGTCTTGCTCACATCAATGGAGCTTGGAGCGTGGAGCTTGAGGATGGAGCTTGCTTGAGGCTTGCACTTGGATCGTGGAGCTACCGGAGTGCGCGGGAGAGGAGGTAACTCGATCGACATGGAGGTAAGCTCACTACACCCATAGATATGGATGGTGCGTCAGCTATGTGAGAGGTAGCCATTGGTGCTCGGCTTGGAACGCTTGAAACAATAAGTGGTCCATGGGTCTTAGCAGTTGAGCAAAAGCTCCCACAATCGGTTTTAAATTATCTTTATCACCCTCTTTAGCCTTTTGGCCTCTTGTCACGGCTCGTAGGTTAGAGATTTCAGCGCATTGACGTGTACAGCCTCAATAAGGCTAACTCCATTGCCTTGTGGCAACTCCTCGATAGAGGTCTTTCCCCTTTGCAATATTTGTCTTGGTCCATCATTTTGCTGCAGGTTATTACCTTGTGCTCTATGATTAACTGGACCTGGCTGTTTACTCCCTTGTTGGAGGGAACTAATCTTACTCCAACAGGTAGTGGCTAAGTGGCCCGACTTCCCACAAATATCACATTTAACATTTGGACAGTTTCTAGGGAAATGTTGTCCGCCACACCACTTGCAACTGAATCTTGAGGGACCACCCTCTTCGTTGACTCCCTATCAGATTATGCTGCTTCTTCAGGAAATTGACGTCAACAGCTATTTGCCAATATTGTTCAGAAATCATATCAGTGTAGTGCTTCATCATATCCTTAACTTTGCCAAGGACATTAGAGGCACTCGACTCATAGCCTTGATCATCTATCCATCGTTCCATTGGCCTAATAATTTTATTGGGCATTGGTTGTTGACTCATAGGAACAACATTAGGGTTCAAAACTTGGCATCCAACATTTGGTAGAGCCAACTGACTAGCCATAGGCATAGTCACACTGGGAGGAGTTGGCAACAAAGGTACATTTTGAACCATGCTTCCTCTCCCATTAGGGTTATTCATAGGCATCCCTTGACTTCCATTTATCAATGGTAGATTGCCTCCAGGTACTAAACCCGCATTAAGATTTATTCGAGAGGAGTAGGCCGTTTATAATCGTGACTCTACTCCTTCTGCACGTGCAATGACGGTGTCTATATCAGCAAAAGACACACTGCTCAATTGTACCTGAATATTGAAATCCAATCCATGCAAGAAGTATTGCAATTGGGCAGCCGGCGGAATAGGAATGTAAGTTTGTAACTTACGAAACACTTCCTTAAGCTTCTTGTCATAGGCTTTCACATTCTCATGGGGGTCTTGGCGTGTTACATTCAACACATGCAACTAGTATTGGCCACCTCTTTCAGGGGCATATTCTCCTTGGAAAGCTACATAAAATTGATCGATTGTGGTGATGGTTCCAACCTCTATGCTATGATACCATATTGTAGCCCTTCCTTTTAATGCCATGTTAAAGAACATCATAAGATGTCCCTCATCTTGGATGCGGTCATTAAACATTAATCTTTGAAATTCACAAATGTGAAACTCCGCATCTTCTTCGGTTAACCCATTAAAAATGGGCAAAGGGACTTCTAAAGCTCGCAGATCCGGCGTCCCTGCAAGAATTGCAATGGGTTGTGCCATGACGACAATCGGATTAACAATAGGAGTTTGAACTGATGAAATCACACCCCTACTTGAAGTGGGTTGACTTGGTGGAAGAGAGGAAGAACTTGTGCTTCCTCCTGCACCTAAAGGACTATGTGCAACAGTTGGGTTACTAAGACCACTGCCTTTTATGCATATGGGGCTACTCCTTTGAGGAGAATAGTGACTTACAATCTCCAATCGCCATCTAGCTCTCTCAGCACGTTCTAATTTTTGTATTTCGGCTTAATGGTCCTTGTCAGAGGACATAAACCAACTTTTTGGTCCCTAAAAACCCTAGATTCGAGAACCACCACTTGTTGGCAGCTCCCGACAAATGCACCACTGATGGGACCTGAAATGGGCCAGCACTGGCTATGGTACTAGCCGGACCTCATGCTCATAACAGACAAACACACCCTCACGGCCTTGCGGACCAGAAGCATCTATCTGCTGCTAAATGACAAAAGCCTTATCTATGCGTTTATAGTTTTATAGTTTTGTAGTCCAACGTTTCCCTTTCTATAAACTCCTCAAAGGGAGAACCCATACACATTGGCAATGCCACGATAATCACATACATGGGAGGCAACCTCTCAGTAGAAACACCGCGGCCCCACTGCAGCTCTCCTACATCGCAGGGATTGGCCCCTTGATGTGCTGCTCAACATATAAAACAAACGAACAAACTCCACTCTTCATTTCAAACGTCTCCAGGAGATATACCATGTTTCCTATCTAAATAATCCCACAAGAACCGAACGTCTATCCTACGGCTTAGGATGCCTTTTCACACTCAACGTGGATCATTGTCATTGAAAACAGGTGCTATGCATCTAGGTTTTTTTATTCCCGATACCATGATTTCATGCACATGCAAAGTGAATGATTCTGAAATGCTCAAACATCATTTTCAAATCAGTAACACGTGGTTGTGCACAAATAGGCTTTTAAAATGCTTATTCCCTAACCCATTGTGCAGTGATGAAAGGATAGCACCGAGATAACACTCGTGCTACTATCCTCTTAATTAGCATACCACAAACCTATGACATGATGTGCATTAGAAAATCGGCAACAATCAGCACGCAAATCACACCATTCAGACACCTCAACCCCCCTACATTTAGGTATTGCTTTCATTGCACAAGTGTAGAGGTTCATTTTGTGATGTTTTGATGTAGAAAAAGAAGTAAATCACAAAATTTGACAAAGAGATAGGGCAAACTGAGGCTAAACCTCATGCTTTGCCACTACCACACATCCACAAACAATTATTATATTTTTCCAAATCGAATTTCTATTTTTCCCTTATTTTCTCCATTTTCTTGATTTATTTGGCAATAAAATATACTATTTTTTGGTTTTTCTTGTTCCAATCACTTCAGCATCCTAATTTCAATTTATCTTCCATATTCCTCCTGTGGGAACACCTATCCCCCACCCGAAACGGAAAAACTACCATTTTACCACTTAAAAACCGCATTTCGGGTTTACGAGAATTAAATAGAGCATGTAAATCATTGCAAAACCAAAATTTTCTGATACACAGCAATTATAATGATGCAAATAGCACTCGCACAAATTTTCATCCAATAAGAACGTAATTATCATCATGAACTATCAAAAATCCTTCATTTTCTTCATAAAAATGGTCATACCATGTTTTTACGTAACCCGAGGTGCCTTGAATGACTTCATAATCAGCAGATGGAGCCTCCATTGCTCTCAATCCAATGATGCTCATCAATCTTCAGCATCTCCATCAATTTCCATCATCACTTCCTTCATTCTCCACCCCGGATTCCTTCTTCAAGAGAGTACACATAAACAGCCCATAGGGAAGAGAGAGAGGGAGGAGAGAGAAAGACTAGAATCAGATCTCTTCATTCAATCCATCATTCCACGAGCGAAGTGCGGTGATAAGACCAGCAAAGAGGGGGAAGATCAGCCACATGATCAGTTGCATAGGTTCTTCACAGCCAAGAATCACCCTCATGAGGAAAGAGGGCGCAAATTTCGGCCGCCTGATGGTGCCATTTTCTCACGCCATGTTTCATCTTCTGTCTCCATGATTTGCATGATTTTTTTTTTTTTAGGGGGGGGAGGGGGGGCGGGGGGGGGGGGGGGGGGGGGGGGGGGGGGCGTATCCAAGGCTCCAAAGGGCACATCCAATTTTGGCCTTAAACTTGTCCACCTTTTCGCATCTTGACCCTTTTGTGGCCATTTTCCCATCCTGGCTTCGATTCGAGCTCTGAAAGATCCTGGGCGTTCGGCTTGACATCTCGCATTGACTGGAAACTCCTGACATCCCACACGGTAGTCGAAAAAATTATCAAAAATCCACAAGTGTCGCTCGGGCGCCTTTTAAAAGTCATCTTTCACTTGGTGCTTATAATCGTCCTAGCTGGAACCGCCGCCTTCAATGTTAAATATTTTTCCCTTAAATTCTGGATTTTTTGGTAAATTTTAAGCACATCCCAGGCTCAAAACTCGGCTCTCAACAAGTCGAAAAGTACCCTAGAATGCCCCAAGGCAATGTATAAGGCCAAATTGGTTGGTAAGGATTTTAACTAGGAATGTGATATTGACTTTGATAAAATATTTTCTCCTATAATCAAGATGACTACTCTACAATTGGTTTTTGTCCTTGGTTATGCAGAGATCTAGACCTTCATCAGATGGATGTGAAAACAGCTTTTCTGCATAGGGACTTGCATGAGGATATTGTGTGCAATAGCTTAAGGATTTTTTAGAAAAAAGCAAGAAATGCCTAGTATGCAAGTTGAGAGAGAACCTTTATGGCATTAAGTAGACACCTACAGAATATAACATGAGTCTGATGCTTTCATGCATTTATAGGGAGATACTCATAGGTATATGGATGTGTGTTTATACACGAAGAAGGCTCGTGATGGCAGCCTTATTATCTTGGTAATTTACATCAATGATATATTGATTGCTATCATGCATGAGCGCTCTAAGGGGGTCCTTTACTTATCACAACAGGTATACATATAAAAGGTGCTTGAGCAATTCCATATGCAAGATATTGAGTCTATTGATTGTCCTTTACCTTCCCTTGTGAAGGTCAGTCACACCAACTGTCCCCAGTTAAATGAGGAGAAGGCCGACTGTCCCCAATCAAATGAGAAGAAGGCCGAGATGGCCAAGATCTCTTATGCATCTGCAATGGGCAATTTGATGTATGCCATGATAGCCAATCGCCCTAATATAGCACTTATAATGGGAGTTATGGTATGCTATATGACTACACCTCTGGTAGATGACATTATGACATCATGAAGGGTATCATGAGATACCTAAAAGGAACTACAAATATGTGCATTTCTACAGTCGTGGGTTACTCCAACTATGCAGGATATGTAGATAGTAGGGAGAAGGGGCACATGTGCCACCTCTCCCCCCACTACCTCTTTCCTCCCCTAGAAGTAAGCTGCATGGCAGCAGGCCAAAACTGGCTACCTAGGTGGAGGGGAGGCCCACCATCAAACCTCCCCCATAATATTCCTCCTTTCCCCAATAATACCCTCCTCCCCCCCCTTATAAACCCCCCTCCTTAAGCAAAGAAGACCACCTTATTTTCCCCCCTGCTTGCAGATTGAGTGAGAGAGAGAGAGAAGGAGAGAGAGAGAGGGTGATAAAGCCCAAACATGCGCTTTGGACAAGAGAAGCTTCCAAGGAATGCATGCAACAGGTTCTCTTACAATGTTACTTCCGAGTATGAGTTTCTTCTCCTCTTCACTTATTGTGGGATCTTCAAGTGGAGAGCTAGTGTTGAGATATCGAGCTCCACTCGTGATATGCCAGGGTGACCGTTGTGCATTTATGTCACCGACATGTTAGTTGTAGATGCGGTTGGTACACCGCCCATGAATAATAGCTAGATGACAGCTATCCTTATCTACTCTAGTTCGTGGCTCAGTTAGTATGCCACCTTAGTTAGTTGTCTTTGGTTTGAGACCCATATATAGGGTTCTTCTATTTCTTTGTATGAGAGTTCTTTTTAGCTTACACAACTAAGAAGAGGAAAACAGTTTTCAGCCTCCACCTTTGTGTGTATTCCCCCATTTGTGCAAGCAAGAAAGCTACAAGTGAGACTCCTTCCTTCTCTCTTACAATTTTGACATGGTATCAGAGCCTTGTTCATGGTAAGGAGCTCAAGAAAGCAAGCCAAGCTCGCGGTGTTCTGGTAAGAGGAGTAGTGTTGCTTTCATTTTCTGTTTTGGGAGCAGATCTCTGCAGGTAGCACAGCCGGAGATTGCAAGAGTGCATTGTCTCAGGTTGAGACGCCCTTCGCGATGAAGCAAGAGGGTAGTATATGCTACGGGAGATGGCTTTAGCCCTCGGCGACCTTGTTTTTTTTATTTGAGGCCATTTCGGGGCCTGTTTAGGAGGCGGAAGTTTTCTGCACGCACTCAGGAAAAGGCCCAGTTTTATGCTGTGCGACCACTGTTCTACAGGTCGGTGAAAAGTTATTGTAGAAATTGCATCGTATGCTTGTGCGCAGAGACATTGGGAGTTTCAGAATCATCCTTGGTTCCTGTTTATGCAAAATCGTCACTAGGAAGTGACTGTGTGGTCAAATACCACTTTCGCCAGTTTTGCAGATTTGCCCTTGTGAGGGTGAAGCTGTGTTTTTTGCAGTGACAGAATTTTTTGCAGTATTCTGTAATGGCGTCTGATTCTCTTTCACAGATTGTCACTGAAAAGCTTGACAAGAACAACTTCCAGGCATGGAAGTTTAGAATGACGAATTTCCTTATGGGAAAAGGATATTGGGAATTTGTTGCAGGAAATGAAGAAGAACCAGTTCTTCCTGATGTTCCTAATCAATAGCAAATGCAGGCATTTAAAGCATGGCATAAGAGAGCCAGGAAAGTTATGTACTGGCTGTCTATCAGCATTTCAGACTCTATGATTGTGCATATTCAAGATGCAAGTACGCCAAAGGAGGCATGGGATACTTTGTCAAAAATGTATAGCACAAATACGCAAGCCAGGAAAATGCAGCTCAAGCAAGAGTTGCACAATGTGCAAAGAGAAAATATGAGCATCAACGACTACCACATGAAGGTGAAGAAGATTGCAGATGCACTTACTTCCATTGGGTCGCCAGTGAAAGATGATGATTTAGTCTCAGTGACCTTGAATGGTCTAGGAAAGGATTATGCACAGTTCCGAACATCCATTTCCATCCGTGAAAGATTTCCTGATTTTGAGGAGTTGATTGCTCTTCTAATTTCTGCGGAGCAGAGAAATAGTGGTGCATCTTCTTCAGGGGGAACTTCAAAAGAAGGTGTCTTCTACTCAAATGGTGGAAGAGGTGGAGGCAGAGGTAGAGGAGGCCGATTTGGAGGCCGTGGTAGAAATCAGAATATACAGCAAACTCAAGAAAACCAGTCCTATGGAGGAGGACGTGGTAACTCTAGAGGCAGGGGGAGCCAAAGAGGTCGTGGTGGATGGCAAAGAGATCAAAATGCAAACAGTAATGTTGAATGCTACTACTGTGGTAAAATGGGTCATATGGCTAAAGACTGCTATAAAAAGCAGAATGACATCATGAATGGAAAACTGCAACAAGGGAATTATGCATCTTCTAGTAGACAGGGTGATGACAGAAATGAGCATTTGTTCATGGTGCAGCACATGAACAATTCTATGACAAGTGCAGAAGAAAGCAATGATGTATGGTATATTGACTCAGATGCACCAAACCACATGACAGGTCATGCAGAATGGATGGAGGATGCAAGGAAAATGAAAAAACCAGGATTTGTGGAGACTGGTGATGATACTGCACATCCTATTGTGCAGATTGGAAAAATTCCTTTGTCTATGCAGGATGGGAAAAAGAAATACCTGTCCGATGTATTTCATGTCCCGAATATCACCAAGAATCTGGTTTCTGTTGGTCAAATGGTTGAGCAGGGCTTGCAGGTCAGATTTAATCCTCATGGATGCTTTGTTGAGGATATGAAAAATAAAGGTCGCTTGATAGCAAAAGGAAAGAAGAAGGGCAGAATGTTTACATTGGATGCAGACATGCCTGAATTGAGTGCAGCAATGTTTGCACATGGGACCGGTGTAGTCGCAGATATTGATATCTGGTATAAACGCATTGGTCATGTTAATGTACAGCGACTTAAATCAATGCAGGCCCAAAACATTGTTGCATGATTGCCTAAATTCAAGGTTGCAGAAATGCATAAGGTATGTGAAGCCTGTCAGTTTGGAAAACAGGCAAGGAAACCATTTCCTAGACATGTTCAAGAGAGTAAGAAGCCATTGGAATTAATCCACTCTGATGTGTGGACTACTAAAGCTGCATCTCTTGGAGGCTGTCATTATTTTGTCACTTTTATTAATGACTATAGCAGAAAAATTTGGGTGTATTTTATGAAGAAGAAAAGTGAAGTGTTTGGGCATTTCAAAACTCTTAAAGCTATGGTTGAAAAAGAAACAGGTCTGCAAATAAAATGCCTAAGGTCAGATGGAGGGGGAGAGTATCTCTCAAATGAGTTTTCAAGGTTCTTACAGGAGCATGGCATAAAGCAGCAATATTCGTGCAGTCATACCCCACAACAAAATGGAATTGCAGAAAGAAAAAATAGGCATATTGGAGAGGTATCTCGTGCCATGCTCAACGAAAAAGACTTGCCAGATTTTTATTGGGCTGAAGCAGTTGCTACAGCAGTCTACATAATGAACAGGACTCCCACTGCAGCAATACATGGGATGACTCCAGAGGAGAGGTATACTGGTAGGAAACCAGATATTTCTCATTTGAAAATTTTTGGTTGCATTGCCTATGTACATGTGCCAGATGAGTTGAGATCCAAGTTGGATCCAAAAGCTGAGAAGTGCATCTTTATTGGTTACTCTCTGCAGCAAAAAGGGTATAGATGTTATAACCCTTCTACTCGTAAGTTTACAGTGAGCAGAGATGTTGTTTTTTATGAGATGAGTAGCTGGTATAAACCAGTAAATGTGATTGATGATGTAGATGCACAAAACAGTAATGCTGCACAGAATTCACAACAGCAGTCACAAAATATTAGTGGACCTGGAGCGTCCTCTAGCAGTGGTTCACATTCTTCGCCATGGACAAGCAGATTGAGATCAGGAGAATCTTCTCAAGGTAGTGCAAATAGTGGTATGCAAGTGTCACGAAAAGGAAAAGAGAAGGTAGATCAGCCCATGTTTGATGTGAATGCACGTCACTCTTATGTGGATGGTGAATCCAGTGGCTCAGAACAGAGCATTGATGATGAGTTGGGTATTCCTTCTATTGTTACACCTGGAGTAAGGAAGACCATGGATGTTTTGAGAGCACCTGGGAGTGAACCTACTTTTCGCAGGTCAACCAGAGTTAGGTATCCTGTGGATAGGCTGAAATATGATGGATTTACAGCCATTCACTATGCATATATGGTCAAAGTGATACAGGAACCAGAACCCACTTCTTTTGAGCAAGCCATGGGAAAAGAAAAATGGGAGAAAGCCATGGATGAAGAAATGGATGCCTTGGAAGCAAATGCTACATGGGAATTGGTACCTTTGCCTAAAGGTAAAAATGCAATTGGATGTAAGTGGGTTTATAAGGTGAAGCACAATGCATATGGTTTTGTGAATAGATATAAGGCAAGATTAGTAGTCAAGGGGTATGCACAAACATATGGCATTGACTATGAAGAAACATTCAGTCCGGTTGCAAGGATGGCAATCGTAAGAGCAGTCATTGCTATGGCTGCATCAAAGGAATGGTCTTTACATCAGATGGATGTAAAGAATGCCTTCTTGCATGGTGATTTGCAAGAAGAGGTATATATGGAGCAGCCACCAGGTTATGTGCATGCTGTTCATCCTGAGTTTGTTTGCAGGTTGAAGAAAGCATTGTATGGCTTGAAGCAAGCACCTAGAGCATGGTCTGACAAGATAGGACAGTATCTTATCACTATTGGCTTTCAGATTTCCAAGGCAGATTTCTCACTTTATGTGAGAAAAACAGAGAAAGATATTATGCTACTTGTCATTTATGTTGATGATTTGATTATGACATGTGACAGTGATGAAGATATCCTTCATGTGAAAATGCTATTGAAGCAGAAGTTTGAGATGAAGGATTTGGGAGAGCTGCGTTATTTCTTGGGCATTGAGGTGATTAGATCACCAAGTGGGATACAGCTCTTGCAGAGGCAGTATGGATTGGACATGTTGTCCAAATATGGGATGATAGGCTGTAAGCCTATTTCAGTTCCTTTGGAGCAGAATGTGAAGCTGAGCGCAGATGCAGGTGAGCTTCTGGAAGACCCTACTATGTACAGACGCATAGTAGGAAGCTTGATTTATATGACTATTACCAGGCCAGATTTGAGCTATGCTGTTGGATTGGTAAGTCAGTTTATGCAAGCTCCAAGGAAATCGCATTTGGACGCGGCTAGACGCATACTCACGTATGTGAAGTCCACATTGCAGTATGGATTATTTTATGAGACTGGGGTTCAGATACAGTTGCATGGGTACACTAATGCTGATTGGGCTGGTAGCATTTCTGATAGACGATCTACCAGTGGATATGTGTTCTCTTTTGGGAGTACTGCAGTCACTTGGAGCAGCAACAAGAAACAGCCTACAGTTGCCTTATCCAGCACAGAGGCTGAGTACAGGGGCGCAGTAATGGCTACATGTGAGGTAGCTTGGTTGCATAAGCTACTTTATGATATGCATCAGTCTACAGATGGGCCAGTTGTCATTTATTGTGACAACATGAGTAGTATACACTTGGCAAATAACCCAGTCTATCATGCTAGAACAAAGCACATTGAGGTGCATTATCACTATGTGCGGGAGAGGGTTTTACTAGGTCTTATTGATCTAGTTTATGTCAGCACAGAGGATCAGGTAGCTGATATATTTACGAAGGCATTGGGCGCAGAGAAGCTGCGCAAGTTTAGAGACCTGCTTGGTGTGCAGGAATTGGGATTGAGCTCGAGGGGGAGTGTTGAGATATCGAGCTCCACTCGTGATATGCCAGGGTGACCGTTGTGCATTTATGTCACCGACGTGTCAGTTGTAGATGCGGTTGGTACACCGCCCATGAATAATAGCTAGATGACAGCTATCCTTATCTACTCTAGTTCGTGGCTCAGTTAGTATGCCACCTTAGTTAGCTGTCTTTGGTTTGAGACCCATATATAGGGTTCTTCTATTTCTTTGTATGAGAGTTCTTTTTGGCTTACACAACTAAGAAGAGGAAAACAGTTTTCAGCCTCCACCTTTGTGTATATTCCCCCATTTGTGCAAGCAAGAAAGCTACAAGTGAGACTCCTTCCTTCTCTCCCACAATTTTGACAGCTAGATGCCTGAAAAATATCAGCAACAAAGGTGAAGGTATATCAGTTAAAAATTTTACACACTTTACTTCAGAGAAATAAAAAAGATAAGCTACATATTGCTAAAACACCACACTTCCTTTCAAGAAAAAAGTTCCAAAGAACAAAAATTATTTGCCTTGTATTGAACTATTATAAATGAATATTTTCATAGTTATGCATGTGCAAGTTCTAGAAAAATTAATAAATAGCACGGAATGACTGCAAAGGGACTGGTAACTCCAATCAGGAGCCTCCCTACCATATTTTTTTTCCTTATGTCGAAAGGTATGCAATTTTGCAAAGAGCTTAATGTATACTTCTTTATAGTATGCATTTCTTACTAAGATTTTATTTTGCAAAGGGCATTGGAGCTTAATATATATTGATATTCTCACTAGAGAAATTATCCTTATGAACTCTTTTAGTGGTATCCACAGTCAAGAAAAAATGTCTATTGAATACAAATCCCCACTTTTTGCTTTATTGTTTATTTTATTTTATTGTCCTTTTTTATAACATGTTTGGCATTTACAATGCTAGTAGGTTGGTGGTTATCTTTTTGGACACTATATAAATTGCATTTAGTTGCTATGTGATAAATTTGTACATAACATAAATAGCATATAAGATTCGAAGGTATTGTCGACTCTCCTTTTCTTGAAAATAATAGATATGTATTTCACCACACTGAAAGTATATTGTAGCTTGCACGCTTGACGGATTGCATGGTAAGTAATCTAGCCTATAGGAAATTCAATCTCAAAACTCTAAGATCTTTATCCAAGCTCTTGCTAACAACACAAACTGATAGCTCATGTTTGATAGATTGGAATCTTGATGTTATGTGTAGCTAGTACAAACAACAATCATAAGGGTTAAAAACTAAGATGCCCTGAGATCCATCCAATAGCTACTATGTTTCATCACTCCAATTCAAAATTTGGTTATCAATCAATGTAAGTGATCTATGGTCCTTTGTCTTTTACAATGTTTGAAGCCTTAACATATGCCTTAGCCGAAGGAAGGGAGTGTTAAGTAAATTTTACATAGAATCGCTCTTTGGCCCCAAGGGGGTGAGTGAATATGCAATGGAAATGTTATCATGTCTATTCTTGCATTGTTTGGAAATACAATTGGTTTTGTTGGTTGATCAAGCAATGTCCTAAATGCTTCTATATTCAACTGCTTGTTGGTTTATTGTTTGGATGATTATTCCAAGTACTTGTGATTGATGGTAAATTCATGGCAGGGGTCTGTGATGACAAATTGCCATGAGGGTAAAGAAATGTTTTCTTGGAAAATGATATTAGGGATGATTGCCTTAATTGTGCTTGATTCTTAACTGGACTAATTAAGGAAATGATATTTTGCACGGGTGGATCATCTCCAAGGTCACACCGCGCTTCAACCCGAGAAGGGCACTGCTTAATTCACGGGCCGAAGGTCGAGTGGTGAAAAGACCAACCACGTAAATGGTGTCTCACTCCTAGGCCGCTTGTGGGTCAGGTGGAGCTTTGGACACCCCTTGCCTAGTCCGGAACAGAATTGAAGACTATCATGGGCCCAACAACATCAGTGGCATTGGAAGATCCTATTCTAGATAAAGGATGGAAATTGTGGTGCCATGTGATTTGGACCAGTTACTTCTGCAGGGTAGAAGGGATATATAATTCTCGTGTATGGGCAGGAGACAAAGATTAACTTGAAGATAAGTTAATAAACTTGTTTGTCAAAAGGACTGCTTGCTCTATTTTCGTGTCAATGTTATAAGTTACGCAAACAAACCCTATTCCCTAAAAGGCTTAATTAAAGAAGTTGATTTTAAATGTCACACATAAATGTGATAGGACCTAATTAAATAACTAAAGAACATCTATTGAGTGAAGCAGGTGGATGGAACCCCCAACCGGGTCCTACTACAGTTCGGTGGTCCCAATGAACTAGGAGGCTTCTCACCAAGTTTTACTGATATCCGACCATGAAAATTGATAGGTTGGAACCCCAACTCATGCTGTTTTAGGGGACCGGAATGGGACTATGCCTTATGGGAAGAGAGGTTGAGTGGCGCATCCCTCTCGTTTCCCATTCTCTTTGAACCAAGTGCAGCATGGATCTGCTTTGGCTTGGGTATCTTTGTGTAAAGTAGGATGTCTAGGGCTCGATGCTAGAAAGCTATTAGGAGACCTTGACCACTAGGGACCCAAGTTTCAGGTCGATCCTAGTGGGTACGGCCATGAATGTTTCATTGCGAGACGGACTCAGAAACTCTAGGCGAAAAACCTCGTAACATTCCATGGGAGTGCTAGGCAGCGTCGCTTAGATTCATCGCTCGATGGACCGCTAAAAGTGTGCTTGGACAGTCGATAAGCGGGCATGTTACAATAGGGCATCACAATACTAGCAATCTACACACTAGAATCACAACTCTTTTGGACATTCGTACATTTGGAACATCTTGTTGAATAGTCAGCATAACACATACTTTGATTCTTGCTGAGATAAGAGCCACCATCATTGAAAGAAAAAGAACATTGTTGAAAAATACTCAAGGGCCCATTAATCATGTATCACACCCCCTGAACTCCTAGTCTTACTTTAGATAGACTTGTGCAAGCATTGCTTTGTGGAACTAGACACATTACCTTAAGAGAGGCGGAGTGCTATGGATTTTGTATGCTTGAGGTATTGTAAGACTAGGACCTCTCACCATGGAAAGTGCTATGCTAAACCCTTCCAAGCTTCAAGTGATTGCTCAAGTTAAAGGCATTCAAAATAGCTTTGAATGTTGCTGCAATTGATCTAGTCTACAAATGGAAACTATAGGATGCCTAGCTGATTGAGCCGTTGATACAGGATCTAGGTTCTATTAGGCCACCCCTGTCTGATGACAAGTAAGAACCCTCAATGTAAGGGATGTGACTGTGGAAGCATAGCATTATGCTCACTTAGGGCACGAACTCTGTGAGTAATCATATGTATGACACTGGAAGCATCAATAGCTAGGGGGTAAATGGATCGCCTAGCATCTAGCAAGAACTTTGGAAAAAAGGAACTCATTAGATCCACATTATCGATAAAGAGGGAATTTCCATTGGCACATGACTATTTGGAAATTGAAATTTGTGTGCATCAAGAAAATCCCATGACTTACGGAAGAGCCACACTTGAAGCTAGACTTCTTGAGACAACTATATTAAGAATCAATAATTACTTTTTGACCACACTATATAAGACTTAATTGTGCATAATATACAAGTGATCACAAAAGTGGAAATTCTGACTAAGCATGATTTGCAACTAACACACTTGAACTATAACCTAAATTAGCTGATTTGGAACAATGGAAACCCTTTTGAACACACACTAATATCATAAGAATTGAGGGGGTAAGGACTATGAACATCACATGTCTCATGAGAGAAAATATTAGCATAAAATAAAATAGCCTATCACCCATCACATTAAACAAAGAAAGAATGGAAGAATAGGAGCCACCATTGCAAAATGACAACAAGGGAATAATGAACCATGCTAAAACCCATACAGTTATAAGAGAGACTAAGGTAGCATCAAGAATAATGAGGAGAACGAGCTGAACAAGATAACTTCTAATGACCATATTGGAAAGAAAATGAACCCAGAGATAGCTCTAATAGCTTAAAATGAATCTATGATGACATTCTCATTTGCAGCAAATCACAAGAGGAGCACTTTGCACATATCAAAAGGGTGTTTGATGTCTTGAGAGAGCATAGACTATTTGCTAAGAAAAGTAAGTGTATCTTTCTACAAACATCAATCTCAAGTACTTGGGGAACATTGTTAGTGAAAATGGCATACATATTGATCCAAAAATGGTGCAACGTGTTAAGGAACTAGCCTGCACCATTTGGCACTACCTCGTTACATGGTTTCCTTTGTCTCTCCTCATTTTGTAGGCACTTCATCATGCATCATACCACCATTGCAACACCTTTGATTGATCAATTAATGAAGGAATCATTCTTTTGGGATGTTATCACTAATCACAATTTTAATGAGTTGAAGGAAATGCTTACTTTAGTCCCAAACCTTGTATGCCGCCCTGACTTCTCAAAAGAGTTTACCACTGTGATGCTAGTGGCTGAGGAGGCATTAGTACTATCTTGTTGTAAGAGAATGGTGTGATTACTTTTGAGAGTCTTAAGCTTGATGAAAGGGAGATGCAAATAAATGTTTATGACTAGGAGATATTAGCCATCCTTCATGCTATTAAGAAATGGCACCATTGCCTATATGGGAGCCAGTTTCGAGTGAAGAATCTGACCATTGAGTCCTCTAGTACTTCCTCAGTCAGTCTACTTGACTCCTAAGCAAAGGCGATTGATAGCAACCTTGCAACATTATGGTTTTGACATCTCCCACACTAGGGGAAAAGATAATATAGTGGACAATTCACTATCACGGATGTGGACATGCAGAGTCTCTCCATATCAGAGTAGCTTTGTGATTGGATTAAGGAGCTTCATGATGCCTATTTGCTAAATAAGGACTTCAGCCACATATTTTTGAAAATACAACATGGGGTAATGGATAAAAACTCCCAATATTAGCTCAAAAACAGTCTTATCTAATCCCATACCAAGATTGTCATCCCCCATACTTCTCCCTTCACATGGAAGATCATGGAAGAGATGCATTCTTGCCCCATTATTGGTCATTTGGGTATTTTCAAGACATATGATTGGATTGCCAAGAGCTTTCATTGGAAAGGCCTATGGAGGGATGTCAAGGATTTGGTGGCCAGTTGTGTTCCATGCCAAGAATAAGAACAACATGCTTCAACTCGTTGGTCTCTTAAAGCCCCTACCTATTTTTGAAGGGAAGTGAACACATATCACTATGTATTTCATTACTGGTCTCCCCCTCACCAAGAAAGGATAGAACAGTATATATGAGGTAGTTGACCACCTCACTAAGACTACCCACTTTATCCCAATTAAGACTCGATACACTGCATCTTAAGTGGCCACTCAATTTATGGAACATGTACTTTAATTGCATGGGTTACTACAAGCCATAGTGCATGATCAAGACACCAAGTTTATGAGTAAATTTTGGCAGGTGGTTTTCACATCTATGGGCACCAAGCTTGCTCCATCCACTGCATACCATCCACAGACTCAGAAAAATAAATAGCTTGAGACCTAGGTACCTATGACACTTTTGCCATGATATACAATACAATTGGGATATCTCGCTTCACTTGGCTGAATTTTCATATAATAGATCCACCCACTCTAGCATTGGGGTTTCTCCTTTTGAGGCAATATATGGGTATAAGGTTCCCCTCCCTACTATCCTATTCAATGACAAGATCAACCCCCAGAGTAAAGAGGAGCTAGAGCTTATGCACGCCCTACTTCAACAATGCAAAGTGAATCTTCAAAAGAAGCACAAGATCACATGAAGCTTTATGCTGATGAGAAAAGAAGGCATTTGGAATTCCAAGAGAGAGAATTGGTTCTCTTAAAAGTGCCTAAGTCTCTAATCTCAAGGTGGTCTCCAATAATAAGTTGGCCCATCATTTCTAAGGCCCCAACCAAATCCTCAAGAGAGTTGGTGACTTGACTTACCAATTAGAGCTCTCCCCCACCACCAAGATTCACAATGTGTTTCACATCAGCCAGCTCAAGCCCTTCATTTGCACCTCAGTGGACTATGTGGAAGAGCTACCTCCCATAGACAAAAAAGGCATCATTCAATATATCCATGCGGCAATCATTGGGCAGCAAGATAAACACTTGAGATCTCGATCCATCAAGAAATTCCTCATCAAATGGCAAGGCCTACCCCTAGAAGCAGCCTCTTGGCACCCATCCACCATCATGGAAGAGTTTCCTCACCTCCAAGAGGCCCAATAGGCTGAATACTGGATGGATATGCACCATTTTGACCTCGCACTACCTGCAGACTATGCACTCTTTTAGAATAGTTTCATATCTACATTAATTATAGCCATATGCTTCCTACATGGCTGAAAGTGCTTGTCACTCCATTTTGACATGGGTGCACCCCATTTGGAGCAGCCCATCAAAAGTTATGATAGATTTACCTCAGCAAGCTTGTGGTGGACAACATGGTGTCCATAGTTTCACCAATTCTTCTTATTGTAATGTGGATGATGCCATGAGGCATATTCCATGGTGGATTTCGTGAGGTTTTGAGGTGGATTTCGAAAAATTATATTTGTTGCCGGGGCTCATACACAAGGTGGATTCCTTGTGCGAAAAGTCGATGGGGACGCCTGTCCTTTTTGGGCGTCTCGTTAATTTAATGTGCAAGTGGGTGATTCCATAGCAGGTGATTCTGCAAAATACATATTTAAATTAATAGACGTTTATGAGTTTAGAGTGCGCACTCGTAATAAATTAAGGTTAGGATTGAGTTTTAACCAATTTATTTATTTTGTAGCTGAAGACTGCTAGGTATTCACTTTTGTCGATTTAATTTTATTATTTTCTAACAATTGTAGATGCTTCAGTTGATGTGTAGAGCAGGCAGCGGTGGTGTTGGGAAGCACTGGGCGATAGCGTGTATTCAAGTTATTTAGAATAAATTGTCATTTTTTATGGGCACGCATCTTAGGCATGGCACCAATATTTATTTTGACGCGCTTATTTATTGAAGTGCCTGTCATTTTTTTATTATTTTGTATTGCACATGGGCGCACGATTTAAATATTTGTTATTGGACATTGTATTTGGGCACCATCTGACTCTTTGGGCACCCAATAGCTTTAATTCTTTAGTGAGATAAAAGCAAACACAAAAGCTAAAGCGTGCTAAATGTAAATTGGGCTATTTTTTGAGCTTGGAGATGAATAATATATCAAATACATGCTTTGTGGAGCGCTCACACAAGGCATGGGGGGAGATTGTACCCAATTGGTCTTTTGCTTCATGTCGAGTAAGTCTTCTCTCTTGTTTTTTGTGCAAAAGCAGAGTTCTTTTGTTCTTCGGGACCTTCCGGCGCTCACTACATGCACATACAGCATCCAATCTACGCAGCAATGGTATCAGAGAGAAGCTGAGATCGAGAGCTTCCAATCGCTTACCATCTCGCACGAAGGCAGAGCTCCTGGAACGATCGAGCTCTACAGTCTGTCTCGCGGTAATCCGTCAATACCAGCATGTTCCTGGCAATGAAAAACCCCCTGCTACGGACTTGGATTGTGAAGGACCTGCCTCTATAGGCGGAGGACTAGCAGACAAGCTCCTACATCAAGTCGCCTATTCACAGATAAGAGAAGGAGTTTAATATTGTTGTTTAAGGTGATAAGCTTTAAAAAGCTTATAAGAGCTTAAAGCTCTTAAAAATTTTGGTTTATTGCGAGGGGAGGATGTCGTGACAGGCGGTGGTGGTCAGCAAACGGCCCTCCTTACATGTCGTTTAAAAAAAACGGCCAATAATTTCTACTAAGCTTGAAAAGCTTAGTCACAAAAGTCACCAATTAATCCTTCTATCGTGGGTGTTCACACTACTTGAATTCTTGAACCGGTTTGAAGCTTCCAATTGCCTACGTTCACACTGGTTAAATCTGAACTGGTTTTTACCCTCTCTGCAAGCTATTGTTCACCCTGTGCTGTGATAGAATTCAATTCCAGCAAAGAGTTTGCAACACACAGTCTACACGCACAAATTATCTTCTTGGAAGTGTTGGGGTAAAGGCGCCTCCGTCGTGCCGCCCCGTGTATTACTACACTGACAGTACCCGCCACTGCACACTGCAGGTGGCGGGCACCCAGCATGTCACTTTACTCTTTACATTCATTTTAGTGACTAGTAAATAAAGGAAGGTCCGGTCACACATTGTGACTGTTGGAGTTCCCATTTCTTGTCTCTCTCTTTCTTGCTCTTGCTCTCTCGCCATAGCTCACATGCAAGCTTTGATCCTTCTCACCTTTCAACTGGTATCAGAGCTTGGCTTCCTCTTGCTCGAGCTCGACTCAGTGCTTCTCTACCTTCGCATCAACTCCCTTCACGCATTGGGTCTCCATCCTGGCAGCCATAGCCGATCTCTCGAGCTTCCGACACTCTCCGGCTTCCCGAGCACCCTCCCGGCATTGTTGGGCTTCTTCAGGGCCTTGCCCTTGAGGTATTGCATCAGAGTTTGAAGGGTTTTACTTCAGTTCTCAGTTTTAAACAAGTGGAAGAAAAGGGGCAGCCATCATTTGAAGCTTCAAAGCTCCATATCTCCCTTGCCCTTTGCTTCGGGCATTCATGGCTTTGTTGTATGCCCTCTTTGGGGCCTCTTTCAGCCTCCCATCCACACCAACATTGCCACATGGAGTAGCCACTTCCCAAGACAGCCTGTGCTGAATTTGTGCCAGATTTTTGCCTGCCTACTCATCAAGTTTTCAGCCTATATGCCTTGGCTCCTAAATGAGCACTTAAACAATGGTTTCCAGAAGGCATTTGAGCTACTTTGAAAGCCTCTTTAGGCCTTGTGCTTAGCATGGAAGCTTTGGGGCTGACATTCTCTGATTTGGGACTGTCATTTACTATTATACAGTGTTGAAAACAGGGCAGCCACACTTGGCATTGGCATTTGATGCTTATACTCTACTCCGGTTACCTTGTTTGATGCCCGTATGCGGCCTACGTGATGCCTAGTGCCTTGGGAATGTATGCACATGATTATGCCATGATTTTGGCCTGAAATATTGGCTGAAATTTCTCAATTTTGATAGTCAAACTTGGCTATAATAACAGTGGGCTGAAGGTACTTTGGATGCTTTGTCACTTACCTATTGGTACCAGATGTATGCTTTGGGATTTGCCATCATGTATCTGACATTTGGGGACGACTTTGAGCTCATGTTTGAATCTATGGAATGTATTTGAGCTATGCATAAGCTCCGTCTTGGTTGGTATTCACTGGCATTTGGACTGACTTGGCATGCTCTTGAACCGCTTATGCCTCATGTCTATGCTTGACAGTTAGGCTTCATACATTACATGCTTTGGTTCGTGATATATGCTGCTTGGTTTGTCTATGCTTTATCGACATTGGGAGCTTTGCCTTGGATGTATTTGAGCATTTCCAACTCAGTTTGATCATTTACTTGGTTGCTATCGGATGTCATTGAGTTGACAGAGATCTTATTTTGGGATTATGTATTGCTCGTTGGTTGCTTCCATCAGTTGCTTCATGTATGTCATGCTCTTGGGATGCATATGACGCATTGACTTGGTCACTTGTCACTGGTACTTTGTCTTGGGTTGCTTGAGCCCTTAACTCATTTGTACGCCTTTTGTACTAGTGGGAGCATCTTGCATGCTTACTTGACCTTGAGCAGGGATTACATGCTATTGGAGCAGTCACATGTATTGGAGCAGTCTATGTCATTGAGCAGTTACAGATG
This sequence comes from Lygodium microphyllum, assembly GCF_053477565.2. Lineage (NCBI taxonomy): Eukaryota > Viridiplantae > Streptophyta > Polypodiopsida > Schizaeales > Lygodiaceae > Lygodium > Lygodium microphyllum. The sequence continues at coordinate 132,521,248 of NC_141143.1, forward strand.
TATTGAGACTTTGGGATTATACTCCGACAATTGGATGTTGCATTGAGTATATGTCTTGGTTCACAGGATGCTTATGAGCTGAGTCTCAGTTTTGGATCTGCTTTCTTTTGAGTAGACACGTATTTGTGTCAGGTTTTGGCAATTGGTTCTACATTTTGCCTAGATTGTCTGGGGGTGTGCCTCTTACTAGCAGATGCTATTTGACATCTCTCAGTATTATGCTCATGTATTTTCACTGTCATTTGGCTTTGCTTTGTCCTCTTTATGCTGGCTTTGGACCTAGCATTGTTTAGCTGACATTAGATCCAGTTTTGGGACAGTTTGCTCTCATTATTACAGTTCTGAAATTTATTATAGCAAGCATTTATTGGTGGACTGAGCCGTATTTTTTATGCTGAAATATCATGATTTGGTGTATCGCACCTAGTAGTAAGTGGACAGCATCTTTTAGCACACTTTTCTCGCCATTTGGAGCTCATTTCAGCGGATTTTGAGTATTTTCTGCAGTAAAACAGCCAGCAGTTTTACATTGTCTGTGCATTTCCAGCCTGCATTATGGCGTCCTCTTCGACTGATAATGCCATATTTAACATCACAAAGTTGGATGGTACCAACTACTCTTATTGGAAGAGTCAAATTTGGTAGGTCTTGGTGCATAAATCTTAGATTAAGCCACTTCGGTTGAGTGGGGAGCAGTCTGAAACTATGGACAATGACGGCTAGCTTGAACTTGATGAGCTATGCAAGTCCACGATTGTATTGTCTCTCACTGAACAGGTGCATTATAATGTATTTGAGGAAGCACAGAGTGCATGGGATCTATGGAATAAGATCAAGAATCTTTATGATAAGAAAAGTCCGGCGAGTCAGATGTACTGGTTGAAGCAGCTTATGGATCTACGCATGAAGGATAATACGATTATGTCTACTCACTTGAGCCAGTTCCATGCTATACTGAAGAACCTAACTTCGCAGGATATCACCTTTGGAGAGGAAGTAACTCCTCTTTTCTTGCTTGGGACTATGAATGAGTCATGGGATGTATTCCGCACTGCCCTATGTGCCTCTAGTGCTACTCTGAAACTGAATGATGTTGAGAGAGCTCTTCTGCAGGAAGAGGTTAATCGCAAAAACTTGGATGCCTCTCGTGTTTCACATGCTTTGACCGTTAGAGGCAGGAATGACAGGAATGATCGTGGTCATGGCCGTGGCCATGACTCGCAGAAGGGTCGGTCTAAATCTCGTGGAAAGTCGCGTAGTAAGTCGCGTGGGCGCAATGCTAATGTCACTTGTCATCATTGTGGGAAAAAGGGCCATATCAGACCACAGTGTCATGAGTTGCGCAATGAGAAGCGCAAGGATAAGGGGAAAGAGAAAGTGCAGGAGAAGTCATCTGATCGCAGCATAGTACCTGCGAAGTCCAGCGTCAAGATTGAGAAAATTAATGTCACGCAGACTGAGGATTCCGATGGTGGTGATGAGTTCATACTTACAGCTAGTTCTTCTGATACCTCACACTTGATTGAGACACCTAGTATATATGCACAGTGCCGGTTATTGGATTCAGGTGCATCCTTCCATGTGACGCCTTACCGTGAGTGGTTTCACTCTTACCGTACTGTATCTGGATCAGTCAAACTTGGAGATGACAGGTCTCTTGATATTGTGGACTGTGGAGATATTCAGTTGCAGTTTTCCACTGGCAGTTCCTTTTTGCTCAGGGATGTACATCATGTACCTGCGCTTACGCGCAGTCTTATGTCTGCAGGACAGTTGGATGATGCAGGGTTTCATGTCTGTTTTGGGGATTCTACCTAGAAGATTACCAGAGGCAGACTTGTGCTTGCTAGAGGCACCAAGGCTGGAAGCCTCTATCCTCTTGTTGTATCTGGGTCTTCTGTAGACCATGTTTTGGCAGTGGGCTCTATCCCACATGTATCACTTTGGCATGCCCATTTGGGGCATATGTCTTTGAAGGGAATGAAAATGTTATCTGGTTTGCAGTATCTTCCACCTTTGGACTATGCACGTTTTGACTCGTGTGATCATTGTCTTTATGGTAAGCAGAATAGGTCTACGCATAAGAAATCGGGTAGGCCATGCATGAGTGAGCCCTTGGCTTTGGTGCATTCAGATGTTTGTGGGCCCATGCCGTGTATGTCTATGGGTGGCCCGAAGTACTTTGTTACCTTCATTGATGATTTTTCTAAGAAAGTGTGGGCTTATCCCATAAAGTAAAAGTTCGATGTCTTGGCAGTCTTTCAGCGTTGGCTTGCTCTTGTTGAGAACCAGATTGGGTATAGGCTGAAATGCCTTAGGACTGACAATGGGGGAGAATATGTCTCACGTGCTTTTGAGAAATTTTGTGATGACAGGGGTATTAAGCATCAGTTGACCGCCCCTTACACCCCCGCCCAGAATGGTTTGGTTGAGCGCATGAACAAGACTATTCAGGAGCGTGTCCGCTCTATGCTTAGCCATGCAGTCCTACCACAGAGCTTTTGGGCTGAGGCAGTTAGTACGGCAGTGCATGTCATAAACTGATTGCCTTCTAGTGGATTGGATTTCCAGGTTGCAGAGGAAGTTTGGGCTGGTAAACCACCCTCTTATGCATATCTCCATGTCTTTGGATGTGAGGCATTCTGCCATGTGCCCAAGGACAAGAGGAGTAAGTTGGATCCAAAGAGCATTAAATGCATCTTTCTTGGTTATGGTGATTCAGGAGAGATGGTCTATCACCTACGGGATCCACAGGCGCGGAAAATAGTACGCAGCCATGATGTAGTCTTCCATGAAGACAAGATGCACAGGCAGCCTGAGAAGGTGGTTGAGATCCACAGAGTGATCTTTCAGGAGGAGCCTAGAGCTCCTGCACAGCCAGTTGGACAGCCTACAGCTGCAGCAGATGCTCATGGTCAGGGTGTTGGACAGGCAGCTGGGCAGGTAGCAGAGCCTGCAGTGAGACGGTCTGCTAGAGACAGACGTCCACCTGATAGATTTCAACCCTCTATGCATTATGTTTTGGTTACAGATGCAGGAGAGCCTTTCACTTATGATGAGGCTGTGCGCAGGGGTGACAGTCACTCCTGGGAGAGGGCTATGCAGTCTGAGATTGACTCCTTGCATAAAAATGAGACTTGGGATTTGGTTGCCTTGCCTAAGGGCAAGAAGGACTTGCCTATGCAGTCTGAGATTGACTCCTTGCATAAAAATGAGACATGGGATTTGGTTGCCTTCCTAAGGGCAAGAAGTCCTTGCCTAAGGGCAAGAAGACTTTGCCATGCAAGTGGGTGTACAAGCTGAAAAGTACCCCTAGACACCCCAAGCCGGCATACAAGGCTAGATTGGTAGCAAAGGGTTTTAAGCAGGAGCATGGTGTAGACTTTGATGAGGTCTTTTCTCCTGTGGTTAAGATGACCACCCTATGCTTGGTCTTGGCTTTGGTTGCTCAGCTTGACTTAGATCTATATCAGATGGATGTCAAGATGGCTTTCTTACATGGGGACTTGCATGATGAGATCTATATGGAGCAACCTAAGGGCTTTGCAGAACCTGGCAGGGAGCACCTAGTGTGCAAGTTGAAGAAAAGCCTTTATGGCTTGAAGCAGGTACCTAGGGAATGGTATCATAAGTTTGATACCTTTATGCAGTCACAGGGCTACAGCAGGAGTGCTATGGATCCGTGTCTTTACACGAAGAAAGCTCGTGATGGTTCATTGCTTATTTTGATACTCTATGTGGATGATATGCTGATAGCAGGGAAAGCTCATGATGAGCTAAATGCTCTTAAATGTCAGCTGAAGAAGAGCTTTGAGATAAAGGATTTGGGACAGGCCTCTCACATACTTGGTATGCGCATTAGATGCGACAGGCATCAGGGACTCCTCTACTTGTCACAGAGGGAATATATTCATAAAGTCCTTGAGCGCTTCCGCATGCAGGGCGTAAAGCCTATTGGCTGTCCATTGCCTTCTTATGTGAAGATATCACAAGCCGATTGTCCGCAGACAGATGAGCAGAGGGCCGAGATGGCCCAGATCCCTTATGCTTCAGCCGTGGGCAGTTTGATGTATGCCATGATAGCCACTCGTCTAGATATTGCCTTTGCAGTTGGTGTTGTGGCACGCTATATGGCTACACCTGGCAGGAAACATTGGGATACCGTGAAGGGTATCATGAGGTACCTGAAGGGCACAACACATATGTGTATTTGCTATGGCAGCCAAGATACATGGGTCGTGGGATACACTGACTCCGATTATGCAGGACATGCAAATAGTAGGAAGTCCACTTCTGGCTATGTATTCACCTATGTTGAAGGTGCTGTCTCTTGGATGTCCCGGGTTCAGAAGTGTATGGCTTTGTCTACCACTGAGGCTGAGTATGTTGCAGCCACTGAGGCTTGCAAGGAGGCCATATGGCTAGGCCATCTAGTTGCTGACCTTGGGATTGATGCTATACCTACACTGCATTCGGATTCTATGAGTGCCATTCAGTTGGCTAAGAATCCGGTCTTCCATGCGAAGACGAAACACATTGAGGTGAGGTATCACTTCATACGTGGTGTCGTGGAGGACAAGTCTGTTGACCTTGTCAATATCTCCACTGATGAGAATCCTACAGATCTGCTCATGAAAAGCCTCACTACTGAGCGCTTTGCCTTCCTCAGGAGATTGATGGGCGTTGGATGAGATGTTGCCTTTCCTCATCCCTTGTACCTATGTACAGTTGTACTGTCTTTTTCTTTTCTTTTCTCTCTCACTCGGGCAGATTCACCTTTAAGTGGGAGGTTGTTGGGGTAAAGGCGCCTCTATCGTGCCACCCCGTGTATTACTACACTGATAGTACCCACCACTGCACACTGCAGGTGGCGGGCGCCCGTCACATCACTTTATTCTTTACATTCATTTTAGTGACTAGTAAATAAAGGAAGGCCCGGTCACACATTGTGACTATTGGAGTTCCCATTTCTTGTCTCTCTCTGTCTTGCTCTTGCTCTCCCGCCATAGCTCGCGTGCAAGCTTCGATCCTTCTCACCAGGTGCCTCCGTCATGCCGCCCCGTGTATTACTACACTGACAGTTCCCGCCACTGCACGCTGCAGGTGGCGGGTGCCCGTCACGTCACTTTATTCTTTACATTCATTTTAGTGACTAGTAAATAAAGGAAGGCCCGATCACACATTGTGACTGTTAAAGTTCCCATTTCTTGTCTCTCTCTTTCTTGCTCTTGCTCTCCCGCCATAGCTCGCATTCAAGCTTTGATCCTTCTCACCTTTCAGGAAGATGACCATGATATCAAATTATGCATCCGCAACGAAGAAATACTACAAAAAAATCCATTTTTTTAAAAAAAGAAATAAGCCTTGTAAACCCGACTTCGAGCTACGCTCATCTCGCTAACAAGATTTCGAGTGTGTGAGGTCTTTTGAAATTTTGCAGGATGTCCAATCAAACCATGGAAGATTTTGTGGCTGAAGGTGACCTATCTGCAACGATCTACCACTGACCAAGATGGAACGCAATCTGAAGATCTTGTAGGACGTACGATCGATACAATACTTGAAGCGCAATCTATTCAGAAAGAAACAAAGATAAGTAAAATAAATTTCAAATTTCGTACTTTCAATGGGTCACGTGATGGAAAGACTGTACTTTCTTTTATCAGTCAATGTGATGATTATTTCCATAAACAACAGTATGCTGAGAAAGACAAAATTAAGTGTATCACTAATCATCTAGTGGACAGAGCATCCCTATGGTGGACTGTTGTCCACAAGAGCATTGATTGTCCCACTACTTGGGAGACTTTCCAAAAGAAATTTTTGCAGAATTTCCTTCCACCCCAATTCCACGAAAAAGCAATCAAACAATGGGATCTTTTGCAACAAAGAGATCGTGAGCCTATTTCACAATATATTGAGCATTTTTGGAATGCTTTATTGCAACTTCGAATGCTTAAAGATGTACCTGAGAAGGCAACCCATAAACGCAAGTTTATATTTGGATTACTTGGACATTTTTATGCGGAGGTCAACATGTTCAAACCAACGACTCTTGAAGATGCAATTTCCTTGGCCCATGACACTGAAGACAAAATTCAAGGACGAGAGAAGCGACCACAACAATTTCAAACTAATGGTAACTTTGGTTCAAAACAATTTAGTTCAAATTTTTGAAGATTCAATCAAAACCCTTTCCTTCCATCTTCATTCCTAAATCTTGGACAAGACCACCTGCTTTACCATCAAACACAAATCCAAACCCTAAGCCATCTTTCTAGCGAAATCCCAACATTCCTAAACTTTCCACTACTACCAATAATGTATCTAAAGCCAAACCCATAGTCTGTTACAAATGTCATCAACCTGGACATCTAGCGGCGAATTGTCAATTCAAAAAGCCAACTGTACACATCAATTATTTGGGAGCGACAGAAGATGAAGAACATGAAGAAATATCATATTTTACGGAAGACGATGACAATATCGGTACTACTTCAGATGCTTTACCAGGTATGCCAAATCTCCATTCTTTATTAACGATGAAATGTCTTGTGCATGGTAAAGAAAAGATTGTTTTACATGATGATGGGAGCACACATGACCTTATTTTTGCTAAATCGGTCAAAGAATTGAATTTACATACTATTTCTACATATGATACAATGGAACACAAGAAGTGCATGACTTAGAAATTAAAATTGGTGATTATGTTGAACGTAGAAATTTCTTAGTTGTGCCTTTGCAATCTAGTGACATTATCTTAGGAATGCCTTGGCGTCATCAGTACAATCCTGATATAGATTATTCCATGAATCACATTGCATGGTATGCACACTTTCGATAATTTTCCATTGCTTAGTCATACATAGGCTAAACGTGCATTACGAAAAGGTAGTAAATCCTATTTAATATGGGTGAATGAAATCGAAGCTAAAGAAAATCAGATGCATCCTAAGCACGCACAATTTCTTTCACAATTTCAAGACTGTTTTGCTGCTAACTTACCACCTGGCTTACCACCTATACGTCTTGAAGATCACAAAATAGACCTAATTCCTAGATCACAACCACCATGTAAAGCATCATATAGACATAATCAATTTGAACAGAAAGAAATTCAAGTCCAAGTTGAAGAATTATTCACTTGAGGACTCATTAGATCTAGTAGTTCTCCATTCGGTGCACCTGTCCTATTAGTGAAGAAGGAAAATAATACCTATCGCATGTGCATTGATTATCGTGCCCTAAATAAGATCACTGTTAAGAATAGATATCCGATTCCTAGGGTAGATGATCTTATGGACAAACTACAAGGATCTACAATATTTAGCAAGATAGATCTTAAATCTAGATACCATCAAGTATGATTGGACACATCTGATATTTGCAAAACTGCATTTAGAATACAATTTGGACACTATGAATTCCTTGTTATGCCTTTTGGTTTAACTAATGCACCAACCACATTCAGTCGTATGATGAATCGCATATTTTTGAAGCATCAGCATTGTGTCATTGTTTTCTTTGATGACATATTGGTTTTCAGTAAGAATGAGAACGAGCATTATGAACATTTATCTTTGGTTTTCAAATTATTGAAAGAGAATCAATTATATGCTAACCCGAAAAAGAGTGAATTTTTCCAAACACAAATTGAATACCTATGACATATCGTTTCATCTGAAGGTATTAAAGTTGACCTTGAAAAGATAGAAGCAATTTTGAATTGGCCCATACCTAAAAATATACACAAATTACGTTCTTTCTTAGGTCTTGCTAGCTTTTACATAAAATTTGTGAGAAATTTTTCATTGCTTGCATTACCTTTGACAAAACTATTAAAGAAAGGCATTGTGTATCATTGATCCGACAATCAACAAAAGTCCTTTGATTTACTGAAACATGCTTTAACTCATGCTCCTGTATTGCAATTACCTAACTTCAATAGACCATTTTTCCTAGTAGTCACTGATGCTAGTGGATCTGGAATAGGAGCAATCCTTATGCAAGATTCTCATCCCATAGCCTACTCTAGCTGCAAACTTAAACCCTCTGAACTTAAGTATTCTACCTATGATAAGGAATTGCTAGCTGTAGTATAAGCTTTACGTCAATGGAAACACTATTTAATGGGATTTGAATTCATGATCAAAACTGACCAACAAAGCATTAAACATCACCTTAGTCAACCACAAATATCTAACCGACACATTAAATGGGCTACTTTTATTCAAAGTTTTCATCCACTCATACAATATTAACCTAGAAAAGAAAATGTTGTTGTCGATGCTTTAAGTAGAAGACCGACTATTCATAATATCTCTCTGATATCTTTGGACTCTCTTCTCCCTATGAAAGATACTTATGACCAAGACCCTAGTTTTCAAGCTGATTGGAATAAATTAGTTGCAAATAATTGGATTCCCATTGATTCATTGTCTTACATTAATGGATTAATGTTTTATGAAAAACGATTATGTGTAACTGTTTCATTTTGATCATTTGTTTTACATGAAATTCATTATCCCCCATACCAAGGCCATAGAGGAATTATTTCTACTTTGCATACACCGATTGAAGATTTTTATTGGCCACACATGGAATCTAATGTATCTAACTTTGTATCTGAATGCTTAATTTGCCAAAGAGTTAAATGACACCATGGTAAACAATATGATTTATTAATGCCTTTACCAATTCTAGAACGACCATGGGAACAAATCTCAATGGATTTTATCACTGGTTTGCCTAACACTAAAGCTAATCATGACATGATTTAGACTATTGTCAATAGATTTAGCAAACAAGCATATTTCATTCCATGTAAGAAAACGTTAACTGCATCTCAAGCTGCTCAGTTCTTCTTGAAAAATATTTTCACTAATCATGGTTTGCCAAAAGTTATTATTTTTTACCGTGATTCTAGTAGATTCTTCAATAATTTTTGGATTACTTTGTTGGCTAATTTAGGAACAAAGATTGATTTTTCATCTGCATTTCATCTTGAAACAAATGGGCAAACAAAAGCTTCTAACATTACTATTTTAGATCTTTTGCGTGCATACACAATTTCAAAACCACAAACATGGGATACACATTTACATTTACTTCAGTTTGCATACAATAATATACCACATACAGCTACACAGAAAGCACCATTTGAAATTATTTATGGATATAGATTACCTACACCTGTTACATCATTGTCAAAAAAAGTTCAAGCTGTTGATGATATTTCGAACATGCATGCTACTATTTTTGATGAAGTTAAAGATATGATTGCGAAAGCCCAGCATGATGCCAGGAGGCATATTCCACGGTGGATTCCGTGAGGTTTTGTGGTGGATTCCGTAAAATTATATTTGTTGCCGGGGCTCATACATAAGGTGGATTCCTTGTGCGAAAATTCGATGGGGGGACACCTGTCCTTTTCAAGCATCTTGTTAATTTAATGTGCAAGTGGGTGATTCCGCAAAATACATATTTAAATTAATGGACGTTTATGAGTTTAGAGTGCGCACTTGTAATAAATTAGGTTAGGATTGAGTTCTAACCAATTTATTTATTTTGTAGCTGAAGACTGCTAGGTATTCACTTTTGTCGATTTAATTTTATTATTTCCTAACAATTGTGAATACTTCAGTTGATGTGTAGAGCAAGCAACGGTGGCGTTGGGAAGCACTGGGCGATAGCGTGTATTCAAGTTATTTAGAAGAAATTATCATTTTTTATGGGTGCGCATCTTAGGCATAGCGCCAATATTTATTTTGACGCACTTATTTATTGAAGTGCCTAACATTTATTTATTATTTTGTATGCGCATGGGCGCACGATTTAAATATTTGTTATTGGACATTGTATTTGCGTACCGCCCGACTCTTTGGGCGCCCACTAGCTTTAATGCTTTAGTGGGACAAAAGCAAACACAAAAGCGAAAGCGTGCTAAATGTAAATTGGGCTATTTTTTGAACTTGGAGATGAATAATATATCAAATACATGCTTTGTGGAGCGCTCACACAAGGCATGGGGGGAGATTGTACTCAATTGGTCTTTTGCTTCATGTTGTGTAAGTCTTCTCTCTTGTTTTTTGTACAAAATAGAGTTCTTTTGTTCTTGGGGACCTTCCCACACTCACTACCGCGCATACAGCATCCAATCTGCGCACCAAACGTACCACTGGTGTGCAGATTGGATGTTACATGCGCATGTAGTGAGCGCCTGAATGTCCCCAAGAACAAAAGAACTCTACTTTTGTACAAACAACAAGAGAGAAGACTTGCACGACATGAAGCAAAAGACCAATTGGGTACAATCTCCCCCCATGCCTTGTGTGAGCGCTCCACAAAGTATGTATTTAATATATTATTCATCTCTAAGCTCAAAAAATAGCCCAATTTACATTTAGCATGATTTAGCTTTTGTGTTTGCTTTTGTCCCACTAAAGAATTCAAGCTATTGGACCCCCAAAGAGTCGGGCGGTGCCCAAATACAATGTCCAATAACAAATATTTAAATCGTGCACCCATGTGCATACAAAATAATAAATAAATGCCAGGCGCTTCAATAAATAAGCGCGTCAATATAAATATTGGCGCCATGCCTAAGATGCGCACCCATAAAAAATGACAATTTATTCTAAATAACTTGAATACACGCTATCGCCCAGTGCTTCCCAACGCCACCATTGCATGCTCTACACATCAACTGAAGCATTCACAATTTCTTAAATAATAATAAAATTAAACTGACAAAAGTGAATACCTAGCAGTCTTTAACTACAAAATAAATAAATTGGTTAGAACTCAATCCTAACCTTAATTTATTACGAGTTCGCACTCTAAACTCATAAACATCTATTAATTTAAATATGTATTTTGTGGAATCACCCGCTATGGAATCATCCACTTGCACATTAAATTAATAAGACACCCGAAAAGGACAGGCGTCCCCATCGACTTTTCGCACAAGGAATCCACCTTGTGTATGAGCCCCGACAACAAATATAATTTTACAGAATCCACCGCAAAACCTCACGGAATCCACCGTGGAATATGCCTCCCGACATCAGTGGATCAGAGTAGTACTCTGCATCCACACTCCCTAGCCACTTTGTCAAGTCCCCCTAGTTGTCTTTTGTTTTTTAGGGCAAAAAATTTTAGGGTCAGGATGGAATGAAACAAGTGAGATACATGAAAACTAGGGGTTAGATACACAATCACACTAACTCGGATATAAAAAGTATAAGAGACCCAATTTAGGGCATCCACGTACAATCAAGAACTGACTCTTCACCTTCTTCTTGAGCTTCCATATCTTTCTTCCTCTTTCTTCCCACTTTCATGTCTTTCTCTCTTCTCTTTTAATCTTTCTCTCTCTTCTTCTTTCTCTCTTTCTCTCTCTTTTGCTCATTCTCCTCTCTCCTCTCAACCTCATTCATTACAAAGGTGTGGATAAGATGCTTAGTATCTTGGGAAAGAACCGAGTGGTGAAAATAATACCTTAACGTGATGATTATTTCAACTCTCAAGGCATAGCAAGGAGCTTTGAGAGTCTCTCATCTAGTAAATTTTTTATATATTTAGGAAATGAATGTGACCATGCATGAGCTTAGTTCTTATAAAGGGGTTGGAATTCCTCTATTCTAGATTAAGGTAGTCTTCAACACAAAAAGTGGGTGGTTATAAATCTTTATAACGTGCTAAGCTCAACAAAGAGCTTGTAATAATGGAATTGAAACCATAAAAGAAATTGTTTTTTATGATGTCTAATTATTTGATTGATATGTTTTGCCTAAAGGATTATGTAACAAACCTTCTTTAATACCAAGCTTTTAAAAAAATGTGGTAGCATCAATTTCTTTAATAACTAAAAGAAGCCAACTAAAGGATATCTACACTAATCCAATGGAAAGGAGTTCATCAATCTAAATCACCTGAGCATCTCTTACAATTGCACATGTGCTTAAACCTTGAGACTTTTCATAAGAATTTCAAGCCATCATGGATGGAAGTGGACTTGCAACTATAAGGCCAATAATAAACACATCAAGAAAGTTAAAACCTCATGAAACCAATTCTGACACTTACAATCATGAATTTATTGTAGTCATTCATGCTCTAAAGTTATGGAGGCATTACTTTCTTGGTTGTAAATTCCTACTACTTCATAGACCTCAAAAGCCTAAAGTCAATTTTCATCCAACCAAATCTGAACCAGAGTTAAAGAATACGGAACTACTATATGAATGTGATTTTGACCTTGTTCCGAAAAAATGCAAGATCATTCCTAATGCACTTAACCACACAAGTCTTTCTTGAATCTTCTAACCTTTGAATAAAATTCAAATCTACCTCAATTGTTGGCCCATGTTCATTCCACATTTATGCAAATAATCCTATCCTAGAGCTAGTAAACTTAAGCTTTCAATGGAATCAAGAATACAAATTCTAGCAAGTTTAGTAAAGTAAGGAGGAACTACGAAGAAGGAGAAAGCTAAGGCAAAGGGATACAGACTGCACCATGGGTATCTTTACTTTCAAGACATACACTATGTGTCAAAGTCATGTCTCAACAAGAAGGTTCTATGGGAATCTCACAATAGCCCAACACCTAGACATCTAGCTTATGCCAAGTCCTTGAATGCAATAAGAAGAAGGAATGGTAAGAGATTTACTTAAAAATGTGGAACGATGCTTGTCATGCCAAAACATCAAATTTGACCAGATTAAAATGCATGGAAACTTTAACCCTTGATGGCCCTCAAACAAATAGGGAAGCTATCAACATTGACTTGTCACCAAACCACCTATAGCCCAAGGTGGATATCATTGGCATAGTATAACACATTAACAAAGGTCATGCATCTTATTCCAATGAAGAAAATAGTCAAGTCCTTTTACATTGTTCGATTCTTTATTAAGGAAGTTTTTTTACTTTAAATGTTACCAAAGAGGATCATGGGTGATAGGGATTTAAAGTCGAAAGTTCTATATATGTTTGTTTCAAGCTATGGGTATACAATTGAGTTTCAATACTGCACAAAAAGGGTTAATCAATTTATTGAAGATATCTTAAGAGCTTATTGTGCATTTGAGCCTCAAAGATGGACTAAGTGCTTATCTCTAGAAAAAACTTCTTATAATGTTGTTTATTAAAAGAAGCATCTACATGACCCTACTCCAAGATTTATGTCATCAAGGCTTATCACCTCTAAATTTCTCCAACCCAACCTTGAGTGTAGAGGAATCTAAAGCAATGCTTGACCAAATGGATGAGCAAGTCAAAGCAAGCATTCAAGGAGCTAGGATATTCCTTAAATTCAAACCTAAACAAAGTTCCTTATCCTTAGGTAAGTATAAAAAGCTAATTGCAAGATATTGTGATCCCTATGAAATTACCAAGTATGTCAACAAGTCAATCTATATACTTGGATCACCTAGCCATCTAAAAGTCCACAATTTATTTTATAGCTTTACTAAAATCATGTGAACCTAACCTTGAACATATCTTAGATGGTGAAAAAATTTGTAGCGCGTACTCATTGAGAGTTGTAGAAATACAACTTGATAGAATCTTAAATACTAGAGAAAAGCCTCCCAAAAGTTGCATAACTCCTTGAGAAATTAAATGGATGGAAATATTTATCAAAAGAGGATGCTATGAGGATAGATGAATCCATCTTATAAAAGAATATCTCTAATTCTTTTCGAGATGTGGACATTTTAATTTCTTCAATGGGAATTTAATCTAATGCACCATGTCTTTACCTTGAGTCTTTCTTATGTAAATACATCCTCTAAACCATATTTTCAATTTTTCATTAATTGGAAAGTGCTAACTAAGTCTAAGAGAGAGAAGTATAACAACAATTTTTGGATTAATCCTCATCATTTGGAAGCTTCTCCAACAAATCAATTTAAAAGGTGCACATGGAGTGCCACCGCAATAACCATAAGGCCTAGTACATGACAAACCCATGGAGACCATAATGATCACCCAAACCAATCAAACAAAATCAAGTAAACCAACCCAACTTCTCACAAATCACGTATTTAGGTCTATGATTAGCTTTAAATTCACAAAAATATTGTTTCTTTCGTGGGAAATAGTATAAATTAGAAAGCTTTTCTTTTGGAAATTCTTGATTGGTTACAATAGAATATAATTCCTAGAGTTACTCATAAATTAGAGAAAGAGTAGGTAGAGGTGTTAAATAAATCTCATAAAATTCAAATGAAAGAAATGAATTATTGGACATTAAACTATTTTTGTGAAAAAAATTTATATGTTTACACTTGTTCTTGGTTGTCATTCAAGAGAAAACCCTCTTAAATTACCTTTTATTGAGGAGGAAACTAATCTATATGTACACAAGCATTTCTCATATTGAGATTCGTTGTAATGTGTCAAATTGATTGTTGTGCCATGCCAAAAAAGAAGCGACCTTATTGTTGTGGAGAGTGTGTGCACTAGTTTGATTCTTGTTGGAAATGCTTTCGATACGTGGGTGCAAAGAGGGCATGTGGATGATATTATTGCACTGAGAGAGGGCTTCCCTCCCACCTTCATTGGCAATTTCTCTTTTAATGATGCATCTTAGATTCTGAATCTAACGCATATATGTTGCATTCACTACTTATATCTAGCAATCCACCTCAAATAAGGAGGGATCATGGTTGAAACCTTCAATATGTATCATCTCCAATTTTAGTATGCTTATCTTCAAGTTCATCATGTTCCAAGGTGTATCTAATACCCATGGTGGAATCTTTCCTTGTCAATCATTGACACGCTCAAAGACACTATTAGGAATCATTTCATTGTGGCATACATGCCCATAATCAAGCAGCCACTCTTTGGATCCCTTTTAGTTTCTCGAACTTGGGTGCTTATAATAGTTTTATTGAGATACATGTATTCCCATGTGCCTTTATGGGATCCCTTGTATTTTATTTTGAACATAGAGATAGGCGACTCTAGTCTTGCTTCCTCCTTGCTAGTGTGAAGTCTATTGTATTTATTCAATTGATTTGGACATGGTATCATATGTTTAGGTTTGCATGATATGTTAATTGTTGCCTTTGAATTGATTTGTTGAGATTCATATTGCATTTCATTTGTTGTTTGGCACAAAGGATGTTGCTTTGAGTTGTGCCCATGTGCAATTTTAGAGACACATTATACATGCTTCTATGTATCTTCCATAGCATGATTGCTTACGTGTGTTTCTTGTGTCTTGGCCCAAGTCTTAGCACATGCTTTACAATATGTGTTGCATGTGTTCAAATTGCCAGGTTGATATTTCTACCCATCACATAAGATTTGGCTTTGCCACAATCTTTGCATTTTATTATGGTTTTCCTTCCCTACGTGCTACCTTCATGGAATGGGTATTGGATATTGGTGATAAGCCTATGCTACCATGTGCAGATTTGTGGGGCATATCATCACTCCTTTTTTCTTCTTTGTCCTATGTCTTCATAACATATGAAGCATTGATTTACTTGTGTTGTTTCATTTCTTGAGAAGTTTTAAGGTACCCTTAATTTGTAATTCTCACTCTTGGATGTCAAGGAAAATGTGGAGGCTCCATAAGGGGACGTAATGGAAGGGGCAGATCACGGAAGAGCAAGACAATGTCGAGAGGATCAAGAAGAGAAACCTATGCATGGGTCTACTAACCATTGACCATCTCACCAACCACACTTGTGTAATAACTGAGAGACAACCACACTTGTGATAGATAATAGCCACTAACTATACAATGCACGAACCCCACATTGTACATAGATTCTGTGTCGTTTGCTAATGCAACTAATAGCATCTTGCTATCTTGTGCTTTCCATCTCTTTCGAGTGTGCAATGTGAGAGAGTTTGAGAGTGAGTATAAGAGGATTGAAGTATTCAGTTGGAGTGTGAGAGCTTCTACTCCATCTTCTTCATCTCTTCCCTTCTCCCTCACATGTAGAGCATCATTGTGGGAGCAAGGAGGCACAATACATGGAGCTCAACATCACATTTAGGTCCAAGATGGTTGCCTATGATTCGATAATTCAAGGGGAGTAAAGTTCTTATGGTTCCATGATGTAGGTGAGAAGGAAAGCATCTCTATGTTTTTCTTACATGAATCACATGGTTGCATAGACCAACACTCATAGTATCTATGAACGGTATAGTTACTCATGAACTCTGAGGGTGCAATTCTATTTCTAACTCCATGACCTTCAATATTAGCACATGCATTTATTCCTTTGATGGTGTCTTTGGCCAGTACTAATGCTTTTGTGCAACCATCTTGCTACCCCAACAAGGGTCTCTATTTAACACAAGAACATTCATTATATGATCAATCTATTTAACATGAGAAAATTCTTTAGATAATCAATCTATGGGACATACCACTTAGAGTTATCCCTTTTTTTTTAAATTCACAAAATTGATTTTGAATGGGGGGATGTCCCATTGTTTCTTGTACACATACAAATGTTCAACCAATGGTACATAACGTTATCCTTGAAGCAAGAAAACTGTTATGAAATAAATTTTGGATTACAAGTAGTTCTAAACAAGCTATAGGATGTGCACAAGCAAAGTCTGCATTGGATTGTCCTCTAACCAAGTCTCATTTCCATGCCTTGAATTCCCTCTACATAAGGAGAGCTCTATTTTATAAGCATAATGACAGCTTTAACTTATGATTGGTGGTAGAATAACTAGTTTCAAGTTCATTCTAGATTCTCTTGGAAACTATGGCAAGATGGCAAACCACGAAAGAATGCAAGCAATGATGGAGAAACAATGCAAGAGGAAGCTCATAGCTCTAAAAATGATACAAAATGTAAATACGCATTAACAAGAGAACAAAACCTCTTGAGGGAAAAAATCCAAATAATCGTAAGTGTGTTCACACATTACTATTACCATATATACTATCAAAACCGGTGAGAATGATGACAAGAATAAGTAAAGGATATGGTGGATCATGGTGGGAAGGGTAAGATGTTTAAATCTTTGTGAAAAGTTTCAAACTTTTAGCAAGTGAGAGCCTTTGTAAAGAGATCTGCCAAGTAGATATGTGACCAAAGGCTTGCCTATTAAGATTCATTGCCAGAAGCACACAATTCATAATGCACCTCAGTGTGCTTTATGTGAGCGCAAAAGATTGGATACTTTCGATTGTCGAAGCCCTTTAACTAGTAGTATAGATAGTGGAATCCAAGGCATTGATAGCAAATCATGGTAGAGCATCCAAGTTGACAACCGATCATGATTCATACACAAGTTGCGATGTCCTCAACTTCAAAAGTCAAAGTGGAAGATTGGATACTTTCAATTGTTGCCAAAGCCCTTTGACTAGAAGTACAGATAGTGGTAGGGGCCAAGTCATCAATTGAAAATTGTGGTAAGGCATCCAAGTTGACAACAACCAATCATGATTCATACACAAGCTGCAATGTACTCAGCTTCAAAAGTAAAAGGGGTCATTGTGGGTTTCCTTTTGTGCAATCATGAAATACATTAAGTACCAAGACAAAAGCAAAACTCGCTAGTGGACAATCTCATACTAGAACAACCTGCCTAGTATGAGTCACATAAAGCATGACTATGGATCATCATAACATGGACATATCAAAGCATAATCCTATGTGCCCTTCAACTAGTGGAAAACTCTCCACACATATTGATGATGCTTTGAATTTGGGCAATGCACAAACCTACTCACATGTGATACAAAGGACTATACAACCTAGTGTGGCAAGCATAAAGAAGACACTCATCACAATTCTATCTACATAGACTTGACAATCAAGTGAGCACTCTTGAATGTGAGTACTTAGATATTAGTATGTGAACTTACGAGGGCAAATTTAAGGCCAAAGTATGTAGCAACTTGACATGACACTACATATTAAAACAACTTTGACACAAGCATAGTTTCGTGAGTTGTTTTTCTCTATTAAGAATCATTATTCTATGGAAAAAGTGTGTTTGATCTCATAATGTATTCTAAGTTTGTGTAATTATAAGACATGATAGCCTATTGTAAGATGAAACATTGACAATGTTAATATACTAATAAAGACACATGGTTTAAGAGTTCTAAAGTCCAATGTTGATTAATTGAAGGGATGCTCAACATAAATGAAAATATCAAAGCAAAGATGTCTCCCCCTTGAGCATGCAATGAGGTATACTAAGAGATGCATTATTTCGTAAAGGTGCAGGTTGGTTACTCTTTGGATTGTGACGATTCTCGTAAGTCTACAACATTAATATCAAGAGAGTGAATGAGAATATGATTGTCAATTCTAATGTAAATGTGAAGCGAAGGGGATTGTTCAATGGTTTGAGCTCCATCGTTCTTTCAATGCTTGGGTATTCTATGAATCAAATTCTCATTCTATTCGCCAATAATCATTTTACAAATAATTTTATATGGAGCCACGTTCCCATTCTATTCACCAATTGTTATTTCACAAATAGTTTTATATGGATTATTAGATACAGTTCTAGCACCTGACTTGTTTAGATGCAATGCCAGCACCTTACATGTGCTACATGCACGTCCTAGGGAGTTAGGGCTTCACCAAAGCATCCAACAAGTGACTTGGAAAGCTTTACGGAGGATAAAGCTGAGTCTTTCTCAAGCACGCTGAGATGAATTCACTTGCAGCTTTGTAGGCAATCCCAGTCGAGAGCCATGCAATAACAAAAATAGGACTAGTCTACACCATGGCATGTGTACTTTGAACACTGGCATGTTTGCTTTGAAGGGTAACTCCACGTTATCTACCGAGAAACTATTGGGTGCCCTAACACCAAAACTCTGAATCCCTTGCAAAGGCAGTCCCAACAAAACAGCCTACAAGGTTAATTAGGCAACTTGGCTACATGCCTTGTGATCCACACACAACAACAATTAGTTGTTAATCTATACATCAATCCAGTCATGGAAGGCTCATTCCTTTCATGTACTTACATTCCTTTTGCTTTATCACTCTCCACACAACAACAATTAGTTAATCTATTCATCAATCCAGTTATGGAAGGCTCATTCCTTTCATGTACTTTAGTTCCTTTTGCTTTATCACTCTCGAGTCAATTAGTTGTTAATCTGTTCATCAATCCATCATGAAGGCTCATTCCTTTCATGTACTTTCGTTCCTTTTGCTTTACACTCTCGGGTCAAATAGTTGTTAATCTATTCATCAATCCAGTCATGTAAGGCTCATTCCTTTCATGTACTTTGGTTACTTTTGGTTCATCACACTGGAGTCTCCCCTTCTGCTTTTACCTTTTGCTTAGCCTGCAATGCAACATCAGGCAAATCGAGACGAACACACTAACCAAACATAAATCTAGTACTCTGAACCAGTCATAAAGACTGTTACGACTTGCACACCAAGAAACCCCTGAAATGTGATGACTGACAATTCCTTGTTTTTCAAAAAAAGTGGCCAGCCACCTCAACAGTTCACAGTGATGCCTTCCTGTAATCTTGCCGAACCAGAATTATTCTACTACTTTTCTTGTTATATTGAGCATTGATTATCTTCTTGCTTTGTTATTAACAGACTTTTGAGTCAAAAAGCCAGAACTTATGACCATCCTTTTTGGTGTGTGAGAATGGGTCATCATTCTTGGATATATAAATATTGGATTCCAGCTCCATAAGACCAAACCCTTGCACAACATAAGAGATTGAATACAGAGAAAAGCAAACAGCATCAGAAATTATGTAATTTGTACAGACAAACACACTGCTGACAAAGGACCCTGGTCATCCGAAACTTAGATGATACAATATAAAAAAGCTAATGAGAAGCCAGTCAAGTACAAACAGAATATGCCTCAAGTTCAAGTAAAACCCCTCACATGCTTCATCATTCAGGCTCAAAGTGCAGATATATAGCCAATGTACAACCTTGAAATATGCTTCTTTAATCTGTAGTCACACTGAATCACGCTACCAAAAACAGCTCCAAAACTGTAGGTTGTATATATTCCAGCAGATTCACCCTGACACACTACAGTGTGACACCAACTTCAACAGGTGACCCAGATGGAAGGATTTCATGGCCAGCTTTAGTCATTGGTTCTTCTATCCACTACCACCTTTAAGAATATATGCATACAACCCTTAGTCTTCGATACCATCCCCATATAAGTTGATACAAGCTTACAGGACTGAATGTCCGTATCTGGCAACCTGGTGAGAGCACAAGAAAGCTAGTTACATTTTAAAGAGAAATGCAGAAACAACAAAACTCTCTCTCTAATATAAGTAGCAGAAACCACCTGCTGCATTCTGTCTCTACCAGGTTGTCCCATCCTTGCCCTTGCATATCTATGAACAACTTAAGGACTACCTCGAAGCCAATCAGACATTATCAATTATTATTCAGGTTAATGATACAAGATTATTAAGTCGACACAAAACGTATAGACAACAGTGAGCCGAACTGGATACTCTATCCGTATCCCTCCCTGAACTGATGAAGGGAGCATAGTGTTTTGAAGCTGGTGCAGAACTTGGGTCGAGCAGATTGTATCCTGTAAGACCAGTCAAGCAGATAACCTTGGTCAAATAAAGAAAGAATGATTGCAGAATCAATAAAAGCACATAACAGACCAACAAAAACACAACCACTTTTTAGTGCTTCAAAAATCCCTTAAACACCCCTTACACTTTACAGGGTGAACAAGTATAACCATTTTTTCAAGCTAACATAAGAGAGAGAGAGTAGAGTAGAGTAGTTTATTATCATCCACGGAAGGCCAAATTATGACCCATGGGACTTTCCCAGATATTCAATGACTCTCCTCCCCCATGGTAGAAAAGGGGTAGCTACGGTGAAAGAACAATCTATGCAACGTGGTTCTCCCGAAAGCATAACATGCAGGTAATGAGAGCCCCTAACTTCGATATAGTAGTGGTCCAAAACTGGTGAAATAGCCCCTGTAAAAGAATATCAAAGTCAGCCTGTATGTGTGCATATGTTGGGCATGCCATAATCATGTGCTCCTTTGATTCTACACTCTGTAGTCCACACAGCTTGCATAACCTCGTCTCTATTGCCTATCCACTCCATGCACTTGTCTCGATCAATAAAGTGTGTGATCAAGTTCGAAGTCATGCAATACTCCATCTAAATACCATTGAGAGTGGGTTGGCTATGTATGGTTGTGTGTGTGCCTATGCCTGCATAAAGGATTCCCAACATGAAGGATAGATATGCATACTGTAATAAGCAAGTTTGCCATTTGCTCCCTTGCTTTGATGTTTTGCTTGATACGCTCGTAAGAGATCTAATTGAAATGTGTCCATACAGATATCTTTAAATGCCATATCTAGATATCTATCCACTCCCCAACCTTAAACCCATTTTCGCATATCCAACACCCATCCTGTTGAAAGCACTTTACTTTTTCACGTTTTCTGTAGTCGTGTACTAGCATCCCATGCCCGTTTTGGGAGCTTATTGTCATCCATTTAACGTACTCGGGTAGCATATCTCAATACTCGGATCATAACATGTACCTCAATTGGTCGACAGCCAGTTTCCAAAAGCATAAGTACATATGGTGTGGTGGTTTTGATGCCCAAATATCTATGATTAAAAGCTTTTTGCAGCTTCTCAATGTCATTCCATGCAGATGAGATGTCCCCCCCCCCCAACTTCCATTCCGTATAATACCGTCTGTAGAACATATGCATCAAAAATCATACAGCATTTTTTTCAGCATTTAATATCTGTACCGTTGCAATCATTTTCAAAGTGATAATACTTGCTTTTCCTTGCCATTAATCACCACTCCACACATATATGTCATCTGTGGTCTATAGGTATCTCAATCCCCAAGTATTTAAAAGTAGATACTACCTCTATAAACTGTCCCGCATAATGTGCTCTTGGTGGGGTCTTTGATTGCTTGGTGCGCACAGCCATTAGCTTTGTTTTTTATACATTCACCGTCAAACCACTATCTTGACAAAACCGTTCAAGAATCCCCATGAATTGCTACATACGTTCCCCAGTATATGTAAAGAAAACCACATCATCTGCATAAAGTAGGAGCAAGAAGGCAAACATACCAATATGCCGGCTTTTGGCTTCCTCGTCATTCATAGCCGTGAGAAGTGTTTCCTCTAGCTTACCAATGCATAAACCAAATAATGTAGGGGAGAACGGGCAACCTTGTTTGACTCCCATTTTACTCTCAAATACTTGTGACAACCCATTGCGACCTCTGAGACAACACACCACTTGTTGATATATCCTGTAAATTCCCATGCATAAATCATTTGGGACCCCTAATTCTTGCATTCGTTGCCATAAGCCAACTCTTGGTACAGTGTCAAAAGCCTTCTTAAAATCCACAAAACAGCAATACAAGGTTGCTCCCTCAAGCCGACTCTCATCCATACGCACATGTAAAGTAACCAAATGGTCTACGGTGTTATGACCAAGGCGAGTGATTTTTAAAATAAGGGAGAGTGTGACTACCATAGAAAGACCATTGCTATGAAAATTAACTCCCCCTACTCAAAACATGAACAAACCTTATGGACATAGCAATGACAGAAAAGGGAGAGTGACAACCATTGATTGACCCTTGCCCATGAGAATTGACTCCCCCTTCGAAGCACGCATATACAGAGACCCCCCAAGAGATCAAGCAAGAGACGTGAGACGTACATGCAATATGTTGAATAAGGACCATAACAAGCTTAGCATACTATGCCATCAAAAGTGTAATTGCCACTGTTTTGGGGGGTTTGATCCCCAAAACAAAGTGATGTAATCAACAGATCAGAGAGGCCGTTACTGGAAGAAGGCCCACCTATCACCAGGCAAATGATAAAAGCCGAACTGAAGACTGAGGCTTACAGATGTAAAGAGAAGAAATCAAGCTTAGATAATTATCCTCCCACTTCAAAGTGGGACCACATACAATGATATCTCATCCGTACATGAACACCGTGTAGCAAATTGCAGATTTATTGATTTCAGGAGGGGTTTGGCCCTCCAAATGAGACAATGAGATTAATAGAACAAAGACATCACAGCCAATAATGAGTCTCAAATTCTTCCACCGCCCCAAAGTTTACAACATGATACTATTGATTTATAGATGTAACCCACCTCTCCACATACAAAGGCACAGAGCCTCAAATAAAACTAAGGCCCAAGATCCCAGTCAAATCTGAACATGAATGGCAGCATGTGCAGAAGCATATCAGTGTCAGTGTGCTGATAGTAACTGTCTGTCCGAAGCCACCCACAGGCAGCAAACAGCATGGGAAGTTGGACCAGATAAGAACCCTTCAAGAGCAAAATAGGCAACACTGTTTAAGAAATTCTCTAAGACATAGATCTTGTAACTTTTTTAGAAAATGTATGGACTCTGTAACTTGGTATACTCTGAGGAGACTAGGAAATCCAAAGAAAAAGGGTCTACAGGAAGATCACCTCACTAAAAATGTTCGTGCATAAATTGTGATGCATGGACTTGTGCACATCCAAGTGGTGACATTCTCTGCACTTATAAGCTGTTCTCAACTAAAGCATGTTAAGTGATGTTGTGTCTGCACCAGGGCACAGAACTCTGGCTTACGGGAATTCATGCTAGAGCAAGACAACAAAAGCATAGAAGGGACTATGAAGAACAGGAGTAATGAACTTCATAAAATGTCTAAGAAAGGAGAATAGAGTAAATCATACAGAGTTCGCGAGCATAATGATCAGGAAGAAGACTCAGTTTACTTGCAATTTCTCATTCCATGTTGACCCCCTTTCTTCATGCATCTTGACAGTGTCTGTCATCATCAGAATAAGCTTGGGAAACAGGACCTCGTGACTTCTTTAGAAGAGTGAGTGAATTGAGCTATTTGAAATGGGCAAAGCAATTCCATATACTCATTGCATCCAGAGTCTTTTGACAATGACACTCTTTCAATTACCTTCACATGCCACATGCCAAATTGTCTTTCACCCAGTGGCAACCACACTGGAAAGGATCAATGACTGGTAATACCTCGTAAGGAGTCTAGAGCCACCAAAAATCAATTTCTGACTACTACATCAATTCCCAAAAGAAGACATGCAACAAGAACATTTCAAATTATAGCTCATCCACCCATTTAGTAGATGTCATGTAAACAGTTTCTTTTTAAAAGATTTGAAATAAGCTTGGGAAAGAGGACCACGTGACTTCTTTAGAGGAGTGAATGAATTGAGCTATTTGAAATGGGCAAAGCAATTCCATACACCCATTGCATCCGCAGTCTTTTGACAATGACACTCTTTCAATTACCTTCATATGCCACATGCCAAATTGTCTTTCACCCAGTGGCAACTACACAGAAAGGATCAATGACTGGTGATACCTCGTACCAAAAATCAATTTTTGACGACTTTATCAATTCCCAAAAGAAGACAAGCAACAAGAACATTTCAAAGTATTCCTCATTCACCCATTTAGTAGACGTCATGCAAACAGTTTCTTTTTAAAAAATTTGAAATACACAAGCGTCTACAAAAACAAAGCACAGCACCCCTCCTCCTCTTGATCCCATCACTAGAGCAAACCCAACAAGAAAGGCCTCCAAGAGTAGATTTGCAACTTCAAGTTGGGTACGATTGCAAGTACTTTCACCTGAAACTCTACAAAAGCCACGGGCAAACCGCTTTTAGTTTGCATCTTCAACTTCTTGAACCCTGGGAATCTGTAGGTCAAAACAAGTCGTAATATAAAAAATCACCAATATAAATCTAATGTCATCCTTTATCTTCTCACAAAGCATGCATTGCCACAAGAATCTACCTCCCGAGTGCATTAATGAGCTCAGTTTCTGTGCAACTCAATCCAAGGTTGGCAAAGAAAAGGGTTGAACATGGCGGATTGCTTCCTGGTGATGAGTGCGGAGACATTGACGAGCCCTGTGTCATGATAAACCACTAATTCATTAGAAACAAGTTATTTCTAAATGAAATGGAGATGTGATGAAACAAAAGAAAAAGTACAATGAAAGACTCTCCACACACAAGATAGTGATTGTGTGACAAAGGCGCATCCCAAGCTTTAAGTGAAAAATTTTGAAACGGGGATGCCTCTCAAGGAAAACCTGTGAAGTGCAGCAAAACTCACCAAGCACCCAAATAGACAGGCCCAATAAAGAAAAGGTTGCAATGCCCAAAACATTAGAGCATGACCCATCAACACTCTAGGTCCAACTCACAAGTGGAGATGCCTAAAATCCCTAGTTTCGAACACTCATGCACATCTCCACAGTAAGCTCAAGAAACTAAAAGAATACTAGAGCTCTCTTGCTCTCACAAACAACAAAATCAAAAGCTTGCCATGTAGCAAGGTACAAAAACAAATTCTTCTCAGCCCCAACTTTGCATCTTAAGACTGTATTCATGTACATGGACAAAGTGAGCTCCTCAGCTTCCATATTCCCCAACAAATGCAAGTATCGAGAAGGTTAGGAAAACATTGGCACATTCAGGCTGCCCCACCATTGAACAAGATAATGATGATCCATCTAGCCTTGAGGTCACTATGCAACCTCAATGTTTGTGTACATAACACAAGTGAACCCCTCAATTTCCACAGCCCCTTTGAACAGAATAGTAGCCTCATAACCTGAGGCCACTACCACAACCTAGCAGGTGATCAACATCTCTCCAATGACCTAGAAAAACAAGCTTCCGAGAACAACTGAATAGCAACTGAAGAGGCAAGATCATAGAATAAAAGAAAGAACCCAACGCAGCTGAAACTGGCCTTAGGGAAGCCAAGGGCAGTAAACCACATTTTTAGCAAACATTTAATTTACCATAATAATAAATTCAGTAAATTAAATCCACACACAACTGTAGCTAGAGTGCTCCTGCACTATAGACAACACTTGTTGCCCCTTAAGCTTGGCAGCTCTCTCAATATTTCTTTAGAATCCTGATAAATGCTCTGAAGTGTTCTACATAGACCCCATTTAAACTCACACTATGATTCTCGCAAACAAAGAGGTTTCTCACAATGAAACTTTGAGAAAATCGCTTTCTTCTCCACCAAGTTTTCCATAGAGTATAAGGCTCGAGATCTCATAGGAGAAGACAGTTATGATGAAATTTAGATCAGGGTCAACAGCAATACCCAATGCTAATCAAGTTGTAGAGCTGCCTAGTTGATCACCCCAAACTGAAAGAAGAAGAAAGGCAGCTGTTCTGTTCTCCACACATGCTGCACTTGTATTCTCTATAGCCAACAGAGGCAATGGTCACCACCTAAAGAGCTAGGGTTACCAAAATTAAAGTTCATTTTAAATGGAAATCTTCATGAAATTTGATTAAGCCATTAAGTTCATTTCTCATTCCAATGTCACATCCATCTCTTAAAAGTTGAAATATTGCAAGAGAACCCGATTGCATGCAATTAACATCCAATATGACACCCAAATTACCAATACAGGTCTCCAAGTAACCAGGTATTCCCAATGTGTTCCGAAGGCACAATTGTCAAACATGGTAGCCATTGCATTATTAAACAACCAGTCACAATTATATAAATCCACAGCTATCAAAATGATACTTGTTGCATTAAGTGAATAACCAAGCAACACTCTAGAAGCACAAGTGTCTAGTAGGCTGATTATAGACGTAACTGGATGGAATTTGAAAGATTTCCAAACCACCTCTAGATGCTTCATCATATATGTGCCAAAGAAATAAGGACCTTACTTGTTTAGCACCAGGAACAATGCTCAAGAATTGCACCCTACTGGGTCTAACTCAACGCCAACCAAAAGTGTCAACATAAAATTGTAACAAATAATGTGAGTCTACCTAATCATCCTCCTCTGTACATTTCAAATCTAGTAGTAAGTAGTTCTCAAACTTCACCAAATAGCACAAAGAAACTTTACCCTTGACCTTCCTTTATTTATGTG
Source organism: Lygodium microphyllum (assembly GCF_053477565.2). Taxonomy (NCBI): domain Eukaryota; kingdom Viridiplantae; phylum Streptophyta; class Polypodiopsida; order Schizaeales; family Lygodiaceae; genus Lygodium; species Lygodium microphyllum. The sequence continues at coordinate 132,548,208 of NC_141143.1, forward strand.
CCAATACCTACTCAAGAACCAAGATTTCATCAAGTTCCCCGACTATAGCTGCATCTCATCACTAATATCCTCAGGCACATAAAACATGGAAAGGCCCAAGAAGCCTCCTATGAAAATCATTGAATGTTTTCCAACGAATAAGTAGCTTCAACCTCTAAGCCATTTTATTCATCCTTTGCAACACTTGAAAAGGCACATAATACCTCATACTAAATTTGGAGAAAAACACTATTTACCTTTCATTTTCTTTAATATAGCCTATTAAAAGCATAACAAGAACCAATTGTCCTCTAGAAATGCCAAAGCTATGCAATGACAGTTAGTTGTTTTCTTTTAATTTGCTCAAGTCTTTTGGATAGTTACCTTCGGTTTCACACAAGTTTCATCCATACTCTCAACATAATCAACCTCAAAGACCTTATCCTTAGTATGCAAATTGTGCGTAACTTTGTTCCACCCTTCCATAATCTCAATCAGTGTCTTTTCAAATTTGACCTTAACACTCGAACACACAGCACTTAAAAGTTCTAAGACAATAGCATTTGCTTCAAACATGTCTCTCCAAAACAAACTCGTCATGTAAGGACTCTACTAGTCTCGATAGATTGTGGCATGCCATAATATTTAAAGATATCTTGCATGAATAAGCTTGCCATGTGAGCTACAATTCTCTTTTTTCTCGCTAGAATGAAATGAATCTATTTGCATGTAGGTGTTCTTGAAAGATCAAAGATAAGATCCATGGCTATGTTATGCCACGATTGATCAAGAATAGGCAAAGGGCTGGAACAAACTCCGTGCCTTCTATTGATCAAACTAGACCTTTCACATACAATGCATGTGTACAAAGTGATCCATATCATGTCTCAAAGTTGGCTATCAAAAGCAAGTCTCAACTACTTTCACTGCAATGTCAATGTCACAATCGTGTATGTTTCTCACGTAATTTAGTCTAAGTAAGAAAAACAGATAAGGTATTTGCCAATCGTGTATGCTTCTCAGATAATTTAGTCTAAGTAAGAAAATATAATAAAGTTTAATGATCTATGCACACAACAAAATCAGCCCCTAAAGCACCTTTTTCTCATGAACTTGCAATTTTTTTAATGCACACTGTAAAATTATACTCCCATATGTCACAACCTAGTCTTCCAAACATTGGAAAGACACCAATGTTGTTCCCACATGTATCACATTGAACAACAAAAGCTTTTCAAATGTCTAGAAAGATTGACACATAACCCAAAGTAAGCTTTTCTTTTAGATTACTAAATATTACAATTTCCTTATCAATAGTGTGGACTAAACTCCCTTCTTCTACCAATATCGGATCCAAAGTAAACTTTTTTAAAAGTTTAATGAATATTGTGATTTTTTTATTAGCCATGTGAACAAAACTTCCTTCTCCTATGATGCATGGAGAGGTGAAGCAATTTCAATAGACCCTAGATATATAATTAGGGAAATAAAATCCAAAGCTCCAACATACGAAGTGATGTATGAGAATTTTAATAGGACCTAGATATATCACGATGACTTGATACATTTGTAAGGTTGCAATTGTCTTGCCAATTTAATATGAACTATGTATTATATATAAACAACTAAATTAAAAGTTTGTCAAGCACTCAAGATAAATATCAACACAAAGTGAACTCAATTTTCCGAAGGTCAAAGGACTCCAATTTATAACACTTGCTAGTAGTCATCGAATTAGAGTCCTTTAGGACTTTAAGGTAAACGCACAAGCCCTCCTAGAGCTCTCAAGGAGTACAATGTTGGTTAGCATAAAATGTGGCATGATCCTATGCCATTTTAATGCATTCATTCATAATCGTCAACATTTCCCATATATCGAGCACAAAATCGACAAAAAAAATTGCATTTTCAAATCTTCAAATGATCACTAAGACTTGCAACATGACTATTCAGCAATACATCAACTCAATGGGAGCTGCCCAACATGTGTACTGCATACATATGTGACCAAGTCAACTTCTGATACACAAGAAACACCAAGATTCTCTGCAATTTCTTCAAAATCTCACGAGTGGGAGATAAATCTCACTGCTTATAGCACCAAGATTGCTTTAGCAATGTTCCCAAAATTCTCAAATTTCAGCAAAAGCCCCAAAGTTTTACCGACCAATCTGCCCCAATTACATTAGTACATGATCCTGAGAGGAAAAATTGGACAAAATTAGCAAAATTTTCCAAAGTATTGCAAAAGCCCCAAAATTCTCAGCTCAAAACGTGTACACAAATTTGACTCAAATAAGTAAAATTTCACTAATATGAGAAAAGCCCCAAAATTTTCAATGCCAATGTGCACAATTTTTGCAATTTATTGGTCAGATTGACTTGTTTTGGATCACAATTCCCAAATCCAAGAAAACCCCCAAAATTTCAACCAAAATGGTGTTGTGTGCTTGTGTACGTGAAGACCCGATAAAGAAAGGAGAGAAAAATTTGCAGATTAAAAAAAGTTTTCAAATCGTTGACCTGCCCGTTTGTCATCTGGCTCTATCAGCCCATCGAGCCCAGTCTGCCTGGCCTGTTAGTCCACCGCGCAATGGTTAACCTGGTCGCCCTGTTACACACGACTTGCGTCAGTCATCAAGCCTGGTTGCCCACTAGTTTGGATTGTTGTAGATGTGCTTTTGGTGATACTATTGAAGTGGGAGTCACCTGGCAGTGATATATGCTTGGATTATATACTGAAATTTCAGTTATACTGTTGAAAGTCATTTGTTCTACTGCTGTACATGCACTTGGACTAAACCTTGGTCTTGTTGACTGAAAATTTGGGCTGATATTAGCCGACTATTCAACTCATTGTTTGCTGTCATAAATTGTAGTATTGATCTTTGGGTGCATTGCTGAAAAATGGCTGCAAATGCTTCAAGCAGCAGTGATACTAAATCCCTTCTTGAAATCAAGAGATTTAATGGCACTGGTTTCAACTTGTGGAAGGACAAGATGCAAGGCATTTTGTTTCTCAAGGATTGTGATGATGCTTTTTTGGAAGTCAAGCCTGTAGCTATGATAAATGAGGATTGGGCTAGACTCAACAAGAAGGCCATTGCATACATTAAAAATGGATGTATCTAATGTACTTATAGACATTAAGCCTCTTGATACAACTTACGCCATATGGAAAAAGTAGATGGACACTTATGAAAATACAACTCCAATAAATCAAGTGCATCTCATGTGCAAGCTTGTAAACATGGAATTGGATGAGCCTAAGCCAGCATCAGAGCATTTGAGTGCTTTCACAAGGATTTTGCGCCACTTGCAAGACTCTGGTTTGCAACCCTTCAATTTATCCTTCAATGATAAATTGTAGGCTATTTTCTTGATAAATTGAAGGCTATTTTCTTGTTGATGACTTTGCCTGATAGCTAGGAGTCTCTAGTTGTTTCATTGAGAAACACCCCTGCTTTAACCTTCAATGGTATTAGGGGCTATATTCTCAATGAGGAGATTAGAAGAAAGTCCAATGGAGAAAGCAGTGGTTCAAACTATCATCTTAGAGGCAAGTCAAAAAAGAGGGGTAATGCAAGAAATAAAGGCAAAAGCAGGAGTAAAAGCAAGGGCAAACAACAGGATGTTACTTGCTATCAATGCGGACATAAAGGGCATAAAAAGCCCGATTGTCGCTACTACAAGAAAGAGCAACAAAGAAAGAAACAACAAGGAAAGAAAAAGAAGGATGACAAGAAATATGATGACAGCTCTCCCTAAAAAGAAGTTGCAAAGGCAAATCTTGCATCTAGTGTGGTCATTGAAGAGCTCTCTAACATTGAAGAGGTACTTGTTGCAGCCTCACGTAATGATGTAGATGCTATGACAACAGCAAGCGATATGCACATCACTAAAAAGGAGGTAATTGATGCCTTACTTTCAGCTCATGATGGGCTGTCTCAATCATGGATAATGGATAACGGTGTCTCTTTTCATGTTACTCCCTGCACATCACTAAAAAGGAGGTAATTGATGCCTTACTTTCATCTCATGATGGGCTATCTCAATCATGGATAGTGGACAACAGTGTCTCTTTTCATGTTACTCCCTCTTTGGAGTCATCTTTTGAATACAATGCAGGTTGCCTAGGCAAGGTTTACTTAGGCAACAATTATGCATGTGAAATCGAGGGTGTAGGTACCATTCACTTAGCCCTTAAAAATGGTCAAGAGCTGATTTTGCAAGATATCAGATATGTACTTGGCATAAAGAAAAGTCAACTATCAGTTAGCCAGCTTGATGCAAGAGGGTATTTTACTGCCCTTGGGGGTGGATCTTGAAAATTCCACAAGGGCTCCATGCTAATTGTTAAAGGCATAAAAAGAGAGACTTTGTATTATTTGCATTGTAAAGCATTACCTAGCAAGTTATTTGAAAGATACTGAAGTTCATTCACAAATGAAACTTTGGCACAAAAGACTTGGCCATATGAGCCCAAAAGACCTTCAAGTTCTCTTCTCCTTAGGGAGATTTGATGTAAAAGGCTCTAGTCTCAACTTTTGTAAGGATTCAATATATGGAAAACATATAAAGTCTCCTTATTACTCTAGTGTCGTTAAGAAGTCCAATGCTCTTGACTTAGTACATTCTAATGTGTGCACTATGCCAGTTAATTCACATGGGGATGCATGGTACTTTGTCACTTTTAATGATGATTTTAATAGAAAGTCATGGATATATATATTAAAGAGCAAAAAGGAAGTGTGGCGCCTTTAAAAGGTTTCATGTTTTTATTACCATATAGAAAGGGCTTAAGTTAAAAGCTATAAGAACAGATACTGGGGGTGAGTATGTTTCTAACAAATTCTATGAATATACATCCAAGGCCTTCTTTCCCATATCGAGCTCAAATAATTTACGAAAATTTTCAATAGGATCATCAATTACAAAACATTTCTGAAGAATAAATTGAAAACCCACCCATGTTTTCCAACATGGGACATAGCCTCACCTACCAATTATATATCTTCCCTCCATAACATAACTTGCATTTTTCCAATGCGTTGAGCATCATCAAACTAATACAAATCAAGATAAGCCGTCCATTTAGCAAACCATGAGTCAATGTTGATCTCATTACATTTATTATTCTTTCCTTTAAAGGGATCAAATTGAAATAACAAGGCAACATCCTCATGGCTATCGACACAAAGGCAATATCCTCATGGCTATCGACACAAATGAAAACTAGAAAGTACGCATATCAACTAATTATCGTTGCATGTCTTTGATTAGGCCTTGTGATGAGTTTTGCCCTTACAAGCCTTTGTATAACTCCAATTGAGAATGTTGACTGCAATAGTTATAGCTTCTGCCCAAAAATGGTTAGGCAATCCCTTGCCCTTAAGTATGCATCTTGCCATGTCCACAATAGTATGATTTTAGCATTCAACAACACCATTCTGCTAAGGTGTATGAGGTGTCATCAATTGACACTTAATCCCTTTGCTCTTATAAAAGTCTTCAAACTCCTTTGAGTTGAACTCACCATACATTAAATGTTAATAAGACAATCAACATTAAATGTGATATTAACATTAAATAGCATCATCAACATAATATATTAATCTAGCAATCAACATTAAATATAAAACTCGCATTAAATTCAATGATCACATTAAAATTAAATATCCTTGTCACCACCAAATTACTAATGCCTACATGGGCCACAATAGTTCGGCTACCAATGACGATCTACCATAGCCCTCGAGTGGTAGCTTCTCGAACTCCAATCACTAGAACCACTAAAATCCTTATGCACAAGCATCACCTGAAACCGAGCATAAATACCAAACAAGTAACATACCTTGTTATACCTAGCACCCACAACACATGCTCTCCGTGCACAATTCCCCTCCTACTAGTAATGTCCCATGCCACTCTAAATAAAATAAAAGTGTACCTGTCAAGCATAAGTCATGATAGTTCCATGAGAAAAAGTGATTTGTACACATCATCCGATCTTGCGCCAACTTGCAAGTTGACGCTTTGATACCAATGAAATGTTGTCCCCAAGTATCCAACCTACACACGAGATACAACACAAACCATATTGATGAATATAAGGGACTAGACATCAAACTCGTCTCCCAACCATAAAGCCAAACAACACTCCAAGTCAACGACCACATCCCAAGAATTGGCATCCAATATCACCAACCCGCACCATCCTGGTATACAAATGTGTCAGCCAACAAGCCAAGAGTCCAAAAGCGGTAATTACACAATGAATGTGCACAACAAGACCTTGAGTCCTACAAATAGAACTCATCTATCTTAGCCCCAAAGTATCCTTAGAGCATATGCACTAAGTCACCTCATAACTACTATGACCAATGCTATTAGCGCCCATCCAAATATCAAAGGACGTAACACCTTCTCTACCTTACGCCTCTCTCTCCCCACAAGGATTTCACTCATGGACATCAATTTTCACTTTCACTTTGCATTATATACTATATGCATGTTGTAGTCTATATGTTGTGATTTCTAAGTTGTGAATGCTAAATTCTAAATGAGTAGGTGAAATAAATATTTATGTTTTAGACTTTTGACTTTTGACTCTAAGATTTAGATAAAATGAAAATTATCATTTATGGCCCTATTTTCTTCATATAATAATATTCAGATATAGTAATTATAATTATCCTAAATAGTATTTTTCAAAATCTCAAGGTAGCCAATAAAACAAAATATTTAAACATGAAATAAAACAAAACATTTCTAGTAACTATGGTGTGCCAATGTTATCAACATGCCAGTTTATATTTCAAACTGTTATGGCCCATGAAAATCCCCCACAACGCCTTGTCCAAGTGGCTAAAAAGCAATTGCACTTCACATGCCAACATTGGCGAGTGTAGTAGCATCGACAGCCTACCAGAAATAATCTAGATGCATAAATGGTTTAAAAAACATTACTATCCATAATAGACGAACATACTCCTAAATTGAAGTTCCCTATATATTTAGCATTATAGGTGGCAAACTTCACAGCAATCATTTTTTGCTATCTGAAATAATTTTGTAAAACCATGATATCTTGAGTGTCTTTCAAGACCGGATTCATATTTCTTACTCCTATTACCATTGTTATGTATTTCCTTTTATTGTTTATCTCTAAATCTTGATATGATTAGATTACATCAAGCCAAAATATATATGTTTTCTCCTCAAGATGACCACAAGCACACATCCTTCAAAAAGATGGTGATGTCCTAACAACCAAACCAAGACACCGATCTTCGAAAAACCCACAGGACAATAAACCACATCTTTAGCAAACACTTAATTCAATACAATAGTAAATTCACCAAATTAAATCCACACATAACTGGAGCTAGAGTTCTTCTCCATCATATACGACATTTTAAAAGCCCCTCAAAGCTTGGTATTCCTTTTGAAATTTCTTAATGAATACATTAGTTAAACTGGCTCAATTTTCATTAATTTCTCAAAGCATAACTCATTATAGTTGCTCAAATCACTAAAAACCTTCATTGAAGATTCACAACCATGGATTTTTCAAAAAAAACATATAAACATTCTAGCTTACCAAACTCCAAAAATGCCAATCAACATTTAAGCCCAAATTCACAGGGCATCTACTTTGAAAACTATCCTACATAGTCCTTATGCAGTTCTACATATTCCTCTCACAAATAGAGAAATTTCTTGCAATAAAAAGGTAATAAAATCATTTTTTTCTTAACCAAGTTATTCAAAAAGTGCACAAGACTTGAGATCTCATAGGAGAAAAGAGAATCTCAACCTCTTGTATTAACATAATCTATTCTGATGAATTTTGGATTAAAATCAGCAACAAGACATATTGGTAATGGAGACTTGGAGCTGCCCAATTGATTCCCCACTTTGAGAGAAAGGAAAGGTTTCTGCTCCAACCTCCACACATATTGCACTTGTATTCTTCATAGCAGAGAAAGAGGAGAGAGAAAAAAATCTTAACAACAAAAATGATAGGTGCAGAGATTGCTAAGAAGAAAGAAAAAGAGCTATAAATGGCAAGACTATCTTTCTAATTACATTAATCTCTCTTTTTTGCCACAAGCTATGTTAATGACAAGATAGTTGCTTGTTTTCATAATAAAGGGATTGCTTGGCATTTAAAAGTTGTCCACTGGGCAAAACTTGCAATGTAACTTATCACACAATTTCTAATTCAATGAAAGTTTAACATTACACCTTGTTCATTTTGCCCTACCCCTTGCATCATATAGACTATATACTTGTCCTTCATAAGAGCTCAAGTGACACTCAAGGATGCACTGTTTTAAGGTTTTACAAAATCCAAAATATTTAAAAAATTACATGGCTCAAGTATCTGACTCACATGAAGCTTATCTTTAATTTTAAAAAAATTATATCCTTGTATAAGTAGCTTAAAAAGCTTTATCTTTTCATGAAATTGTCACTCAATTGCAGTAGGATATATTTTCCTTTTAGTAGACATCACTTTATTGGCCCCTTCACCCTAAGTGCATTGTTTTTATTCAAAACTAATCTCCTAACTATTGGAAACCTTTTTGTTATTTTATTTGCCCAATGAATTTGACAATGACCCTCTCTCTTTGCCGAATGGTCTTCCATACTTGGAGTTGCAATTTTCTTTGTTATCTTCAATATATCTTGAGATCAATGGATAGACCTAAATGCATAATTATTTGTCACCAAAATGAAAAATAAATTTATTAATTTAATTAAACTTCATCAAGATTTTCAACTAAATTAAACTTTAATTTTCGTATCCCTAGCTCTTGGCATGGTGAACATTGGATCAACAATGAAAAATTTAATATCAATATGCAATGGACAAGTATACAAGCTATTTGATACAAGGACAAGCCAAAAGAAACAACTTCACACCGTAGAATTAATGATTATTTGAAAGTTTCACCCATAAGTAGCTTACTTAAGTTGTAAAACAAGCCCCATGCTCATGTTTCGACATGTGAGCAGCTCACTCGTGATTAATTCATCATTGATTAATTAACCCTTACTCAAACTTGAATTTTGATTGAGCCTCACTTTCTTTCCTTGAGCACCCCAAGTTTGGAGATATCCATCTTTCTCTTATTTGCTACAAAAGTTGCATATTTTAGACCTAAAGCACGAGCCAATAACGTGAGTGGAGCTAGGATACCAACTAATCTTCTCTCCTCAGAATCCATGGGCAGCTCTACAACTCCATTTACAACAAGGCATGACACTATTCTTCATCTAAATACCATCAAAACATATTATTAGAGTACTATAGGTCAAGATTCTCTATTCTCCTCTAAGGCATCGAGCCTTATGCACTTTTTCAAGGAACAATGTGAAAGTAATCCCTCTATTTGTAATAGGAACAATGTGGGATTGAATGCGGACTATGCAAGACAACTGGCAAAGCAAATGCTCCATAAAATCGGGTTCAAATATTCGTTGCCATTTTTAAAATTTGGAAAGCTGAAGCATTCTTTGCCTTTTTTATCAATTTAAAGTAGGCTTGAGACAAACATGAAAGATAATGTCATTGTCACCCATAAATCGATTGTATAATATAAAATCACTAAAATACAACCATCTATACTAATTTGGAGAATACAAAAGTAAGACTAGATCTTTTGTCATAGAACCTAATTAGAATACGTATAGCAAGTATCTAAGCAATTCCCTTTGTTTTCGAGCAAGAATAAGCTAATAGTTTCATGGCAACAAATCAAGTCTGAATTTACTCAATTTCACAATAAATTGGGTATGCAAAAGTGAAGGCAAAGTGTTGAGATTAATGCATGAAGAAAAGTGAGGCTTCATGTAGTAAATCTGATCAACTTTGAATTGAGATTTACGTAATATCACATTGTTTACAGTGCACAATAGTGTGGAACCAAGTTTGCACCTACAATCTCACTTTTGCAAATCAATTGGACTAAGAGCAACATATATTCAAGTGCATTACAATTGTTTGAATGTAAGCAGATACATTTGTCGCGTATTTGGTCAAAGTTCAATATTCTAGATGCCAAATATATGATTCAAAAGCAAGACACCTGGGAATCTCTGGCATTAAGAGAGTGCTAGCTTCTAACAACAGGTCGCTTGAAAATTAGTCATAAAATAATTATTCTTAGCATCAATCCTAAAACATGATTATGAAATACCGATAGGGGCACCAACCTTTGAAACCTTTTGTGTGTCATCTATCGTGCAAGAGTATTATAGTTCTTTTGCTCAATAAGTATTTCGTTTATTTGCTGGTTCAGTTTATATGCAAGAGCATAATCAAGCTCTCTATCTCTGATAATGTATTTATCATCATCAGAGATGACCTGAAACCTTACTTATTAAAAGCTGAAACTGAAAGAAGGTTTTTTGCAGTATCTAGGCACAAACAATGCATCCATAAGCTGAAAATCTGATCCATTTGTAGCAATGATCACAATTGTACCAAAGCCACAAACATCATAAGTAGAGCTATTTGTGCAAGAAACTCTCTTCCCAGCAAGGGCTGATTGCATGGATGTGAACAAACACTTCCAAGAAGCGATGTGCCTGGATGCCCCACTATCAAAATACTATGTATACTGTGTCTCAGCAGCATTAAATGCTGAATCAGCCATAGACGTATCATAACTGCAAGTGAGAAATGCATAATTCTCCTCAACCAAGTTGGTTGTAGCATCACCATCCAAAGACCAAGTGGCTGATGTTACTTGAACAGCCAAGCCAGAGTCTTTCTTTTTCTCCTTTGCTAACCTCTTTCTACATTCATCTATGTGCTCTCTCATTAGCCTTATTTACTTGGGGAGTTCTGAAAATGTGTATGACTAGCCTATTTCATCTGCATCAGATATCAACCAATATAATTCATAAATCATGACATCATTCAATTCAGATTTAGTCTGAAGGGATGCAATAGTACTCTAGTATCAAGCTAGAACATAAGGGTACAGTTAACAACCTCAATCCAGATTGTGCAACTTATATTTGCAGTTGCATAGCGATAACAAATGCAATACATATGGCCACATCAAAAAGCAAAGGCGAATAATTCATGTGCTGAAAGGAAGAACCAGGTAACAGAAGAACACAGTCATATTCAACTGATAAAAGGCCAAAGAATAACAGCAACACTCTACCATCATCATGCCTGAAACTCCATCTGCAATTGTGTACGCCCCTACCAAGCCGCTGTTTGGACAAATCAAAACATGCAGCAGCCAACAGAAGGCAGTTACTAAGGAAAGCCCATAAAGATTCAGAACACAAAATCATCATTGCGAGTATACTAGAATAAGATTCATTAGAATGTTTATTCAGGCAATCAGAATTTTAATGTGGAAAACAAAGTCAATGCCAGTGAAGAAGTGCTCATGTTGACCTTTGTGAAGGTGGATACCCGTGCAGGTCGCTGTATACGGAGTGCACCATTCCTGGCATGTGAACAGTGATGTTAACCTCTGCGTGGAAGTGCTGTGTTTCAAGCATATGCATCTAACTATCAGAACACAGTGCCACTGATTTACTTTATACAAAATCATAACCGTCTGCACTTCAACAAAATAAAACAAGCATGAGAGTGCCATGACATTGTAATAGCAGATTCCAACAGCCAGCACCTGTATCAGGATAGCCTCCAGAAACTCCCAAGGACCCCCTAAACTTTTTCTCCAATGCGCTTGGACCTCTGTCATCTGCAAAGAAGTAAGATAATGATGAGTGAAACAATGGAGCTGCAGACTGTCTCAAAAAATATCAACAGATTGGAAATAAAAGCCAAATTAAAAGGAGCAAGTCTTAAATACCTGAATGAGGTCTCTTTGCTCGTGAATTTGCTTTTGCCAGTTCAATGTGGAGAGTTGAATCGAGCTCAGGGTCAAATTTTTGCCCCTGTTCCAGATACAAATCAAGGCATCACCAAAAGTTGGGATACTTACAAACATAGATTACTACTCTTAGACATAATCAAGGCAAGCAACACAGTGCTACAACTTATAAAGCTCGACTTAGACTATTGCACAAAAATGTGAAAATCATGAGAGCTATGGATCACTTGATGCATGTGGCTAACTTTCGCACATCATGTCATTGTGATATTATCCTCTCACACTCTTGCTAATGGATGAGAAAACTCAATGAGAGGGTTCGGCCTCCAAAGATGCAAGCTTCGGTGAGGAAGGCTGGGACATCAAGAGTTGGTCTGTGTGCGCTCTTATAGACCCTTTACAAACAACCACAAGACTAACAAATAAAAATCATAAAGAACAAATGAATGAACTCAACAAACGAATTGAGTATGCGAGGTATGATACAACGGAGTGCGAGAGGTATAATACAACAGATGCCTGAGGTGGCAAGGGCTGTCCCCAACAGCCACCAGCTAAAAGGGATGAAAGTGTCACAATTTGACAATTTCCATAGAATTTTCCAAAGGCTTTAAGTCTCTTTTCATTTTGAACAATATAAACTCATCCAAATATCCACCTCTCTGAATTTATAAAAACATGGTCTAGGTAATGACTTTCTACTTTAAATAAAACTAACAAACATTTGCACCAAGAAATGTGAAGAACTTCTTTCAAGAGTGGGTTTTATATGGGGGTCATGTGCAATTTCAAAAGGATACTCAGGAATCTGGAAAATCAGGTGATGTAGTGGACACTATATCAATGGGAGGGGCAAAGGCTAGAAGATTTATCTCTAACTTTGATAAAGTCCAATCAAATGCAATGTGGGAGTGTTGGAAAGAATTGTGTTATGTACAACAAATGGGGCTAGTGATCCCATGAAAGTAAAAAAATATAAAGGTTTGAATAGAGATTGATAACCTCATACAACTTCTAAGGCAGAATAAGAACAATGGAAGCTATTGTTTAGATTTCAAGACAGCAATAAAAAGATAGGTCAAAGCAATGGGAACAGCTTAGTAAAGAAGGATATTTCATTTTATTTGGTATATATCTTTTCGCTATCTTTCATTATTTCATTTATTTATGGCACTGATGAGACTTTTCTTACGTAGCATATTTTGTTTAGGTATGAAACATACTTTGTTGACAACTATGGTCCATTTCTACATCATCCCAAATATCCATCTCTCTAAATTTGTAAAAATATGGTCTAGATAATGACTCTCCACTGTACTTAAAACTAGTTAGCCTTTATGTACTTGAAATATTACTTAGGAAAGAGGAGAGCCTATATGTAGGATAACAAAAAAGAAATCAAGAAAAGAATATTATATTGATGACATCTCAAGGACATTTCTAAGATAATAACAAGGTACAAGGAAGGCCCATCATACTTTGACAATTTCCACAAGAGTTTTCTAAAGGCTTTAAGTCTCTTTTCATTTTGACTAATCTGATGATATGGACTGGTCCAAATGTCCACATCTTTCAATTTATAAAAACATGGTCTAGATAATGACTCTCAACTCTTAACTCAAACTAGTAAGCCTTTCTCTCCTTGGAATCTTAGTCAAGAAACAAGAGAGCCTAAGCTATTACACTTACGAGCATTGACAAAATCATAACCACCTGGAATAGGCGGGACATAGGCTTTGAAGACTAGAATGACATTTCATAATGAGCAGGGACAAGACGCGCTCCTAAAGGCTAGAATGTTCCAGAGAATGCTCCCAAGAATGTTCCGGCACTCGAACATTCTAGAGACCACATTCCTTGCTGTTCAAGGTTTTGATTGCTTTCCACCGCACTAGAATGTTCGCCTCTGCTCTGCATTTGCCATCTTCTGCTCTGCCTCCTACTCAGTCTCAACCCACCATAACCCCCCTATCTCAGCCCTCAACTTGCCTGTCCAAACAGTCCCTCCCTCCCTCCCTCCCTCCCTCTAACACACACAGCTAAGAGCGCTCTCACCCCATGGAGCCTCGCTCTATCTTGAGACTCATCATCGAGGTTGAATCATCAATGGCTACCATTGCTCCCACCCAACATTGAATGAAACCAACCTTCCTTCTTGGAATGGGTGGTGATAACCTGATTTGTTAATTACAGCAATAAATAAATGCACATAAAATGAAATACACACTTTACCATAACATTCTTGGACAGTAGATACCCTATTGGCCCCAAAATTGGCGCCCCTTGCGGTATTTCTTTAGCTTTCATTCAATTGGAAGGAGTACAACCCGAGATTCTTCAATCTCTTCCTGCTAACCAATTGCTCTTGCTGTCATAAATGACCAGCAAGCCTTTTGGGTAATTTGCCCCTTGATTCACCCAGGACTTCTTCTCAAATTTGACCCTTGGTTAGCCAAATGCTGCCCCAAATCAATTCGGGATGGGCTAGCTCTTGAAATCCCTTGATAATCTTCAATTATCAGCTGCTGATTTCAGTCCCTGAGCCTTCAATCTCTGGCACAGATCCTAAGGTGGCTGCTAAACCCTAATTGCTGCTGTAAATTAGGGTTTACTGCAGAAATTACAGATCAGCCCTTGAACAAGCATTAATCCATAAATTAATGCCTAGTCCCTAGTGTCACCAGTGACACTTAATGGCCAATTAATGGTCCTAGGGGCAAACTGACACCTAAGATTGGTCCTAGGTGGAACCCTCCTAAGATTGATCATGGTGAGATGAAGTGGAAGAGCACGTCAATGGACATGCAAGCTATGTCATCATGGGCGCAAGAGTGGAGTTGATAAGGTGTGAGATCATTTTTTGGAAGAGGAAGGAAAAGAGGAGCGCTTTTGCATATCATTGACGGCTAAGATGCAAGAGTTCAAGGCACATGCAAGGAATCAAGATGCCTTGGCTCTATCGAGGCTGTGTGGTCATTGATCCTACCACACATATTTCACAACAAACAACAAATGCATCACTCCAAGATCAACCACAATTACACCCTCATCCTCTCATGTCCAAAGCTGATTTGAGGTGGATGGCCTATCATCTACTTTGCCACATCTCACATATAACAACACGGTACCCTTGAGGCTTCATGGAATCTACAAAAGCAAGAGAAGACCAATGCTACTGTAGCTCACTACTATGCAAATAGCATTTCCTTTCATGCTGCCAGGTATAATTTTAAAAATAGTAAATGCTCTTTTGTCAATGGATCAAATTTTGATAATGATATTTATCTTTCTACGCAATATTTACATGTTAGTTTTATAACTTATTGTGTGCACATTTGCATGTGTGATGATGTGCATTGTGTTCAATTAGGCCAAAGTTCTTCAAGGCAATGCTAAAGAAGGATACAGATTATAGACCACTTATGCAGCACCATCATTAGAGACCTTCCCTGCTATTGAATTGGAGAGGAAGAAACGCAAGGTTGCGTAGGCTGCAAAGATGATAAAGATGCTTTGGACACACCATGGTGTGATACTAATCACATATGGATGGAGTAACAACTACGAGAGATCCATTCATCGACCAGTAGTAGCATCTTCTTGTGGTAAGATGTACTTTGTTTCATCTAATCATGCTTCAAGTATAGGCAAGAGTACCAATGTACTCTACCCATGAGTGCATAGATATATGGAGATGGTTGGGCTAAAGAATGTGGTAGCATTCATGGTAGATGGTGAGTCAACAAATAGCTATTGGTGTTGTACTTGAGGGTCAATAGCCCCACATTGTTTTTGCGTGGTTCACTGGTTGAATAATCTCCTTAAGGATATTGGTAAGCTTTCATGGGTTGAGATGGTGATCTTTGTGCTCAACCATCAATTTGTTCGCCATGAGTCCTCAAAGAAGTCTTATAAGATTCTCTTTGAGTACTCTGGCATTTGCTTTGCTTACAATTTCCTAATGTTTGGTCACTCGAGAAAGTACAATAGTGTTCAAGAGCTCCCCTTTCGCTACTATTTCTACAAGGATCTCATGCATAGGTAGAGATGAGAACATGGGGTTTTGGGATGAGATGAAGAGGGTTGATGCCATGGTTCAGCCCATTATATGCATTTATTGTGCCTTGTAAATGCTATGCAACCATGTATTGATAAGGTCTACGAGGCTATGCACACGATTGAGCGCCTAGAGGAGCTACTGCCAAATGAGAATCGAGATCCACCTTCTACGTCACAAAATGGAATGTGTATGTGTCTCCTTTGTATTCAACTGCATACATATTGAACCCTAAATTCTAGGGTTGTGGATAGAAATATAACAAGGAGGTTTGTGATGGCTAGAGATGCACCTTGGAGTGCATGGTTCCTAATGTTGAGACAAGGCACTTAGTGCAAAACCATCTTGCAACCTTCAAGGTTTTTGTGATTCATTTCATTGTGGTGATGCACAATTGGACAAGTTCACTAGAGACGGTCCCTTGTGGTGGAAGGATTATGGATATGATGACCCTAAGCTTCAACACCCAACAATTTGTATTTTGACCCAGACTATTAACTCCTCTTGTTTGAAACAACTGTGGAGCTCTTACAATCGCATTGCCTCCAAGAAGAGGAACAACATTGGTGTGCAGAGGGCCAGTGATCTTGCATACGCCAGTGCAAACTTGCGTATGCTTTGAAAGAGTGATATTGTGAAGGCCAATCCCTTTACTCAATGGGAGATGGAGCATAAGGAGTATACAAGAGGACAAATTCAAGACTTGAGAGACTGAGGAGATAGATCAAGAGGCAATAAAGAAGGGCACCAATGACATGCGAGATGAGCCTTAAGGTCTTACGAATATTATCATCAACATCTTCAAGTAGCCTTACAACCTTCAATAGTCAATTACTAGTATTTTTTTGATAGTCTATTGAGTACTCAATACTATAGTTTGTATGTAGTTTGAGTTATGACTCATATATCTCTTTTTTTTTTTTTTTGTATATATTGTTGACCTTGCCAATTGGACCCTAACTCTTTCATGATGATATGATATGCAAATCAATCTTCCAAAAGTTATAAATTATGGCTGGAGTCCTTAATCATTAGAGCTTTCTTGGTTGTGGGTACTCAAGTCTTATAAGCAATATCGATTGATCTTAATATATCATGCATTGTTCATGCAATATGATGTTTAAAGTGTGCTTTTAGAGTTTTCGAATACTTGTGGTCTATGGAGATATTTAATACTATAAGCACAAGGAAGAACGTAAAAATGACAATACCTTGAATTTAACAAATTCAATCAATTATCACCATGAAAAGTAGGAGAGAGAGAGAGAGAGAGAGAGGAGTCGACACCACGTTGAGAGGGAAACCAGCCCCTCTTCCTTTACACGAATTTATTTACCCATCAAGTGCATGAACCATATACAAAATGACTAATTTGCTGCAAATTTAAAAATTAGGATTTACAAACCCTAACTTCTGCAAACTCCAAGAAAAAACTCACTTTCTTCTATAGTGCTTGGATTAGATTAAGCTAAGTAAAAAGTGCTTCTAGGATGAGAGATAGATAGGAGAGTACAAAGCATATGGCTGTGAGTTCTTTTCAACATGAGAGTTTCCAAACTTTCTACTCTAAAATCTCTTAAATGTTAAGAATTTGAGATAGCTGTTGAAAACAAAATTGTTCCTTGCGAAATTCCAAAGTCTTTGACACGAACAGAACTTCCATTTGAGCAACTTCCAAAATAGTAACCTCCTAAATTTTAGGAATCATCAAGTTTAACTTCTACACAACTTCATTATATAGATTCACCAATTCATGAATTATTTCTTTGATCATGAGCATCTTGTTTCACTTTCTGAAACCACTCATTATATGGGCTTCGAATTAGTGTGATCATCTAAGTATAAAAGTCTTAGTCATCTAAGCTTTCTGCTCAATCTGAATGCTTGACTAAACTTTTAATTTCTCTTAGGCATCTCATCAATGGCAACCCAACTATAATTATAGAGAGTTCTCGCCATTGGCCGCCCTTAAATAAAAAGATGAACATTTAATCATATTTTAAAATACTTACATAATACAAATTGCCTTTCAAAGTACATGAGCATCAAATTAATTTGAAATTGTTAAGCCAATATATCTTGGTAACAATTGATATACAAAAGGTATGTTACAAATGTTTAATCATTAAAAAGTCATATATTTATCTATTATTTAAATTCTCATTCCAATGACATTTTCCATTTTCCATTTCATGTGGCTATAGACAAAACATAAGTAATTTTAAAAAACCCAAAAAATCACAAATTCATTTTATTTTTAAATTTTGATTTTCTCCTCATTCTCAAAATGAAGCATGCTCATTCCAATCACATTTTCCATTTATCGATCTCATTTTTCATTCCCCATTCTATATCTCTATGGACAAAATATATGTAATAGATCAATTTGTTAATTTTCTCACTAAAAATTTAATTTTCTTAGCACTAAAAATTTTATTAAGTTAATTTTTAAAATTAATACTCTGAAAATTAATTTAAAAATTTGAATAATGCTCAAAAAATGGGATTAGAAGGTTGCCACTTGGTAAAACTTGTCCATGTAAGTGACAAAAACGTTTTTGGGGACCAGTGGAAGTCTATTCCAGCCATTGTGGAAGACGAGGCTGTTGGAAAGCAAGGAGAGGCTACTGATGTGATTTGCAGCCAACAAGGATCAATCCTACATCATATGTCAGCAGTTTGGAGCCCTCCAAGAGCAAGTAACAACTGAAACCGGTCTATGACTCACATAAAGAGGTAGTTCCTTCAATTAACACCTGGTCTTTACACACACACACACATAAGCAAAGACCTCACTCCCTCACTCAACACCAGATTGGCCCTGAAGACTACTCTTCTCTTGGTATTTCTTTATCAATTAAAAGATGGAAATTTACAAAAATAATAATGTTCCAAAATACATAACCTGTGAATAGTTGGTTTTTATCTCTTCTGAGTAAATCCCAACTGCATAAGAACAGTACAACATGTCCAGATCAATATCCCTTTTAGAGAAGCATTTTCTATGACCAAAACTCAATGATTCTTGTGCAGAATTGCAGTCTGCAGATCTTTGAATTCATTGTTCTTACTATCCAGCATGTGCAGAATTCATTGTTCTTACTATCCAGCATGTCCAACATTTTCTATGACCAATACTCAATGATTCATGTGCAGAATTTCAAAGAAAACACAGAATTGTACCTTCGATGGAATCAGCCCATCATGCGAAGCATTTCCTCTGAGAATAGAGAGAGAGTTGATCAGAGGGAGCAAGCTCTACCTCCGTACTTGAGTCAGAGACGTAGAAGTACTCTCCATGGCTGATTTTCTTGCAACATTCTGCCCTCAGCTCCTCAAAACTTCATTCTCCCATCTGCCCCTTATGCTTATTACGCTTTTTTTAATGCTCTCTCTCTCTCTTTTTGAATGTGTGCCACATGGCGTACATATATCAAATTTCCCGTTTAAACCTTCTAGTCCAAAATTCTCCATGATTGGTGTAAAATTTGACCTCGCCACAAACCAGAGAATTAATCCTTGTGCAAAAACGAAGATAATGGCGCGAACGAATTCTAGGGTCCAAAAACAATAACTCCCTAAATTTTAGGGATGGTGACCTTGCATTCCTCATGTTGTTCTGAGCAACTTTTATCATTGTGACCATATCAAAAAGTGTAATGTGGCTCACTTACGGTGACTTTTATTCCATGAGCATTCTCACATGTGCATCTTCTATCTTGTCCAAGCTCATTGTCCTACACCATCTCCAATGACTAAGCACACAGTCCCAAACCACTGGCATTCTATTATTTAGTGCCCATTCAATATGAAACCGCTCCTAAGGCTTAGACAAACCATTAGTCCAATTTGTCCCAATGGCTCTCTGGGGGTAAGAAGCGACAACAACAAAATAAAAGAAAAATAAAATATTTATATAAGTAAATAAGAAAAGCAACTGTAAAAAGTATCACCACCTAGTGACAACCCAGGGTTCTGTCACAAATGACAGCATACAAGAGGGGATAACAATCTTTCTAATGATCCTAAGCTATAGGTGACAATTTCCATGGCTATTTGAGCAAGGTAAGAGTAGCTTTTCAACGTTTCTCGCAATGAAACTCTGAAATTTCTCTCTGCAACATTCTCTCGCTCCAACCATTTCTCCAATTATCTCAACATTTCCAATCTAAATTTTCTCTCTATAACATTCTCTCACTCCAGCCATTTCTCCAGTTATCTCAACATTTTCTAACAATTTGAGCCATCAAAGAAAGAGATTTCAATCAGTCTCTGCTTTAAACCCTGATTTACAACAACAAAAATTAGGATTTGACATCCACCTCACGATACATGCTCAAAATTGAGGATCTAGGACTTAAATTCCAACAGCTGAAATTAAGAAATCAAGAGGCCAGCCAACCAATATCAAATTGGGACTAAATTTGTCTTTCAAGGAGCAAGGTCAAGGCCAATCCACAAGCAAACCAAGGGGCAAATTGCTTTGCAGACTTGTTGGTCAATTTTGACAACAAGAGGCACTTGGATTAGCAAAGGAGATCAAAGGATCTCAGTTATACTTCTTTCACTTACAACATAAATTAAAGAAATACCGTAAGAGACGCTGGTTTTGGAACCAACAAGGTGTCCAATATCCAAGATTAAAGTGGTAAAATGTGTGTTTTTCATTTACGTGAATTTTATGCTTCCTATAATTAATACTTAATCAGGTTATTTACCAACCTATCTAAAGAGAGAAGTTGGTTTCATCATGCTTGTCATTGAAGCAAAAACAACACCACAGATCCACTTTTACACACACCTACTCCTACTCCCACACACTTACTCCCACATGCATCTACTTCTCCTACACACACAGCCTACTATCACACACTCCCACACACCTCTCATATCCCCTACTACCACACACTTTCTACTCATACTCCCACACGAACTTAGTTCACTCCCATCCACCCACTTGTGTACTCTCCTACACTCACTCGGTTCACTCCCATCCATCCACTTGTGTACTCATCTACTCATATATACTCGTTCACCCTAGTGACCACACACATGCTTCCAACCAGTAGGCTTTGCACTTTAAAAACCATCATGTAAGTCTCTTAGGAAACTCCTGGCCTATGTGAACGTCATAGGAATTTTGCCTTCTCCAACAAGTCCCAAGGAACCCTCACCAAGGTATTTCTTCCTCCTTTATCTTGGACTCAAAAAAAGTATCTTTCTTTTGTGCATATTGTATTGTGCACTTGGCTCTTAGGAACCAAGCGAGAGCATTATCGCTCTTTGGTGTCGGAAGGACCCATCTAAGAAAGCTAGTTTGCTACCTTTGAGACCTTGTACTCTTGTCTCTAGACCTTCTAAGGTAACGTCTAGAGAGTAAACTAATCTCCCACTGAGAAAGCAACTTACAAGGAAAATCTTCCCCATGAAAGATAAGGCCTCTGTCCAAGAGCATGGCTAGACTCCAATCTCAAATAGTAGAGTAATTGAGGAAAAAAGGCTGTTGCCTCTTCTTCGAATGTGGTCATGGGTAACTATTGAGACCCAAGTAAAGTAAATCCCGAAGCTCTATTGATGGGTACTAAAAATCTAACCTCAACGCTCCTCCCCAAGTCTTTGGTCTGATCTACTATAAAAATCCAATGAATGCTAGAATGACATATTCTTCCAAGTTATAGATGCAAGAGACTATAGCCATCATAACAAAAGTTTCTTCACCCTTTTTGCCTTGAAGAAGACCCACTAACAATAAGCTTACCAATAAGGCTCTATTCGGACTATTTGGGTCTATGATCACTATTTGGGTCTATGATCCCCAACCCTCCTCTAGATCTAGGCTAAATAATAGCCTCCTAAGTCACCTTTACCTTGGTCAACATACATTCCCTCCTGAGCAAATAAAGTTCATGATGAGACGTTTCATCCAACCAATGCATGACCTAGAAAATGCCCGGCAAGAAGTGTTAGACCACATGGTTGCAAGAAGGACCTAGTTGGCAATCACTACTCTCCCAACTGGAGAAAACTTTATATAGCTCCAATATTGGAACTGTTGCCTAATGCTCAAGAAAAGAGGTGCTAACTACTCTTATGAAGTAATGTCAATCTATCATAATATATTTCACCCTCAAAATGTTGCATTTCAGCATAGTTACCTGGAAAGCATTTCAAAAACACGGAACGAAAAATGGAATGAAACAAGAATTGTCTTTCTTGTTTACACGAGAGGGAGCTAAAACAAGGAAACGGAATGGAAACGATAGGGAAACCAACAATGGAATGGGTAGCCAAAAAATGGCCATTCCCTGTCACTATGCATTTCAGCACAAAATGTTTCATCCTTGGGTAGGTTCTAAGTGAAACACCATATAAATGGCCCCAAAAAAAGTATTCAACAAACTATTAATAGAAATTGCTTTTTTCCCCTTAGACTTAAACGAGTAGGTAAAACATTTCATTAGCAAAACATGTTCCACGGTCACCATGTCTCTACATGACATCCAATATATATAACCACAATCCCAAGGGGAACCCAACAGAAGACATCATGAAGCCTCTAATCCAATAAGCCATACGACCTATGCCAACTAACTAAAGCACCAAATGCTCTCCAAAAAATCTCCATAGCTGCAACAAAGGCCTAAAGTTGCTCTCGTCCTACCAAAGTAAACTACTTTGTCAACTACAAACTCCACATCAAGGAGCTCCTCAAACTCAAGAATGAGCAACATGATGCCTCTCATACTAGTAGATCTATCTATTTAAAAAAAGCTCAACTTAGAAAAATAAAAAAAAGGGGGCTAACAAACATTCCACCACTACTCTCAAAATCCCAATATTTACATGATACCCTCCAAGGACACTTCAATATATCTAACCATATATCTTCTCAAAATCTAAAGAAGCACAATGAGGTTTTGGTTCTGGAATGTGCAAGAACGATGGACAGGATCCATAAGGTGAAGATGATGTTCTCTTGTGAGTTTAGAGTGTGAAAAAAAATTTATGGCATCAAGAGGGCCAGTAAAGACCATGATTTGTAACCATTATGATGTTTCATTTATAGAGCCCTAAATAGTCAATGAGTGTTACAGGCCCTTTGGATTAAAACCTATTGATTCATAAAGAGCTGACATAACCAACCCTCCAATAGTCTCTCTGGTATGCTTCTTGATATCATAATCTCCTCAAAAGATGCAATGAAGCATGCTACTGATAAGATGCCAATAGCTCAAGAATGAATTGT
The DNA here is from genome assembly GCF_053477565.2 of Lygodium microphyllum. Classification (NCBI taxonomy): domain Eukaryota; kingdom Viridiplantae; phylum Streptophyta; class Polypodiopsida; order Schizaeales; family Lygodiaceae; genus Lygodium; species Lygodium microphyllum. The sequence continues at coordinate 132,571,363 of NC_141143.1, forward strand.
CCAATCCATCATCTCCTTAGGCACTTGCCTAAGCAAGGTCAAGCCAAAAATGCATTCTCAATCTCCTACTCCAAAAAAAAAAAACAATCAAACGGATGCTCATCCTGTTAGTGTATGTGATAGATAATTTGATACTCATCCAAGAATAATCTTGCTAAAAGAAAACCAAGAACATGGAATAAAAGGACACCAAGGTGAAAAGGACACACCTTCACAGAGACTTTTTCTTACCTATCCAAGTGCATAAAAACACCTAATAAGAGATATGTATAAAAGAAAGCTTCATTTCTAAGACTCACAATTCCAAATAGTTATACTAAGTTCTTAGAAAATTACAATTTATCATCATAGAAAAAAATCAACAAAAACTTAACTTAGTATCATTTGATAATAAAAAATCATGTCACCACCACAAGATCATAATGCCAACAAAAGCCCTTGTAAACAATAGTGATACTATGCTAAGCTTAAAAAGTCACTAGCATGGACAATTGTACATTCATCACATGGATACAATAGATAAAGCCACATATCCATCATAAATCAATCTTGAAGGAAATGTGCACTTCAATAGCAATATTAGCTCCAATATTGCAATTTGGAAATATTAGGTAGAGTTTGTAAAGGCTCACAAAAGGTGTATATTTGAGAATAAATCTCACCTCTGACACAACACACTAGAAAATTTGACTAGATATTCCATGAGTCGAATAAGTGGTACATAACAACTATGCAATTTAGAGGATCTCTAAAGTCACCTAATTAGGATGCTGGTGGGATCTTTTATTTTTCCAAGTTAGAAGATAGGTGTAGTTGGAGCTAAGGAAGGGCAATAAACTTCACGAGTACAAAGCCATGTGACAAGTGGGTGCAATAATGGAAGTGTAGAAGATTGGTGTACTGTGTAATAGACTACACAACAAAAGAGAGAAAACGAAAAAAAACAAAAGAACACAGCAAAGGGAGGACTCAGAGATATGCTCACGAAATGGAATCCGTATACCAAGCACAAGACAATCACCTACAACAATGCGTCACTAGCTGTATGGAAACCGGCATTGGCTCCCTCTCTCCAATAGTACATGCACTAGGAATCTGCAATGGATGATGATACTGACTGAGGAGGTGAGACCCAAAATATATAGGTATAAATTAATACCAACAAATAAATAGGTCAGCCAACATCAAATGCCATGTAAGTTTTCAACTAGTTCTTTGCATTCTATCCCTCGACATTGTCAGCAAGTAGCAAAGTGGTAAACTCATTATTCATAAATAGTTGTCTTAAAGAACCACTGCATGTGCTCAATCGACCCACCAGAAGAAAATTATATGCAAATCGGGTTTCAGAATATATCAAGAGCATCTTATTTGACTTTTTGCTGAGCTCATGGCGCAAGAACTAATGTTTTTGCACAAATGATGCCATCAAATTTACATTATCAATGACACGCTCTATCCATGGGAGCTTTCCAATATCTTTCAACCAAGTTATTGAGACAATGAGCCATGCAATTGCCAATAAGAAACAATGACATATGGATAAACATTTTGTAAAATAACACCTATTGCCCTCTTTGCAAGCTCACCATCAACAACAAACTCCCTACCAATTGTAATTACAAGAGAATTGTAGTCACAAGCGACGACCAATTTTGAGCTTGAGGATTGCGGGGATGATAGCTTCTTTTCGTTCCACGTCCCATTCCATGTGACTATATAGCCACAAGTGACAGCAATTCCTCCCCATCCTACTTTGCATCACTTGTGACTAAGCCACCAATAAACTCCACTGCATCTGCCCACTCAACAGCAGGTGTATCATATCAGCTAACTTCTATATCCTTAAGCATCATGAGATGAAATGAAATGCATCTCACCTCAAGAGTAAGCAACCACCCCACAGATAGATCTCTTATACGAGTCACTCCCTCCATCTGCAATGAATAATACACTAATATTTTATCATGCATGCCTGGTTTTTCAACTCCTTGCTCCATTACTTGCCTTTCCCTCTCAAGCTATGTGGTATGCAAGGTCTCGAATGAAGGACGAGTATAAGTTGGACCATACTCCCTATCTTTTTACACATTGCTTTAAAATATTCAGACCTCCCAACATTAAATGCAATGTGATCACGGAAAAAGAACCATACAACATCAACATCAACTTCCTCTTTTTATTTTCTGGATCCCAAACAGCCTCAAGAGTGCGTTGTCACCTAGGAGGATCGATTGATGCTTGCCCAACAAATGTTCCTATTCCAAATGCATCTTGAATAGATGATGTGTAACTATAGCATCCGCACTAGATGGTGTGCAAGATACCTAAGAGATCCATGTTGTCGCAAATGCAATAGGGTTGACAACTGGTGGACGTGGTGTTCTCCTTGTTGAAGATGAGGCTTGTAGCCCCATATCCTTCACTCTAGGTTCTCTTCACTTCTTAGGAGTCACATTGGGGCAATATTGCACCTCATATCCTTCAAGGTGCAAGAAGTGAGCTCGAACTTTACTTGTCTCACTTGTGTGATGATACAAGCACAACTTACACGTCCATGAACAAGGTCCTCCCCCACTTCTAGCATGCTCAATATGCACCTCATCCCACCAAGACCATGCGTCAGTCTTGCTACTTAGCATAGAGAGTTCATAGTGCATGCGTGGAGCCCCATAGAGAGAGAGAGATTATGCCACTTTTAGGAAGAAAAAAAAAAGAGAGATTATGCCTACAAACAAATGGAGCTTGGATCTAGCTGGTTCAACCGCAAGTGATAGGTCACAAATATGTGTTTTTCTATTCAATGCAAACATAGGAGGCTCAAGCGTCATGACTCACTACTCTGGTTGTTTTTAATTTGTTATTTGACTATACTCATCACCCTTGAAAGAGTCGAACCTTAGGTCACATAATAAATTTAATAAATAAAATAAGCATTGACATTAATTACTTTAAAAAGTCAGCTACACCCATCCCCTATCCATCACATCCAGCATCACAAACAAATAAGATCCATTGGTAATCATCTTCCTCATCTCCAACACCATCAAAGGTCTATAGTTCGCTTCCTCGACTATTGTCCTTCACCCTCCGATGATTACTTCAATAGCCCATTGTCCAAAGGACTGCGTTTCGCTCCCTTCATTGTGCATATCCTCACAGGTGTTGCCGCCTGATTCAAACAAGACAATGCAGTTATTTTTTAAGCATCAACTCCACTATATCAACTTTTCTTCTCATAGCATGATTCAATGTATTATCACCATGTTCTTCTTGTGTTTCTGAGTTTCTCTTCTCTCTCAACGCTTGCCGTACACACTCCGTGTTTCTCCTTGCAAACCCTATTGTCTCTCTGGTCTCTTTGTCATTTTCTTGACATGGTATCACAGCCAAAGACGCTTAGTAGCTGGGATTGACATCCACGTTCATGATGAGCCCGTTTTTTTAAAAAGAGCAGGTTTTAGCTCCTAGTCTAAGCTTGCATAAGGGGACACTTTGGTGGTCTAGCCAAAGGCGTGGAATCCATAGTCACATATGTTCAGCAGCATTTTTGGCAAGCTAGTCTTCTATGCTACTGCGAGACATTGTTGACACATATTGAGAGCTACTATGATTCTTCTCTCTTTTCATGCGTTGATACAATCGACATTGACATCAAATTCTCTCCAAGGCAACTTGGTGGTGGATTGCAACCCATTGCTTGGGTATCCATCATTCTACTCTAGTGGTTCTTGTTGTATGTACTATGATGGGCCATTATCATCGTATATTCTATTATCAAATCACCCATAATCTGAGACAAAGTGTTAGCAAATATGTTAGTTCATGGCTGAGTCTATTCATGCCAAAGAGAATTAGACACATTCAAGATATTTTAAGCATTTTTTATTTGTCATTTTGATGGTGTTTATGGCATTTACTACTAGACGATCAACATTTAATGCTGGCTGACCTAACATCATTTATGGCATTATTTTTGCCTTTTTATTCAGGATCCTCCTCCACAATCATTATGCATCATCTATCATTCATCATTTGACCAAATCAGGTGGAGGGAGAGGAACAGATGCCTATGCCTTCACAATTGGTGACACATTGGTTTTGTACTCTCATATCTTCATATACGGATCCTATTTCCTGAGTATCTCTTTGCTTCTAAGTTCTTTGTGCAATGTCCTTTTCTTTTGCAGTGCTTCTCTCTCTCTTTCCTTTGTCTCCTATGTGCAACAGCCTATTACAGCAATTTTCCACACTTCCATCACTGCATCCACTTCTAATAAGAGGAGCACAATATTTAGGCAATAAATATGACATAAACAATAGCCATGCTAGCTAACTAGCATAAAGTGCCCACACATGAGCTAAAATAATTGCTAACACCCTCTCTCAAATCATGGGTGATCTAATACAAAGCCACCACGGAGATGCCTCCAAGAGAACTTGATGTTGATGTCGATTATACCAATTCCTAAAAATAGAGAAGAATCAAAGCAACTCTCAATGTTTGCCAACTATATATTGCAATAGCATACAAGACCACCCTGTCAAAAATCCCTCTAAACATATGTGACCATAGATTAAAATCCTTGGAAGACTCCGCCCAAAGGATGGAGCAAATACCAACCCATCATGAACCTGGATGTCAATTCCAACTCCAACCTACCAAAGTTCGATCAATGCATTAGGGACTTCCCTCCGTATGGAAGAGGTTCAACCTAACCCATCTTACCACCCTCTCACACTCCATCTCTCGCACCTATAGTTGCATTTGTACTACATACAGATTGGTTTGTTCCATACAATTCATACCATACTATATGATACATATCCGTACTAATTCGTACAAAAAAATAGACTACTTTTTGCCCATGAAAATTGGACGATACAATATCTTCCAACTTTCAAGTCTTATGTTTATTAACATAATTTCAAGCCTCTCTCACACACTCTCTCCCAACTTCCAAGAATATGCAATTCCAAGCATCTCTCTCTCTCCCTCTTTGTCTCTCTCTCCCTTCCTCTCAATCTGCCAACTCTCTCTCTCTCTCTCTCTCTCTCTCTCTCATACACAAGAATGAAAAGCCTCTATCCATCCACCCTACACTTTGCTTTTTAGTACAATGTATCATGTATCACATATACACTCCCATTTGTCTACTTGTAGCGCGTTGTGCATGTTGCAGTTTAGGTTTTGTCTTGTTACCCTTGTGTATTCATCTTAAAAACTTAAGTGACATTGCTATTTTAGCTCTAAACGTGTGCTCTACCATCTATAGTTCAAAATAACCAAGGCAATTTGTTATTTTGTACTAAGTGTACCGTGCTTATCCAAGGACATGTATTTTTAAAATCTTACTTAACATGTGGATTAATTTTTAATCACATAGTTAAGTAAATGTTGCACATGCAAGGTGTAATTGGGTTTGGAGTAAATTTATGAGCCCAAGACCCGAGAAAATCACAGAATGTCAAAGGCAAAAGTTGCTATAAGTTATGTTACACAGGTACTTGGTGCTATTTGGTGCCAATTGTTGGCCTAGGTCATTTATTTGGCCAAGTGTTTGTTGGTGATACTAGAGAAGTGGCATTTAATGGTACCTAATGCCAATTTGATGATCAAAGATGACACAGACACACTCGAGAATGGAAGTTGACTAGCCAACTTAATTATTGGCTAGTTAAATTATTTTTCTAGGTATCGAAATAATTATTAGATTAATTTTTAATATTTAAAGACTAAAAATTAATATTAATTGTGGATAATGCTCGAAAAACAATTTGGAAAGACTGCCACTTGTCAAAAATGCCCATGCAAGACTAAAAAACATATTTAAAGGCTGGAGAAAGGCATTTTAGGGCATTCAGTCTGCAAGAGAGAGAAAGGAAATACTGCTAGTCTGATCTGCAGCCATTGGAGGAGTCAGGACTTTCTGAGGCAGCCAAGGGCAAGAGAAAACCAATGAACAATAGCAGACAACACCTACAAGCTGTTGAGACATTCTCTCTCATCTCCCAACCTTGCTCCAAAGATTATAGCATTGAGATCACCAGAGGCCGAGAAATTCTTCCTTGAAGCTACTAAATCTTTACAATCCTACCGCAAGTGCCCTTTCTTACCACAATGATAACACTAGGATTTCTTATTCCTAACATCCTTCTCTGAAGCTACAAGAGCCTTACCAAAACCTATATAATGACACAGAAGCTTACCCTATGGATACAAAGATGCCTCATGCTCAGATAGCATAGAGAACAAATGGGTAAAACTCACAAGGGTTGAGGATTTATGTGCCCTCAAAACATTGACCACTCCATCAAACTCCAAGGGAGCTTGTAGAGGACTGTCCCTACGAGGTGTGCCTCTAGAAGAGCAAACTACGTGTGTCAAAGCTAGTCTTGTACCCATGTAACAAGAAGCATAAATGACTCAATAATTTCCTTAGGCTCAAACTTCATCTGCTAGAGCTATCCATAAAGTGTCACTATACGCATGGTAAAAGGTGCCTCATACAACACCTGAAGCTTCGACCATACTTCTAGAAATGCCCTACATGAGGTAATTGCCAATAGAACTTCTTTAGAAATACATCGAAGAATAGCAAAATAGGCATGGGGATCATCCATATACCATGTAAGCTCAGTTTCCTCATGATTATCCTTATCAAAATCTTCTAGAATTGGAAAAGGATCTTGAGGACGTGAAATAGCTCCACAAGCAATGTACCATAACCACTTTGGTGCGAACCAAGCAACACTCCATATTAGATAATCAAGGCCATGTAACTTATCATCAATAGAAGAGATAGGAAGAGAAGATAGAGGATAGATGGTGGACAAAGATAGAAGCCAGCCAAACCAACAGCAAAGATTGCACAAAATGAGAGTTCAAATGCATTGGAAACCAGAATCTAATCAAAACAAAGGGACAACTGCTGCAAGAGAGTGAAAACATAGCCAAAAAATGCCAAAAACAGCAAAAACGACCTATACACACAGTCACCCAACCAACAGACAAGGTTAGGAAACCAAAACGCAGGCTAATATGAGCACTAAATCCTGCAATCTAACACCATGTCAGAACTTGATGCAACAATTGAAGCGTATACGGATGTTGAAATAGACTACTAAACACAAGACAGAGAAAAAAAAAACATTGCAAAATAAGAGAACTCAAAAGAAGTCTCAAGAAATGGAATCCATATATCAAGACATGAGACCATTGCATACAACAATGAGTCATTGGCTGTGTGGGCACTGGCAATGGCTCCTCTCTCCTCCAAGACCTTCAAGGGATGAATGCCATGACTGAGGAGGAGGAACACAATATATAGGCAACAAATATGCCATAAACAAAAGATGATCAACCAACATTAAATGCTGGCCAACTAGCATAAAATGCTCTAATATGCCACAAATAAAGCACAATAAAAATATCTAACACATGCCCAGCCCAACCTAATATGCACAGACTCACATATGATCTGATATATCTACTAACAAAAATAACAGCCAAAGCCCTAACTTGGACATCTACTACCATGTTAGAAGCAAGTGGGTGCAGCAATGGAAGCGTAGAAGACAATTGTAATAGACTACACATCACGAGAGAGAGAGAGAGAGAGAGAGAACAGAAAAAAACAAAAGAACACTACAAAGGGAGAACTCAAAGATATGTTGGGAAAATAAAATATATATGCCAAACACAAGACAATCATGTACTACAGTGAATGGTTGGTTGTGTACACACTAGCACCAGCTCCCTCTTTCCACTAGGCCCTGCATCAAGAATCTACAAGGAATGACAATACTAGCTGAGAAAGAGGAAGCCAAAATATATAGGTATAAAATAATGTCAACAAATAAATAGCTCCACCTACATCAAATGCCCTAAATCATCAAAATGATGAGAATAAAGAGTACCAAAAATATCCTACAATGCCCAACCAACAAATACACATGCACTCTCACTCATGAGTCAACTAATCTGCTAACTCGCTATAGGCCCTTCAGCTGAAGCAAGTTTTTAAATCACATGAACATCAACAAGTTTGATGAGCTATTATTGAGAGTGGGAGAGTGAGGAGAAGCAAAACTCTTAATATAGCTATCTCAAGAAAAGTTCAAAATAAAGAGACACAAAGAAAAAGAGAATGAGAAGAGAAAAAGGCCTTTTGATGTGTGAAATGTCATGTGGAATAAGGGGGGAGCAATATCCTCAAGCAAATCTTCCTTTTTCTCTTTCTTCCCTTTCTTTCCCCAAGCAAAAAACAAGAACCATTCCACTTTGGTTTAGTTATTGACAGATGCCTCCAACTTTGTGAAGCAGGGATATGTAGAGGGGTCCTCACAAAGCTAATAGAGTAGGATATGCAACAACAAAGGAGATAGTAACATTATGTCATGGTAGCACACACTATAGTGGACTACACAAGGACGGAGTAAATTTAATGCCTTTGTCACCTCATTTATAAGTCTATTTACAACTGAGAATATACTATTCTCCAAAGTGTCACAAGAGGAAAGGAAGACATAATTACCAAGGAACACTTATTAGGGATGCAAACCGAAGTGCTAGACAAAAGCCACATAATTAGCAATCATTTTAAGCCGGGATAGTACAAAAAGCTTTTGTGAGTCTAAAAAAGGTTGCTAGCTATACCCATAGGCAAGCCTATTGAACTACCTGAATTATATGCAATACAATCTCCGTACTTTAGGGAAGGTATCACTAACTACCAACATCAAAGAAGTTGTACACTACAAGACAAGTTGAGGTCCTTGCATGGAAAGAAATATCGCAAGAATTGTTAGAGTATATTTGGGTATGGATAAGGAGCTTGACAATCCCAAAAATTATTTATATCAATTTCTCTCTTCACAACTTGGACGATGTTCATAACCTCTTTGAGAGGATCCCTTCCTTGTCTTCAAATCTAGGTTGCATAATACAAAATATAAGATCTGGGTTATAGAGAAAATACATCACTTCTCTTGTTGTAGTACTCGATACCATAACATAAGATACCCAAAAAACACAATTTGGAGTTGTCATTTTTTGAAATTGCCATTACAAAAGCATTCTTTTGCTTTAAAAAATTTAGGATCGACAAAATTGAGTTTGTCAAATTTCACAAATAAATTCATACGTAAATATTGTGTGTCTGTAAAGCCCCACTACAACCACTTTAGTCACAAATCCAAATGTGGAATTTCACTTGGTTGTCACCTCGTTCCTAACCTTTTTGTCATGTCAAAAACCAACACACAAATGAAAATGAGTGAATGACATTATTAAGAATACCCCTTCAGTCTCATACTATTGATTTGTTTGTTGAATGCGTTAGATCCTCCAACATCTCATATTTTTACCCTAGCATCTCGATATTATATATATTCAAGGTCCTCAAGTTATGCCTCAAACCAATTCAAATGGCCTACATGTAAAGTAACTACCATTCACAATTTCCATAATAATACATAATCCTTGACACCCTAAATAAGATTACAAATTTGCAAGTTTAGCATATTTGCAAATTCTCACCACGCTCAATTCATATATTCAATTAGTCCACACAAGACCATGATTCAAATCCTCATAACCCGCACGTTAAGTGCTCACAATCCCTTACTACACCTCTCAAATAAGACTTACAAAAAATTATTCATTCCATAATCCAAGATTAATGAACTAATATATGAATTGACATTTCTTCAATCCAAATGATGGTCAAATCTCCTCATTAGGATTTCAAAACAATGAGAAAATTACACTATTGGAATCATCTTATCAAGCTTCACAATTAAGACTATGGTTGCATTCACACACATCTATGTGAAATACACTAGGGTGATGTGGCTAATTAAGCAATCACTCAAATTGCCCCTAGAAAGAAATTTCCTCCAAGCTTCCAACCCTACCATGGAACTTAAAAATTAGTTGTTGGCCACACACATATAAGCATAAAGGTAATAAGCCTTCTACCAAAATTGTAACAAATGCTTAAAAATACATGTTTGCATCCACAAGTACACTAATGCACAGCATGAGTTACACTTGCAAAAGGTAAAACACAAACATTCCCTAGCCATAATTCGATTGATTAAGCAATATTTACCAAAAAAGCACATACATTAAGAGCTTCCTTTGCTGCAAGCGCCGAAGCTTGATCAGAGAACACTGCAAATGCCACTATCTGCAAAAGCCAATGAATCAACAAAACTTTAAACTTTGTGATGTCAAAGTCACTTGAATGATTGATGTATCTCAAAAAGATCACCAAAGCAGAGTCACGTAAAGTAAGATAGAGCCCAAGAAATTTGACAATCTCACATTACAATAACTATAGGATCATATGACTGAAACTTGGGCCGTATGACAACTATGCTTGAAGATAAGTGTTCCCTAAGTTTGATAATTAGACCGGTAAGACCATTATGAGCATATGGTGCTATCTTGAAGTAATACATACTTGAATATCCAAGATGCATACCCGAAACACTAGCCATTAATCATGGGTCCATTATTGACCAAGTGTATGCCCTAAGACTAGGGTGGTTAACAAGTGATATAAGAACTCAATGGCCCAATTGTATCATTACTTAAAATCTAGACCCTCGGCAATTCCATCCCCACACTAGAATGGGATCAGCTAATGGTACGGGGCATCAGCCCTTGCAATGGAAACTTGGCCCAACATTCTACTAATCTCGAGCTTTTAGTGCCTTTATGGTTAGAAATCTAGCTCAATATCCATCCCTTTATGGATCTTCTCTCCTTGTATAGCTTGTACCATGTTACATGTGCAAGAGCCCTCAAGTCAATGTAAATCTTAGAGAGTGCTTTTTAATCTAGACTATTTCTTAATAGCCAAACAAGACTGCATTCAAATATCAACTTTACACTACATCTACTTGCTAGTTTTCTTTGTCATCGAACTAAGGTATCATTGTGTATTAGCTAGACATTATTTCGTGTAGTTTTCTTCTACTTGTCCTTCGTTTTAGGAGTCAAGGCTAGTCCTTTGTAGAGTTATTGGAGAAATATTGACAATGGAAGGCACCTTTCAAATATTTCATTATAAAGAGAAACAAGAAAATTTCAACAAAAGCTTGCACTAGCATTAACGATACATAAAGAAGGTCAAGTGCTTTAAAAATGGAGAGAAGGGATTTGTAGATTGTTCGTGTTTTAAAGGACTTTAAAAAAAGCAATGGTGATAGAAGAGTCCTTAAACATAAATATAAGTGCCAAAGGAAATCCAAGCCACCTTACAAGATCAAACAAAGCAAACAAGCTGGAAAGAAGTGGTAAAATCACTAGCTTTGCATTACTATGATCATGAAGTTTGCTTGCAGTTACTGCACGGAAAACATAATGAGAATGATTTAATATCAAATAATCAAAAGTGCTGATATATACCCGCAAATTCTTACATCTGTATACATGCAAGTATGTATGTACGTACAATAGACACAGATATGCACACACACAAATGCAAACATGCCTATTTGCATGGATGTATGTATGTCTCAAGAAGTTGAGGGTATTAACAGCTAAAACTTTGCCTGCATATGCTTACTAGTAATTTCTCATTGATAAACTTAATGCGACTTAGGTGCTATCATGCGGTATACGTGAAGAAAGCAAACATTACAGCAGTTGTAGGTGAATCCCACAACCACGTGCGCCCCAGCGAAGCATGATGGCTCACAAACTTGGTTTCAGATATGCGAGGTTTATACCATTGCTTGCACAGATAGGGAGTGACTGAGAGATAACTCTATTTGCGCAATGTGACAGAAAACAAAAGCTTTAGGGTTTCGAACATAGAACCTGGTAGCCTCGGCCGGTATATTTAAGCTGGCAAGACTCGTAGCCTGCATGTCCTCGGAAGAGGTTGTAAATTTCACGCTCCTTGATGTCGCTCGGGAGGCCGGAGATGAAAAGCGTGCGGACTTCGTCTCCTGCACCAACTCCTCCGCCTGAGAGAGTAGGTGAAGAAGCTGCCGTGGCTGAGGAATCCATGGCCGCGGATAGAGAGAGAGAGAGAGAGAGAGAGAGAGAGAGAGAAAGAGAAAGAGAGAGAGCTCGCGCCAAGAAAACGATTTTTTCTCGGCGCTCAAAAAGACAACCCTACCTGAGAATCCATGCCCACTGTCCCCCCCCTAACAGGCAAGCGTCAAGCCCGTACACTTTTCCTTTTCAGCCTATCTTTTGGCAAAAGGGCCACTTCTTGCCTGTGTATTATGCAACATCTTCAAAGAGTGCTTACAAAAATACCGAGGTTTAGCGAATGGGTTCCAGGCGTAGTGGATCGTGTGTGTGGGTTGAGTTCAACACGTGTGTGAGTTCAATCCTTGCTTCCTGTATCAGCTACGGGCCACGGCACAAATGTATTCACATCCAAAAAACCGAGGTTTGGACACTCGAGTTGACCCAAGAAAACTAAAGTTTGTTACACATTTATTTCAATGCCCCTATTCATGCTTCCACATTGAAAGGGAACTTCCACTTCACACTTGATTGAATGAATGTAGAGTTTTTTTTTAAAGAAAATATTGGTCTATTGGAAAGGGTTTGGGTGCAAAGTGCACAAGTTCATTGGTTTAGACCCTCCTTTCCAAACAATGTAAATCTATGGGACAATTATAGGCTAGATAAAGTTTTCATCCACACAAATTTTTGGCCCAATGAGATCCGATACCTCACCAACCTACGTGTATACTCAAGATGTTCGAATGGATGGGAAGCAAGCCTAAGGCAAACTAATTGTTCACCTTGTCTTTCCCATCCTACATTCCGCATGTTGTAACAAAGTAAACTCCCCCGCACCCCCCTTTCCACTAATAGGTAGCTGTCGTCGATAGGCAAAACCTCCAATCCAAAGCTCCACCAAATCTTTGCCATGTCCAACCATTGTTCAAGATGGTATCACATGCAACCAAGAAGTGCCAAGCATGACAAATACCCTTAAAACAAGCTATGGCTCAATTCTAACTAATCCTCTTTTTAATAATCCTATTGCACAATATAGTCACATGAGGTTCCAATCTTTATGGATTTGAAATGACCTTTCCAATCGTGCCTAGGGTAGAGATTGGCCTCAAAATAGTGGAGGATAACTTGAAGGAGGAGCTACGCAAAATCCAAGCATCAAAATACCACATGTAGACATTCTTGGAGCTATTGATTTAAATATTTTCAACACCAAGCAACTACTTGATCTTACTTGAATATTCAGGTGCAAGGCAAACTAGCAAATGCAAAAGGAATGCAACAAATTGATGACTCTACATCAACTTCAACAAACACAAATGAAGTAGATCGAGATGTGGTCAACATTATTGTTCCTACTCTAACATTAACGCATTGGACAATAACACTGATAAGGCATTGTCATAGTCTCAAGCCTCTAGTAGACATCCTCATAAATCAGGTAAGAAGTTACTAGTGTACTTATCCCTAGATAACATCCACATGTGCTATTGGAGATAGATATCAATAGAAATTTTCAAGGTTTCTTAAATATTACATATTACTAAGAAAACATTATCAAAAAGTAGCCTAATGTGTACAAAAACTTCTTGAATACTTGTTTTGAATGCCTTAAAATAAGTCATTTTATTAAAGATTGTCCTAAATTTAAAAAACAATGATCAAGCCCCAAATCCTCATAAAAATGGCAAAGCCAATGAAGCCGGTTACCAAGAAGAGAAGAGAAAAAGGTCAACCATCATGAGTAATAATAGTCAAAGGATTCCCAAAAAGAATACAACGAATATGCCCCTTTACTCATGGACGTCCTTGATGAATTTGATAGACCATTAGAGAAAGTCAAACCTTGAAACCCAAAAGAGGACGCTATATCCTCAAACATTCTCACTCAAATGAGGGTGAAGCCTTGGTTGAGGATACTCAAACCCCAATCAAAATAGATGCTAATAATAATGAGCTACATCTTAATAACTAGTGGAATGAAGAACTAACTTTGGTTGAAGAGGTGTTGCATGATGGACTTGATAAAATATCACGACCCATCCACACCATCACCCCAAAAAGAACAAGAGAAAAAGCATCCAACTCAATCTTCAAATTAGGAAACAATGAAAGCAATCATTTTAATCAAACTAATGAAACAATGGAAGCAATCTTCAAATTAGGAAACAATGAAAGTAATCATTTTAATCAAACTAAGAATAGTCTATATGTATGTATTGGGGGGGGCCGGGGGGGGGGGGGGGGGGGGGGGGGGTTGTGCACCAACCACCGCAAGTAGTATTTGTTGGCAATAGGAGTGAATAATAGGCTAATGCCAATGGTTACACACTTCTTCATTGAACCCCACAAGAAATGGGTGGTTGCTCGCATTGAGGCATGCAAACAAATTGTTGTATTAGTCTCTATGCTACTCATAGTATAACAACTATTGTCAAATCTAGATTTCATTAATGTTTTTGCAATGCCCTATAATATAAGGGGAAGATTTCAATATGGTGGAGGACTTCCAAGATCGATTCCTCCTAAAGGGTTTGACAATTGTAGGTGAAGAAAAGGACACATGGGACAACTATAAAATGTTCCAAGGTCTTACAAATGTAAGTATTGATTTGGCTATACATGGACCAATAATTAAGAAGGTTCAAGACTTAGGAAAGTTAGGTTGGATGGGTCTAATGTTTCAAACACTTAGGAAATAGAGACAAAATAGACCATCTAAAGATATGTTTTCCATGATTAAAATAAAAAGGAAACAGACGTAATCCTCCTTCCAGCAAAGCCAAATGGATCTGTAGCAAAAGACAATGCAAAAAACCTTCTACTTGCAAAGTTCTTCTCCAATATATCCTACTAATCAAGAGAGACCAAGTAGCGAGACCTCAAGTTGCAAGAGTTAGAAAAAAGTAGTCCCTAAATGTGTAGTTGACATTCTCGATGGAGAATCGACAAAATGAAGATTGGCGAGACCATAGACTCATTGGCTAAAGAAAAGAGTCATTGGATGGACTCCTCAATGAGTTCCATAAAGAATACATGGACTCTCTAGTTAAGCCCCTACTTGTTGTGTGGAGAGTATCAATGAAATTTGGAGCACTCCTAGTAAGTATAAATGAAGGTGTCATTGAGCTCATACATCAAAGAGAAGAAAAGGATTAAGTGATTAATTAGACTTCTCCCTATAAATTATATCCTATAACATTAGCCATGAGATTGTCTCCACACCTTGGTGCGTAGTTGAGAAAATAGAAAAAATGCATTATTAACATAATTAGGAAAAAAATGAACTCACAAATGGGCCTTTTAGCCCCCCCTCTCTCCTCCTTAAAACAAGGAAAATAGGAGAGAAGAATAGTAAAATAATCCTCTTCTCTCTCCACTTTTGCAATCTCGTTTTGCCTTTTTTATATTATCTACAAAGATATACTCAGATTCCTTCTCTCTCCTCATTTAAGAAGTCTTTTTTAACCAAATTTTATATTCAAAACTGAGTTAGTTATGGGAGTGTGGTGCTTCATTTTCAATGCAAAATGATTAGTAGATACGAGGTAATTGATTTTTTAATCGAGAACAAGGAAAATGAAAATTTGGAAGTTTCTTTTAAGATATTTTGGGGATTTTTTATATTCTAGCTTTTGGTCAAAAAACAAACCAACTGGTTAAATTTCATATTTTTTGGAGATATTTTTGGAGGTAAAATAGAAATATCTAAAATACGAAAGTCTTGGACATCCCTATCCTCTGAGCTATTTTTCCCCATATCTATACTCTCTCATGGCTCTATTGTGACCTCTTCTTTGTGTTTATACAACCTTCATTGACAAAGTGAATTACTTACACCCTCATTTCCCTTGGCACCTTTGTGTGCCTCTCTGTGCATCTCCACTCTACCTCCCGTGACAACCAAGTAGGCTCTCCATTTCTATTAATAGTAAAATGAATACATGAAAGAAGGAGCTGCATATTGAGGTAGAGATTGAATATGCCCCATTATTCAAAAAAACCCAGTGTAAAATGAATAGTAAAATGAATACATGAAAGAAGGAGCTGTGGGGTATACCTGCATGTGAACTGTGGGGCATGTGACAGTTTTATCCTTTGCATTCCATTTTGCTGAGGGGCATTTTTTTCCTTTCTGCAACCCCATTTTGCTGTGGGGTATACCTGCATGTGAACTGTCTCTTTATCCCATGAGACCTCAGAAAATCACTGAACTCATTGGAGAGGTACTCTCCCCCTCCATCTGACCTCAAGCACTTTACTTTCAAGCTTGTTTCTCTTTCAACTGCAGCCTTGAAAGTTCTAAAGTGCTCAAAAGCTTCACTCTTTTCCTTCATAAAATATACCCACAGCTTTCTAGAACAATCATCAATGAATGTGACGAAGTATGAACTACCTCCAAGAGATACATTTTGTGTAGGCCCCCTAATGTCTGTATGCACAACATCAAGGATATTTCTGCTTACATCTCTATCATGTGAAAAGGGTTGTCTTGCCTGCTTACCAAACTGACATGCTTCACATACCTTCTGAAATTCTGCAACTTTAAATGTAGGCAAACCTGTAACCAACCCTTTGGACTGCATTAATTTCAGCCTTTGTACATTTGCATGTCCAATGCGTTTGTGCCAAATTTCAATGTTTGCAACAACACCTTTTCCTTTGGCATACATAGCAGCATTCATAGTAGGAATTCCAGCATCTAGAGTGAACATACGTCCAACTCTACTTCCCTTTGCTACCAACCTGCACTTGTCATTGAAGTCTTCTACAAAGCAGCCCTTTGCATTAAATTTGACTTGCAGCCCTTGCTCTACCATTTGACCGACTGACACCAAGTTCTTTGTAATAGATGGCACATGTAATACATCTGAAAGACTCTTTGTCTTACCATCATGCAAGGACAAGGGAACTTTTCCAATGTGTGAAATTGGGTGGCATGAGTCATCACCCGTCTGCACATAACCTGCATTCTGCAAATCCTGCAGCTCTCCAAACCATTCTGCATGGCTGGTCATATGATTGGATGCACCTGAATCAACATACCAAACATCTTCATGTGTTCCCTTTCCTGTAACAGCATTCAGCATATGCTGCATAACGAACAAACGTTCATTTTTGTCTTCATTCTGTCGTGAAGACGATGCATAGTTTCCTTGCTGCAACTTACCACTGCGGATATCATCTCTCTTAGCATTAAATTGGGCTGCAATATGACCTATTTTGCCACAGTAGTGGCACACAATACCAGAGTTGTTAGAACCTCTGTTCTGCCATCCACCTCTTCCTCTAAAGCTCCCCCTGCCTCTAAAGTTACCACGACCTCCTGAAACTTGCATATCGCCAAATTGCTGATTCAATCTGTTTTGCTGGTTGTCACTACCACGTCCTCTTGAAGAGAACCTGACACGTCCCCTTCCAGAACTGGAGTAGAAAGCTTGGACCTGTTCACCACTTCTTTCAGATGTCTCACTCTGCGTGTTGATCTCTTCAGTGATCATAAGGGAGACCAATTCATCGAAATCTGGAAATGGCTTTCTAATATATACGGAAGTTACAAAAGACTTCCAAGCCTTTTCATTGTTAAGTCCACCCAAGGTAGACGACACCAAATCATCATCATCGGACATTGCATCAATCGCTGCCAATGTATCTATAATGCTTCTTACCTTCAGTGCATACTCATTGATAGACATCTTCCCTTTCTTTAATGTATTCAACTCTTGCTTGAGTTGAATCTTTCGTGCCTTTGTATTTACAGAAAACATACTTTCAAGTATGGTCCAAGCTGCATATGAATTCTCTACATTTCTAATGTGTCCCAGCATATTATTGTCAATTACTGCAGACAACCAATACATGACCTTTTTATCCTTTGCATTCCATTCTTTCCATGCCTTTATCTATTTTGCAGTTGGAGGATCACTCATCTCCGGCTCCTTTTCTTCACTTGAAAAAAACTCGTAGAGGCCTTTTCCAATAAGGAAGTTCGTGACACGGAACTTCCATGAAGGGTAGTTGTTCTTGTCGAGCTTCTCAATGATGGGGCTTCCACTGTTCTCTGCCATTATCACAAAATTAATACCAACAGCAAGCAAATCTTCTGCAATCCTCGACCTGTAGTGCACAGTAATACACCAGACAGCCTTTTTCACTGTCTGCTCAACAGTACATGAAATCTGCAACCTGTTTGCAGATAAACCTTGTGTTTACTCACTGGTAAACACCTTTGAACTTACAGATCTGAAATCTGTAACCTGCGCACCCACTTTCGGTCAATACAGTCGAAGTCACAGCGTACCCTGAAACTGCTGTCCGCAACCTTGCGGCTCTAAAACGGGCCCTGAAACGGCCTCAGATGCCCAAAATAACTCACAACACTCTTCTGCAGAATACACAACGCTCTTCGCACACACCAAATCTCACTGCAATCTGAGATTTTTGCTTTGCCCTGCTTCCGGTGCCTCCACAGGCACTATCCAAGAGAAAGAGTTGAAGGATGGGAGAGCTTCTTACCCGCGGCTTGCTTGCTCGAACCTTGCTTCTTCTCCTTTGCTTCAACCTTCGAAATCAGCCTCTCTCAATGGCGCGGCTCTGATACCATGTCAAGAATCGCGTGGCGGAGGGGGTTGCTCAAGATGCTGCGCCGAACACACACAGAATGCACAAGGAGAAGCTCACTCAAGAGACAAGAAGAGAGATGGAGGCCAAAACGTTTTCTTGTTGATTTCTTCTTCTTCTTCCACACACTTTACAATATACACAAAGTATAGATAAGATACAACATAAAAGGAAAGTGGCCTACTAAGTCAAACAATGCATAACCGACTACACTAGTCGACTGGCGCTATAACTGTGCCAGCTGTAAATAGGTGTAACAACCTGAATATAATAAGTGATGATTCAGTGGCCATGTGAGAGTCATAATGACCACCGACGTGCTAAGTGTAGATGTGTGGACCCATCTAACCAGGCGGTCCATCATCAATGTCCGCATGTGTTGAGCTTGTCATCTCAACAAGTAGGTTGCTGAAGGCAAGTACATTGGAAAACGCTTTGAGCAATCCTAAGTTTAAGGCTGTGAAGGAAAAGGTGATTGAGTACACATTAAAAGATGTGTCAAATGAGTTCTCAGTTGTGGATGCACAATCTATTTGTGACAGGGCCGGTATTAGCACAATGATTTACTCAAAGATATTCAAAGGTGTGAAGGCTGGGTTTGGTCGTGTGCTGAAGAGAAACAGAATAGTGCCTCTTCCTCAACCTTCAAAGTTAATAGAGGCCTGATGGCAACGTAATACAAAGGTTTTGGAGCTGATAGGAGATCCCATGCATGTTCAATGCGTGGAAATACTAAAGGTTGGGATAAAAAATGCATATGAGGTGAAGTTCACGGAACTCAACAATTACTATTTAGATTTGTACAAGGTGAAGTTGGCAATGGTAATGGCAATGGTAATGTACTACAATATGTTTGTTGAGGAATGTAATGGTAAATTGTAGTTTGTTATAAAATTAGATGAAAGTGAGGTCATCAAAGGAGTAAAGCTTGAAAGAGTTAATGTAACTCTGATAAATAGAGCTTTACAATTCGACAAGAACAACCCAGGGAACTTTAGTGTTCAATCTGAGCGCCATGTGTGGTGGCTCGCTGCATTTGAAGTCCCTAAGGAAACATTTGAGGTGCTACAATTGTTCTTTATGCACACAAGTATTCCAAGCATCATCGATCATCAGGAACATGGTGAGATGCTCTTTATTGAAGGATATGGTCAATACTTGGTTGAATGACATCTTGCAGGAGACTTGAAAACTTTAAAATGCATGTGTGGAATCTCCAATTATGCAAATACAAAGAATCCATGCCTATATTGCTTGATAGAGAGGGTAGAATGAAAGGACGGAAAGAAGAACTGACAAAGGGTGATAAGTGCTGCACTGACACGCAATAGAGAAGATCCCACTTGGAAGCCCATCTTCAACATTCCATTGGATCGTATTCACATTTGTTCATTACATGCTTTTGTCAGAATCATGGAGAAACTTGTATATGAATACATTTGCTTTGCTTATAGGATGCAACCATAAAAATAAGCCATTGCAATGTGTAGGAATGTAGAGCAAGTGCTATTAGAAATTGGGCTACACAAGCATCAATAAGTGATGATTGAAAAAGATGAGAAGAGATCGGGGAAATCTGGTAACTTGCCAAAAAAGCCTTGCTTTGGAGGAGCAAAGGCTAGGAAGTTTCTCTCAGCACCCATCAATGAGGAAGGGAATGCCATGGTTCGTAGGCCGCATGACTACAATGGGCGGAAAAAGTTACATTTTTGCAGTTCCTGATCGAAGTAATGGAGGAAAAACAAGATTGGCCAAAGCTAAGGTTTGGATACGTCTTAACAAATTGGCTCCCTTACTTCGCAAGATGGTGTTTAACAATGAAGATAAGCAAGAATTTATCAATGCTGTGCATAGCTTCTATGAAAACATGGTGGAAGGAATGGAATGAACACAGTTTGTAATGTTATCTTTTTTGGCATGGTGTTATTCTCGTGCATTGGACATATGACTATGTCCCGGTGCAAAACTATTATATGCACCCTTAAAATATGAATTGAAAATTTACACTTGTCCTTCGTTCTCAACTTTGAATGTGCATATTCGCTACAATTCTTACTTACAATTTTTGTTAGCACTATCAATTTCAATAGGAAAAACATGAAAAATTTTACAATTTCTTGTTGCAGACTTTACTCCTGATGCCTCTATATAGTCTACGTGGTGCGAAGTTTCTAAGGGCCAGTAGTTACAATGTTGATTTCTCAATTATCAAGCCATCCATAATTTTGGTGTGTGATAATTTTTAAAATACTAAACTATATCGAAATGCGACGAAACTTCACACGTGCACTTGTTAGGTGGCCAAGGAAAAAAAAAAGCCTATGGGACTCTTGGCCACCTAACGAGTGTACGTGTGAAGTTTCATCGCATTCCGATACAAGGTTATGCATTTATGATCATACGATGGACAATGCGTATGAAGTTGCATTAACCCGGTTTTGGGGTTTTAATGGATTAAAAGTTCATTCTTCTTCTCATTTTCACATCTTTCTTTCTTTGTTTCCTCCATTTTCACATCTCCAACCTCTATCTCTTCTCCTTGCCCTCCTCGAGCTTGCATGGCACGCACCAAGTAAGCATGTCGCCGTTTTGGCCTTGGAAAGACCTTACGCCAAGGCCCGCCACCTGGAGCACAAGGTGGAGCCTCCTCTAGTGCAACAACAGGTGCTCCCCATAAAGCACAAGGACCACCACAGAAGAAGAGGAGATGGAAACCGAGCACTATTGCCCTTCGAGAGATGAGGAGAATCCAACGCGGATATGAGCTTCTCATCCCGAAAAGTTATTTTCATAATGTTGTTTGGGAAGTCATGCAAGACTTGGAGCTGAAAGGGATGGGAAGATTTTGGGCGAGAGTGCAAGATGGCCCACCAGTAGGAAGGTTGACTACTGCAGTATGGAGGCCCTACAAATAGCTGTAGAGGGGTTTCTCATCAACTTGTTTAGTGATACACACCTTACGGCCATCCATGCAAAGCGTGTCACAATCACAAATAAAGACATGAACTTTATCATTCAGCTTCGACACGACAAGGGGACTCCGCCATAGTTTACTAGATTAATGATGCAAGGTTTGTAATGAGTATTATAGCACCATAGCATCTTGGAAGGCCAAAAAAATTTGTATACTCTGCCACATTGGAATATTTATTTATATATACATAATATCTCATGCGATGTGCATTGAATTCAAATAATCGAGTAAAGTTGTTTTGTTTTGTTTCTTGAAACGCATGCCTCTTAATTTTTATTTAACGTATGAATGCATCAAAAGTAGTAATATATACGGGTACAAGTTACGTTATTGCTTATGCACAATCGCAAGTATAGTAATAAATATTTATTTATAGGGACAAAGTAAAGTATCTTATATTCATCAAGAAAAATACATGTAATGGCTGCTAGTGATGGTAGATACAAAAAGCCGATAGTCAACAAGAACTCTCAATTGTTTCTTGGATTTTTCATTGGTGGAGAGGAGGGCCCAGCTTCCCATGAAAATATAAGTTCCTTCTTTGCTTCAAAAATGATGCGCTCCCCCCTTAACTCTTTCTCCAGGAGACGCGGATCTGACACTTTAGCAAGGTCACCTAATATAGCAAGCACACACATTGCTCCACCATGCGTTTGGTCAAACAAGTAAAGAAGCTTTGACCGCTTGATTAGCACCACCTTCTTCAAGCTAGATGTCACAGGTATTGCTTGAAAAGGTCCAAACTTGGTCAAAGCTCGAATTTTCATGATTATTTCTTGCCCTCTTGGTGAGCACTTCTTATGGAAGACCACCAAATTTGCAATAAGGTTGCCAATATACTCCTTCAAAGCTAAATCCTTCCGTCGATCCGCATGTCAAGCTCCTCCTTGCCTTGATGCAAACTCATCTATATACAATATGTCCTGAATGACAAAATCAAATCAAATAATATATTTAGCAACTAATCTAGAGTTATAAAAAAGCGATGAAACTTGACGGTAGGGTGCATTGGGTCCCCTATAGTCCATAGGTGAAATCTTGGCAAAAAATGATGCCTGCAACTGCCCTGTTCGAAGTTTGGCGTCTGGGGCCACTTTCTGGGCCCCCACTTTTTGGTCCAAAATGTGACCCCAGATGCCAGACTCCCAGAAAGTGGCCCCAGACACCAGCAGGGCAGTTGCAAGCATCATTTTTGGCCAAGATTTCACTGGTGGACTCCGAGGGACCCGACACACCCTACCATCAAGTTTCATCACATAAAAATATATGATAGTTAGAAATCTCGCCTTCTACAGATCATCTTGTATCTTCATTTCCTTCTATGTCAAGGAGGCACCTTTTTGGGTAGAGGGATCTACAAACTCCTTGGTAGGAAGCTAGGGCCTTGTTCCGAACAAATCATGCTGTAGTGCTTCAAATTTAGCATCCGGCACAAGGTCATCTTCTTCAACCGAGGTAATATGTTCATGTGCTGCTATGATGGCACTCACAATATCTAAGCTTATGCCATCATATCTTCCAATCGTTGCCATCGTTGGATGCACATCCATGTAATCATAATCGATCAGGTCTTCCATCGAATCCCTGACTAGGATGGAAACCAACTCTTCTTCCTTAATTTCCAAGTATGCACATCTGATAGAAGCAAGTATTGTACACCATCTACTTCAATGGGCATCAAGGAGGCAAGGTTGGGTTTGTTGACTTGTAGCTGTTCTGAAGAAGATGGCACCATGAGAGCCAACCCTTGCTCTGCCACCACCACTCTATGTTTCTCTTCAACATTTATGAGCTCTTCAATCGGTTCTTCTCCCGTGTATGTGATAGCAATAACCTACGGAGTTGTATCTTCATCGCTCTCCTCCTCTAGGGGTGTATCCAATGCAAGGAGGTAAATTGCCAATGCACAATCACACTCCATGAGATCCAAAGGTAATGTACTTGGTGCACTTCCCATGGGAACAATGCATACTCTGTGCGAAGGATCCACATGTGCGAGATACCTATTCACCACTTTTTGGTGATTCTTTCCTGCTTGAAATACCACGAGGTGTTCCAGAGGCACCCAAGTCATGTTGAATCCCTCAATGGAGTATGTACATGTAGCAATGGTACTCACAAAGTCTTCCAAAACCTGAAGGGGGGAATCCAGCGATGAGAGTACGCTTTCAAGGTTGAAGTTCTTAGAGAAAACCTAGAATATCTACTCACCCTGGTTAGCAAAGATAGTCTCGCGGATCCACTCATCAAAGTGTGCGCGAGCATCCATCGTAGCAGGTAGGAGGGATGCGGTGGATATAAAGAGATGAAGAGAGAAAGTGTGAAATGAAACAATGAAACAAGAACTAAACTAGTTCTACCTTAAAAACCTTAAGTTTTAAACCATTAAGGATTGTTTGCATACGATATTTAGTTATGGCTTTACTTACATCTTTGTAAAGTTTACATACATATGTAAATGTGTTGATGTGAAAAGTGTATAACAAGTGTATGATTTTGCATAAATACCATAATTTTTAAGTATTGCAAGTTTGCAAGTGACAATATTCTATTGGCTAAAAAAATCCAAAAATTTATAAGTGTTGGATATTATAACTTGTGGTGTTGGGATTTTTAGGGAGACTCTACAATATCTAAAATATATGGAGCCATACACTTTCTGCTGGTAATAGTATCCTCAGCTTGGCTTCGAATTTTCCTACCATTTAGTTTAAAATAGAAGCTAACAGGTGGATTCTACATTAACATTGTAATTTCCTGGTGCATTATACTCAAGGGCCAATCATCCTCCATTTGCAACACTTGGGGTTCATGGCCCTCACAAATGACAGTAACATCCACGACTGCACTTTCACACATGTCTTGATCAAGGCACAACCATTTACCCTTGAGCATCCTCCATCCATGATACTTGAACACTAGGCATAAAGTCTATCGTGTGACAAAGTACCTATAATTGGAAAGGAAAGTTAGCCGATTCATCCCAAAGTAAGATAATAGTCAACTAAGAGATAAAAAATTTACCTGAAAGCCATGTCCCTTGTTGTGACTTGACACTCCATTATGTCAGGACTGTGAGTTATTTTTTATGTCCAAGTTTTGCCTATAATCCTTGTTACATAATCCTATGATGCATTTTTTATGACATATGTGCTTTTGGTACGTCTCAAACCCTTACATTCCTTGACATGTGTGCAAAAATTGCAATCGATATGAGCTAGCTTAGATGTACATTCTTTGAGCCAGTGCTTGGCTTCATTGAATTCAATATGTCTGCTGAAATTTTTGTGCTATACATGTGCAAAATGTTGCTACTACACAATGGCCATTCTATGCTATTGAGATTCAATACGTGCATAGACTCAAGGGTTCTATATTCTCGGCTCCCCTTGGGCAATGTGCACTTGGAGTCATAGAAAAAAACAAGGTCCTCTGCAAGCTGCTTAGCTGTACGCCCCTCAAAGAGCAATCTACCAATTTTGAGGTGGTAATACTTAAAAGAACCAGTGAAACTCTAAACATTTTGCCACTCATAACAATTTGAAGGTTATACTTCTGTAAATACGAGACAAGTTGTTACATAGGTATCATTAAATTTCTCATTCTCAATGAGTTACAAATACTTACTATTTACAATGTTTCATTGAAAGGGCATAGTGGGCGTAATATGTATTTGTTTTTGCATGAATACATGTTGTACAAACGCCTCTGTTACAATTGCATATGCTTTCACCATGAAAGCTCCCTTTATACTTGGACGCATATGTAGCCAAGACGAGTAATGATACATATCAGTGATCCAATTCTCTTCTTCATCTTTTTTGTTACATACTTCTATCGAGAGAATGCTTGTTCTTATCTCAGGCATTATAACCTACGCATTAGATGTAAAGAAGTATGTATTAACCCCTAAATAATAAGCATTTTAAGTCTGTCTAGTAATCACCAATATGCCATACAAATCAACATGGCATTAAGAGATGTTTACACTTTCGTAAACAGACATAAACATAGATATTGAAATGCATGTGGATATATATATCAACACAAGGTATAGATTCAATTTCAAGGCATCACTTAAATGAAGAGCACCCTGCCACGGCACCATGAGAACCACGAACCGGCCAAGAGAGGTTGCAAGCACACTTGCTGGCCACAAAAACCTGCAAGAAAACTCTCCTTCTTCTCACCAAGAATCCATATCCTCAAGACACACAAGAGGAAGGTACACAAGAAATTGGACAATTCTTCCATCCTCACCCTCTTCCTCTTCCTCACTTTCCATTAGATTTGGCAAAGAAGCACAAGAGAGAAAAGCAAGAACAAGAAGGCAAGTGTTGTGTCAAAATGAGAGAGAGGGAAATGAAGCGTGAGAGGAGAAGATAAAGGAAGAGAGAGGTTGTAACCACCTCAACCTCCCACCTCCCCAAATCACCCGACAAGCCTCCTCCTTTTCCTTTCTTGATATTATAAAAATTGAATTTTCATACATTGGCTAAGGTCTAAAGACCCTTCAACTTTAGAATGGGACAAAAGGTGTTTGACCTTCCCTTTTCTTTTCAACATTTTTTTAATGTGAGCCTTTTGGACTACACATTTTACATTGCTTCATATTTGATTTTTTTACAAGAGAGTACAAAAGCAGAGTGTCAATTTGCAAAGGATGTTTCCATGTTGAGCACATTTTAGTGCCTTTATTTGCACATATTTATTGGTCATCACATCACTTTAATCATAGCATTTACATGAAATATAATGAAAAGAATAGCACAAGAATACTCAGAGAATTTTCCCAAAATAAATTTTATGATAATGAAGAGGAGTATGATTTGACTCAATACATTGTATGAAATGTGGGTATTATAGAGTAGTTGTTACAAGGATAGCAACCGCATGGCATGCAAATCTTAATAGGCACATTGGATTGACACCTGAGATGTTCTAAGACTCAACACATTGTGTGTTATATGGATGATATGATACAAGAGTTTCATGGATCATTGCCAATTGGCATGGAGATCCAAATGAACACATAGGACCAATAAAGTAGAGGATTTTTGAACCATCGACTTCCAGTAGATCCATATCATCCAGCACAAAGGAATCACTTACCACATCAAAATAGTCGATCGAGAATTATATGCTTCACCTAAACCTTATACAATACCTGCATGTACAAAAAAACACCTGCATGAATCCCTTTTAACAAAAATACTTGCATTAATCCCTGTTAGCAAAAAATATCTAGATAACTGCATGAATAGAAGCAATACAAAAGAGAGCCAATTTACCTATAAGCTGATCTGTTGAAGATACTATTGAATCATTACTAATCAATACCCATTGCAAATGATGGACATAAGAAAACATCAATCCCATCAAACATAAAAGTCACTAATTAAATGAATAAAATTTGGCACCACAAAATATGGCAGATTTACCTATAAATTGAGCTATAAAATCTCTACTCTACCTTGTGTTAAGCATTGCAACAATAATTGATCCTTAAGTTAGAATTAGCATCAAACCCTATTGTAAAGATAGTAGAAAAGGGATAATGCAGAGAGGAATAAAGAGAGTGTGTGTGAGTACGTGGGAGAGAGAAAGAAATGAGCACCTATCCAATCTTGCCCAATTTGACCTCTATAAAAGACAATACATGAAAGTATATTGAAAAAATAGTAGAAAAGAGGAAACACAAAGAGAGAAAGAGAGAGGGAGAGAGAGATGAGCACTTATGCAATGTCACAAAATGATCTCTGCAATAAAACAACAACAAGGGTTAGAACTAACATTATGTTGTATTGAAAAGATATCAGCAAAAAAAAACCAAACAGAGAGAGAGATTAATACATTTTCCTCTTGCTCCAAATAAACTCTGTAATAAAACAACAATTAGAACCAACATCAAATTCTATTGAAAACACAACATAAAAGAAAAACAACACATAGAGAGAGAGAGAGAGAGAGAGAGAGAGAGAGAGAGAGAGAGAGAGAGAGAGAGAGAGAGAGAGAGAGAGAGAGATGAGCACCTCTGTCGTAAGAAACGACATAAAACACTATTGAAAAAATAGCAAACAAGAGAAAATACAAAGAGAGATGGGCAC
Organism: Lygodium microphyllum; assembly: GCF_053477565.2. NCBI lineage: Eukaryota > Viridiplantae > Streptophyta > Polypodiopsida > Schizaeales > Lygodiaceae > Lygodium > Lygodium microphyllum. Next base: position 132,599,060 of record NC_141143.1, read on the forward strand.
CTATGTTTTGCCCAAAATCTGGAGTTGCATGGAAAAGAAAGTACAGAGGTGAGCAAACGCTCAAAACCCTAATTACTCTCAACAAGGGAAAGTCGTACGTTGCTCAACTTTTGGGTCAAATTGATTTTGTGAGAGTGAAAAAAACCAAAATTGAAAATTCTCCAAAAAAAGCAAAGAAATACGAGGTGAGAGAAACTCAAATTTTGTGTACTATTCATTCTCCCTTTTTTTAATCCCCCACTACCCATTTTTTTAATAGAAAACCCAAGATTTGGAGAGAGAAGATTCACCCTCCATGGATGTCAACATCTAGCCTTCCTATTGGACAATCCAAAAGGTCCACATCTTAAACTATATTATTTTTAAGGGCCCATTTGTGAGTTCATTTTTTTTCTAATGAATATATTCTTGACACTATCACAACATTGTGGAAGAATTGATTGTGTACAAAAGAGAAATCAATACTTCATCTTCTTTAGGATAGATAGTCCCATGAAGACAAACTCGAGTGGGACATCATCTTCCAGTCCTTATATGGCATGTGTATAGGAAGAAGATACATCAACTATATTGGGGTGCTCTTTGACAATGCTACAACTAGAGTGGTTGTAAATGGAGAAATCGCAAACTTCTTCCCTTGAGGAGATCTAGAATGTAAGATTGTCCCCTTGCACCCCTCTTGTTTGCAGTCATGATAAATACCCTAAGATTGCTACTTCAAGGTAAAATAGAAGTTAAAAAATAAACTCTTATTCTTTCAAGATTTTAAAATCACAAATGGGTCAAACTACCTCTCACATGGTTGGCTCACATTCTAGCTCTAGACCACCTATGCTCTCCTCTCTCACTTTTCACAAAAGCAATAAAGTAAAGATTTCAATGCATATGATAGACTCATCTACTTACCTATTTCCCAATGCGTCCAGGTTTGATACCATGTTCTGATCAATACAAGTGTGGATGACCATTGTATTTAAGCATTTTATCATTAGAAACTAGCTAGGTAAAGTGCAAAAACAACCCTTCAATGATTTTCCAACTAAGCGTATGTGTTGCCTTGCTAGAGACTAGCACCGAATTTCTTCATGCTAATAGTTTTCTTAATTCAAACGATAACCTATCCTATATGTTGTGCATAGGCAAACTGATCAGAATTTGAATCACTTTCAACAATTAATCACTTTCACAAACCCTTTTCCCTCCTATAGTTTAGGTTTTGCTTTCGTTGGATAGGTGTAGAGTTCATTTTTATGCAATTTTTCATATAAAAAATCGATAAAAAAATACTATAACATCGAAACAAGGCTTGAACGAGGCTTAATCCTCATGCTCCAGCCTTGCTATACACTCACGGATCTAAAATGCATTTTTTTCTAAAATTTTAGGCAAAAAAACTAAAAATTTCCTTATTTTTCTTATTTGTTCCATTTATTTCTTCATAAAAATGTGATATTTTAGAATTATAAGTTCTTACTGATCAAGGACACTCAACATTATTTTCATATCCATTTCTATCCCATGTGACCCCAAAACACTCAACAAAAATTTTCATAAAAACCGCAACTTTTAGGTTTTGTGTGTTTTGCGAAAAATTAATATATCATTGTATTTTTTGGTTTTCTTTCATATTTAAGAGAGAATGCAACATGGGGAATTAAGAACAAACAAAATCAAGCACTTTCTTCAACCATTTTTTCGTAAAACAAAAGAACCGCTCACTTACGCATAGAAATCACGATTTCGAGGCTCGTATCTCATAGACGGGAGGCTGCTGATGCTTCTTCTTTGCCGTTGATGATGCACTCTCTCAGCTTGTGATCTATCTCCTCCATCGCTCTAGCATTGTCATTTGGTTGGATCCTTCATTACAACTCTCCCCCTTCTCTCTTGAATTGATGCATATGAACAACCACAAAGAGGAGAGAGAAGAGAGAAAGACTAAAAATCAGATTTCTTAATCCTCCATAAAAACATGCAAGATTATAGCCATCTTCTTCCTCTCTTTGCCATGATCAAGAATCTCTCTCGCTCTCTCTCTTTCTCTCTCTCTCTCTCTCTCTCTCTCTCTCTCTCTCTCTCTCTCTCTCTCTCTCTCTCTCTCTCTCTCTCTCTCTCTCTCTCTCTCTCTTTGTGATGTGAATTTGAGAGGCACCGATTAGATTTTGAGAGGGCACAAAAAAATTTTCCCCCCCTCTGTTTGTTAGTTTTTCCATTAGTTTGAGGCTTCTTATTAAGTCTAAGGTTATTAAACTTTAAATAACCGGTTCATCTTTTTGTGTTCACACTGTCCTGCAAGTGGATATTTCGATTTTGAGCAGGCAAACAGACTCGGATTTGAGATCCGTTTGGACAAATGACTCCACAGCATCAAAATCTATCAGCTGGCCTTCATTGTGTACTTTTCAACTCCCGGATCTAGTGGCTGCTTTATAATGCCAAACCTTGCGGGGATTAAATGGGGGGTCAAATGACCTTTGATCGACAAACCGAGACTTGCATAGGATTCTTGATGTTGAAATGCATCTAGGAAAACTTAGCTTGGCCATCAGCCACACTGTTTGATTTTTCATGAAAATTTGGTCTTTGGTGCTTCTCAGGCACTTTTTGCTCCAAAAACGGCCTCAAATGCTTCAAGCATAACTTAGAAATAGCTCCTAAAATTTAGCTCTCATCAGAGTTAGTGTATCCTATGACTCCTATATCTTAGCTACCATAACGTATGCACATATCAGCAGTCCCCTTCAGGTACCTCATGATACCCTTCACGGCATTCCAGTGCCTCTTGCCAGGTGTAGCCATATAACGTGCCATAACACCAACTGCAAATGCGATATCTGGATGCGTGGCTATCATGGCATACATAAGAATGGCCATTGTGGATGCATAGGGAATCTTGGCCATCTTAGCCCTTTGCTAATCTGTTTGCGGACAATTGGCCTATGATACCTTCACATGAGAAGGCAACGGATAGCCAATAGGCTTCACATGCTGCATATGGAAGTGCGCATGTGGGACTTTATGGATATACTGCTATGTGATAGATAGAGTAGTCCCTAAGACCTATATGGGTGCGGATCAATTTCATGCATGCGGATCCCAAAGATGATATCCCATCTCACATGCATCTCCATAGCCAATAAAAATCCATTTCACACTTTTAGGATCCAACTTATTGCATTTATCCTTGGGAACATGGCAGAAGGCCTCACATCTAAAGACATGCAAATGAGCATATGAGTGAGGCTTTCCAGTCCATACCTCCTTTGAAACTCTGAACTCAATACCACTGCAAGGTGACATGTTAATGAGATACACGATAGTAGTAGAGACTGCCTCAGCCTAAAAATGCTGTGGTAAGCCTGCTTGGCTAAGCATACTACATACCCTCTCTTGGATAGTCATATTCATATTCTCAGCCATACCATTCCAGGGAGGGGTGTAAGGGGTGGTCAATTGAATGTAATATCCCGGCCCGCCCCTTTCGCATAAGAAGCACTCCCCCTTTTTAGTTAAAGATAAATGAATTTTTTAAATCTTTCCCCTATTGTTGCCAAACATGTGGCATGGGGAGGAAGAAGAAGACAACATGATGATAAAGATGCCGAGGAAGATGAGGGCAAGGATGATGATGACGATGGGAGGAGGGGCACATGTGTGCCACCCCCCCAACTATCTCTTCTTCCTCAAGAACACCGAGTGCACGACGGTGGGGCAAATTGGTTGCCCAGGTTTGGAGGAGAGGGCCTCCACACCATGCCCCCCCAATAATACCTCTCTTTCTCCCTATAACCCGCCCTCCCCCCCACCAATGGCAATGGAAGAAGGGGAGTAACAGAAGGTGCCTCAACATTGCACGTTGAGAAACAGAGAAAGAGAGAGAGAGAGAGAGAGAGAGAGGACCTTCTAGAAGGTTTCTCCTTCTCTTCCCCTTCGTAGAGGGTGACCACACGCTCCTTCCCTTCCCAGCAAACTTAATCCATATTCCACAAGCTTTCCCCCCCTTTTTTCCATCCACTTGAGAAAGATACTACTGAAACTCTAGCAGGGGTTGCATCTAGAAGCAAGGAAGATCGGGAATGGCCCCCAAGCGAAGAATGTCGAGTGCGGGTGGCAATCCCATAATCCACAATAAAGCCTTGGGTGAGGGTATCATCGCCAATACAACTACGGCACTGGATATAAATAATTCATGTCTAAGTTGTTGGATGCTTGCTTGATTTCTGCATACGATACATTAGGTCCTGAACTATACCACGTGAGAATAGTTTGTTGGAAAAGATTAACTTCGTCTCAATTATTCGAAGGATTGAAATTTCCCAAATGCATGTATCAAGAGAAGTTAATTGCATTTAGATGCTATGCGACAACTTCATAAATAGAATATAAGGCCTCAAGCATTGTCGACTTCCCATCCTCGCATTAGTAGGCGTGTTTTCATCACTTTGAAGGTATATGTTGCAACTTGTAGGCCTGATGGATTGCATGGCAAGCAACCTAGTCTAAGAAATTCAATCTTGAAACTCTAAGATCTTTGCCTGATCTCTTGCTAATATCATGAACTGTTAGTTCATTGGGATCTTGATGACATGCATAGTTAATACAAACAATGATCATAAGAATTAAAGCTAAGAAGCCTTAAGATCCATCTGATAACTATTACCTTCATTAATCCAATTCAAGGTTAGGCTAGGTACAAACAACAACTCTAGGCCTCAAAGGCAAGAAACCCTAAGTCAAAGTAAGGATCAATTCTCTTGTACTTGTTGAAAGAAGTGCATGAGACCCTAACATATGCCTTTGCCAAAGTGTTAAGTAAAATTTTGCATAGTATTGCTCTTAGATCCCAAGGGGGAGAATGAATATGCGGATGGAAATATTATCGCATCTATTCTTGCATTGTTTGGAAAAATACAATTGGTTTTTGTTGTTTGATCAAACATCCTAAATGCTTTTACATTCAACTGATTGTTGAATTTCCGTTTGGATGATTATTCCAAGTGCTTGTGTTTGATGGTAAACTCATGGCAGGGGTATGTGCTGACAAATTGCTATGGGAATAAATGAATGTTTTCTTGGAAGCGGATATTAGGCCGATTGCCTTGATTGTGCTTGATTCTTAAATACTTTAATTAAGGAAAGATTCTTTGCATGGGTGGATCATCTCCCAGATCGCATTGCGAATTAACCCAAGAAGGGAATTTCTCGATTCACGGGATGAAGGTTGAGTGGTGGAAAGGCCAACCACAAAAATGGTGTTTCACTCCCAGGTAGCTTGTGGGTTAGGTGGAGCTTTGGACACTCCTTGCCAAGTCTAGAATAGAGTTTAGGACCTCCGTGGCCCCAACGTATGTGGCGTTGGAAGATCCTATTGTAGATAAAGGATGGCAATTGTGGTGCCATGTGATTTGGACTAGTTACTTCTGCAGGGCAGAAGGAATATATAATTTCTCTTGCATGGGCAGGAGACAAAGATTAACGTGAAGAGAAGTTAAGGAACTTGTTTGTCAAAGGATTTCTTACTCTATATTTGTGTTTTTACCATAAATTATATAAACAAACCCTATTCCCTAAAAGGCTTAATTAAGGAAGCTGGTTTTAAATGTCACTCATAAATGTGATAGGACCTAATTATATAACTAAAAAACGACTATTGAGGGAAGCGGGTGGGCAGAACCCCGAGGGGTGGTCGCAGAGAACTGAGAGGCTTCTCATAATGTTTTATCGACATTCCACCCTTAGAAATTGTTAGGTTAGAACCTTGATTCATACCATTTTAGGGGACTGATATGGGACTATGCCCTATGGGTAAAGAGGCTGAGTGACACATCCCTCTTATTTCCCATTCTCTTTGAACTAAGTGTGGAATGGATATGCTTTGGAATGGGTATCTCTACGTAAAGTAGGATGTCTAGAGACCCGACACTAGAATGTTGTTAAGAGACCTTGACCAATAGCCAAATTTCAGGTCGATCCTAGTGGGTTTGGCCGTGAATGTTCCGTTGCAAGGCAGACTCGAGAAACCCTAGGCGACAAACCCTATAACATTCCATGGGAGTGTCGAGCGGCATCGCTTAGATTTGTCTCTTGATGGACAATAAAAACATGCCTAGATAGGTGGGCACATTACAATTGGTATCAGAGCAAAACTTCATAATGATATGTGATTGCTTAATGTATGGTTTGTAGACAAACGGAATAACCTAAGTGGTATGGCTTGATTGCTAGGCACCTTCTACACCCACAGATAGTGACATGCAAGAGAATAAATTCCTTCTCAAGCAGATTAAGGCACATGAGTTTGGTGGAAAAGGAATAGATGTCACAACAGAGGTGTAGATATGGATTGAGTCGATGGATAATTATTTCTATACTGTAGAAATTGCTTTTGCCAATCAAGCAATGATAGCCAAACTTAAGTTACTTGACCAAAATCGGATATATTAAATACAATAAGTTGTTATTTTAAAAGATTGCATGCTTATGAGTGGTCAAAGTGTCGCAATGAATGAGTGATGGGTCCTACCCCACAAGTTTCAAAATGAAATCCCCAATTTCTTCTGAGATGAGGACATATCGAGTTCTCTAAGGGGGAGAGGATGTAATATCCCAACCCGCCCCCTTTGCATAAGAACCGCCCTCCCTTTTTAGTTAAAGATAATTGAAAAAATTTTAGCCTTCTCTCCCCCCTGTTGTCGCTGGCGGAGGGAGGAAGAAGAAGATGGCATGATGACGAAGACGTCAAGGAAGATGAGGGCAATGACAATGATGATGATGAGAGGAGGGGCACACATGTGCCATCTCCCTCCCCTCCCCCCATGGAAATGGAAGAAGGGGAGTAATAGAAGGTGCCACATGTGCCACCTCCCTCCCCTCCCCTCCCCCCATGGAAATGGAAGAAGGGGAGTAATAGAAGGTGCCTTGACGCTGCACGCTGAGAGAGAGAGAGAGAGAGAGAGAGAGAGAGAGAGAGAGAGAGAGAGAGAGAGAGAGAGAGAGAGAGAGAGAGAGAGAGAGAGAGAGAGCCTTCTAGAAGGTTTCTCCTTCTCTTCCCCTCCTTAGAGGGTGACCACACGCTCCTTCCCTTCCCCGCGAACTTTATCCTTATCCCACGAGATTCCCCCTCTTTTTTCCATCCACTTGAGCAAGAGGCTAGTGAAATTCCAACAGGGGTTGCATCTAGAAGCAAGGAAGATCGGGAATGGCCCCTAAGTGAAGAATGTTGAGTGCGGGTGGCAATCCCACAATCCACAACAAAGCCTCGTCGAGGGTATCACTGCCAATACGACTATGGTACTAGATATAAATAATTCATTTCTAAGTTGTTAGATGCTTGTTTGATTTCCGCATACAATACATTAGGTCCCAAACTATACCACCTGAGAATAGTTTGTTGAAAAAGATAAACTTCATCTCAATTATTTGAAGGATTGATTTTTCCAAATGCATGTATCAAGAGAAGTTAATTGCATTTAGATGCTATGCAAAAACTTCATAAATGGCATATAAGGCCTCAAGCATTGTCGACTTCCTGTCCTCGCATTAGTAGGCGTGTTTTCATCACTTTGAAGGTATATGTTGCAACTTGCACGCCTGATGGATTGCATGGCAAGAAACCTAGTCTAAGAAATGTCAAGATTGTGGGAGAGAAGGAAGGAGTCTCACTTGTAGCTTTCTTGCTTGCACAATGGGGGAATACACACACAGGTGGAGGCTGAAAACAGTTTTCCTCTTCTTAGTTGTGTAAGCCAAAAAGAACTCAAGTACATAGAAATAGAAGAACCCTATATATGGGTCTCAAACCAAACTCAACTAACTAAGGTGGCATACTAACTGAGCCACGAACTAGAGTAGATAAGGATAGCTGTCATCTAGCTATTATTCATGGGCAGTGTACCAACCGCATCTATAGCTAACAAGTCGGTGATATAAATGCACAATGGTCACCTTGGCATATCACGAGTGGAGCTCGATATCTCAATACTCCCCCTCGAGCTCAATCCCAATTCTTGTACACCAAGTAGGTCTTTGAACTTGCGCAGCTTCTCTGCGCCCAATGCCTTCGTGAATATGTCAGCTACCTGATCCTCTATGCTGACATAAACTAGATCAATAAGACCTAGTAAAACCCTCTCTTGCACATAGTGATAATGCACCTCAATGTGCTTTGTTCTAGCATGTTAGACTGGGTTATTTGCCAAGTATATACTGCTCATGTTGTCACAATAAATGACAACTGGCCCATCTGTAGGCTGATGCATATCATAAAGTAGCTTATGCAACCAAGCTACCTCACATGCAGCCATTGCTGCACCCCTGTACTCAGCCTCAGTGCTCAACAAGGCAATTGTAGGTTGTTTCTTGCTGCTTCAAGTGACTGCAGCACTCCCGAAAGAGAACACGTATCCACTGATAGATCGTCTATCAGAAATACTACCAGCCCAATCAGCATCAGTGTATCCATGCAACTGTATCTGAACCCCAATCTCATAAAATAGTCCATACTGCAATGTGGACTTCACATATCTGAATATGTGTCTAGCCGCATCCAAATGTGGTTTCCTTGGAGCCTGCATAAACTGACTTACCAATCCAACAATATAGCTCAAATCTGGCCTGTAATAGTCATATAAATCAAACTTCCTACTATGCGTCTGTACATAGTAGGGTCTTCGAGAAGCTCACCTGCATCTGCGCTCAGCTTCACATTCTGCTCCAAAGGAACTGAAATAGGCTTACAGCCTATCATCCCACATTTGGACAGTATGTCCAATCCATACTGCCTCTGCAAGAGCCGTATCCCACTTGGTGATCTAATCACCTCAATGCCCAAGAAATAATGCAGCTCTCCCAAATCCTTCATCTCAAACTTCTGCTTCAATAGCATTTTCACATGAAGGATTTCTTCATCACTATCACCTGTGATAATCAAATCATCAATATAAATGACAAGCAGCATAATACCTTTCTCTATTTTTCTCGCATAAAGTGAGAAATCTGCCTTGGAAATCTGAAAGCCAATAGTGACAAGATACTGTCCTATCTTATCAGACCATGCTCTAGGTGGTTGCTTCAAGCCATACAAGGATTTCTTCAACCTACAAACAAACTCCGAGTGAACAACATGCACATAACCTGGTAGCTGCTCTATATATACCTCTTCTTGCAAATCATCCTGCAAGAAGGCATTCTTTACATCCATCTGATGTAAAGACCATTCCTTTGATGCAGCCATAGCAATGACTGCTCTTATGGTTGCCATCCTTGCAACCGGATTGAATGTTTCTTCATAATCAATGCCATATGTTTGTGCATACCCCTTGACTACTAATCTTGCCTTGTATCTATTCACAGAACCATCTGCATTGTGCTTCACCTTATAAACCCACTTACAACCAATTGCATTCTTATCTTTAGGCAAAGGTACCAATTCCCATGTAGCATTTGCTTCCAAGGCATCCATTTCTTCATCCATGGCTTTCTCCCATTTTTCTTTTCCCATGGCTTGCTCAAAAGAAGTGGGCTCTGGTTCTTGTATCACTTTGACCATATAGGCATAGTGAATGGCTGTAAATCCATCATATTTCAGCCTATCCACAGGATACCTAGCTCTGGTAGAACCTGCACAAAGTAGGTTCACTCCCAGGTGCTCTCAAAACATCCATGGTCTTCCTTACTCCAGGTGTAACAATAGAAGGAATACCCAACTCATCATCAATGCTCTGTTCTGAGCCACTGGATTCACCATCCACATAAGAGTGACCTGCATTCACATCAACCATGGGCTGATCTACCTTTTCTTTTCCTTTTCGTGAAACCTGCATACCACTATTTGCATTGTTTTGAGGAGATTCTCCTAATCTCAGTCTGCTTGTCCATGGCGAAGAATGTGAACCACTGCTAGAGGACACTCCATGTCCACTAATATTTTGTGACTGCTGCTGTGAATTCTGTGCAGCATTACCATTTTGTGCATCAACATCATCAATCACATTTACTGGTTTATACCAGCTACTCATCTCATCAAAAACAACATCTCTGCTCACTATAAACTTACGAGTAGAAGGGTTATAGCATCTATACCCTTTCTGCTGCAGAGAGTAACCAATAAAGATGCACTTCTTAGCTTTTGGATCCAACTTGGATCTCAACTCATCTGGCACATGAACATAGGCAATGCAACCAAAAATCTTCAAATGAGAAATATCTGGTTTCCTACTAGTATACCTCTTCTTTGGAGTCATCCCATGTATTGCTGCAGTGGGAGTCCTGTTCATTATGTAGACTGCTGTAGCAACTGCTTCAGCCCAATAAAAATCTGGCAGGTCTTTTTCATTGAGCATGGCACGAGATACCTCTCCAATATGCCTGTTTTTCCTTTCTGCAATTCCATTTTGTTGTGGGGTATGACTGCATGAATACCCAACTCATCATCAATGATAGATAGCTATTCCTTTCTGCCTGTTCTGAGCCACTAATAGACAGCCAGTACATAACTTTCCTGGCTCTCTCATGCCATGCTTTGAATGCCTGCATTTGCTGTTGATTGGGAACATCCGGAAGAACTGGTTCTTCTTCATTTCCTGCAACAAATTCCCAATATCCTTTTCCCATAAGGAAATTCATCATTCTAAACTTCCATGCTTGGAAGTTGTTCTTGTCAAGCTTTTCAGTGACAATCTGTAAGAGAGAATCAGACGCCATTACAGAACACTGCAAAAAATTCTCTCACTGCAAAGAACACAGCTTCAGCCTCACAAAGGCAAATCTGCAAAACTGGCGAAAGTGGTATTTGACCACACAGTCACTTCCTAGTGACAAATTTGCATCAACAGGCAACAGGGATGATTCTGTAACTCCCAATGTCTCTGCGCACAAGCATACGATGCAATTTCTACAGTAACTTTTCACCGACCTGTAGAACAGTGGCTGCACAACATAAAACTAGGCCTTTTCCTGAGTGCGTGCAGAAAACTTCCGCCTCCAAAACAGGCCCCGAAATGGCCTCAAATAAAAAAAACAAGGTCGCCAAGGGCTAAAGCCCTTACCCACAGCATATACTGCCCTCTTGCTTCACCGCGAAGGGCGTCTCAACCTGAGACAATGCACTCCTGCACTTTCCGGCTGTGCTACCTGCAGAGATATGCTCCCAAAACAAAAAATGAAAGCAACACTGCTCCTCTTACCAGAACACCGCGAGCTTGGCTTGCTTTCTTGAGCTCCTTACCACGAACAAGGCTCTGATACCATGTCAAGATTGTGGGAGAGAAGGAAGGAGTCTCACTTGAAGCTTTCTTGCTTGCACAATGGGGGAATACACACAAGGGTGGAGGCTGAAAACAGTTTTCCTCTTCTTAGTTGTGTAAGCCAAAAGAACTCTAGTACAAAGAAATAGAAGAACCCTATATATGGGTCTCAAACCAAACTCAACTAACTAAGGTGGCATACTAACTGAGCCACGAACTAGAGTAGATAAGGATAGCTATTATGTAGCTATTATTCATGGGCGGTGTACCAACCGCGTCTGCAACTGACAAGTCGGTGACATAAATACACAACGGTCACCCTGGCGTATCACGAGTGGAGCTCGATATCTCAACAATGTGAACCACTGCTAGAGGACACTCCAGGTCCACTAATATTTTGTGACTGCTGCTGTGAATTCTGTGCAGCATTACCATTTTGTGCATCTACATCATCAATCACATTTACTGGTTTATACTAGCTACTCATCTCATCAAAAACAACATCTTTGCTCACTATAAACTTACGAGTAGAAGGGTTATAGCATCTATACCCTTTCTGCTGCAGAGAGTAACCAATAAAGATGCACTTCTCAGCTTCTGGATCCAACTTGGATCTCAACTCATCTGGCACATGAACATAGGCAATGCAACCAAAAATCTTCAAATGAGAAATATCTGGTTTCCTACTAGTATACCTCTCCTCTGGAGTCATCCCATGTATTGCTGTAGTGGGAGTCCTGTTCATTATGTAGACTGCTATAGCAACTGCTTCAGCCCAGTAAAAATCTGGCAAGTTTTTTTCATTGAGCATGACACGAGATACCTCTCCAATATGCTTGTTTTTCCTTTTTGTAATTCCATTTTATTGTAGGGTATGACTGCATGAATATTGCTGCTTTATACCATGCTCCTGTAGGAACCTTGCAAAATCATTTGAGAGGTACTCTCCCCCTCCACCTGACCTTAGGCATTTTATTTGCAAGCCTGTTTCTTTTTCAACCATAGCTTTAAGAGTTTTGAAATGCCCAAACACTTAACTTTTATTTTTCATAAAATACACCCAAACTTTTCTGCTATAGTCATCAATAAAAGTGACAAAATAATGATAGCCTCCAATAGATGCAGCCTTAGTAGTCCACACATCAGAGTGGTTTAATTCCAATGGCTTCTTACTCTCTTGAACATGTCTAGGAAATGGTTTCCTTGCCTGTTTTCCAAATTTCCAGGCTTCACATACCTTATGCATTTCTGCAAACCTTGAATTTAGGCAATCCTGCAATAATATTTTGGGCTTGCATTGATTTAAGTCGCTGTACATTAACATGACCAATGCGTTTATGCCAGATATCAATATCTGCAACTACACCGGTCCCATGTGCAAACATTGCTGCACTCAATTCAGGCATGTCTGCATCCAATGTAAACATTCTGCACTTCTTCTTTCCTTTTGCTATTAAGCAACCTTTATTTTTCATATCCTCAACAAAGCATCAATGAGAATTAAATATGACCTGCAAATCTTGCTCAACCATTTGACCAACAGAAACTAGGTTCTTGGTAATATTCGGGATATGAAATACATCCGACATGTATTTCTTTTTCCCATCATGCATAGACAAATGAATTTTTCCAATCTGCACAATAGGATGTGCAGTATCATCACTAGTCTCCACAAATCCTGGTTTTTCCATTTTCCTTGCATCCTGCATCCATTCTGCATGACCTGTCATGTGGTTTGATGCACCTGAGTCAACATACCACACATCGTTGCTTTCTTCTGCACTTGTCACAGAATTGGTCATGTGTTGCACCATAAACAAATGCTCATTTCTGTCATCACCCTGTCTACTAGAAGATGCATAATTCCCTTGTTGCAATTTTCCATTCATGATGTCATTCTGCTTTTTATAGCAGTCTTTAGCCATATGACCCATTTTACCACAGTAGTAGCATTCAACATTGCTGTTTGCATTTTGGCCTCTTTGCCATCCACCACGACCTCTTTGGCTCCCCCGCCTCTAGAGTTACCACGTCCTCCTCCATAGGACTGGTTTTCTTAAGTTTGCTGCATATTCTGATTTCTACCACGGCCTCGAGATCGGCCTCCTCTACCTCTGCCTCTATCTCTTCCAGCATTTGAGTAGAAGACAGTTTCTTTTGAAGTTCCTCCTGAAGAAGATGCACCACCATTTCTCTGCTCCTCAGAAATTAGAAGAGCAATCAACTCCTCAAAATTAGGAAATCTTTCACGGACGGAAATGGATGTTCGGAACTATGCATAATCCTTTCCTAGACCATTCAAGGTCACAGAAACTAAATCATCATCTTCCACTGGCGACCCAATGGAAGCAAGTGCATCTGCAATCTTCTTCACCTTCATGTGGTAGTCATTGATGCTCATACTTTCTCTTTGCACATTGTGCAACTCTTGCTTGAGCTGCATTTTCCTAGCTTGCATATTTGTGCTATACATTTTTGACAAAGTATCCCATGCCTCCTTTGGCATACTTGCATCCTGAATATGCACAATCATAGAGTCTGAAATACTGATAGACAGCCAGTACATAACTTTTCTGGCTCTCTCATGTCATCCTTTAAATGCTTACATTTGCTATTGATTGGGAACATCAGGAAGAACTGGTTCTTCTTCATTTCCTGCAAAACGATTCCCAATATCCTTTTCCCATAAGGAAATTCGTCATTCTAAACTTCCATGCTTGGAAGTTTTTCGTGTCAAGCTTTTCAGTAACAATCTGTGAAAGAGAATCAGATGCCATTACAGAACACTACAAAGAATTCTGTCACTGCAAAAAACACAGCTTCAGCCTCATAAGGGCAAATTTGCAAAACTGACGAAAGTGGTATTTGACCACACATTCACTTCCTAGTGATGATTTTGCATCAACAGGCAACAAGGATGATTCTGTAACTCCCAATGTCTCTGTGCACAGGCATATGATGCAATTTCTACGGTAACTTTTCACGACCTGTAGAACAGTGGTCGCACAACAAAAAACAGGGCCTTTTCCTGAGTGCATGCGGAAAACTTCCACCTCCAAAACAGGCCCCGAAATGGCCTCAAATAAAAACAACAGGGCAACCAGGGGCTAAAGCCCTATCCCGCAGCATATATTGCCCTCTTGCTACACCGCGAAGGGTGTCTCAATCTGAGACAATGCACTCTTGCACTTTTCGCTGTGCTACCTGCAGAGACTTGCTCCCAAACTCGAAAAATGAAAGCAACACTGGTCCTCTTACCAGAACACCGCGAACTTGGTTTGCTTTCTTGAGCTCCTTACCATGAACCAGGCTCTGATACCATGTCAAGATTGTGGGAGAGAAGGAAGGAGTCTCACTTGTAGCTTTCTTGCTTGCACAATGGGGGAATACACACATAGGTGGAGGCTGAAAACAGTTTTCCTCTTCTTAGTTGTGTAAGCCAAAAAGAACTCAAGTACATAGAAATAGAAGAACCCTATATATGGGTCTCAAACCAAACTCAACTAACTAAGGTGGCATACTAACTGAGCCACGAACTAGAGTAGATAAGAATAGTTGTCATCTAGCTATTATTCATGGGCAGCGTACCAATCGCATCTACAGCTAACAAGTCGGTGACATAAATGCACAACGGTCACCCTCGCATATCATGAGTGGAGCTCGATATCTCAACAAGAAATTCAATCTCAAAACTCTAAGATCTTTGCCCAAGCTCTTGCTAATATCACAAATTGTTAGTTCATTGGGATCTTGATGATGTGCATAGTTAACACAAACAATGATGATAAGGATTAAAACTAAGAAGCCTTGAGATCCGTTTGATAACTACTACCTTCATCAATTCAATTGTAGGTTAGGCTAGGTACAAACAACAACTCTAGGCCTCAAAGGCAAGAAACCCTAAGTCAAAGTAAGGATAAATTCTCTTGTACTTGTTGAAAGAAGGTTGGGTTGATGATCAATGTAAGTGATCAATAGAATTGACATTTTGCATAATTGCATGAGACCCTAACATATGTATTAGCTGAAGTGTTAAGTTAAATTTTGCATAATATCTCTCTTAGATCCCAAGGGGGAGAGCGAATATGTAGATGCAAATGTTATCTCATCTATTATTGCATTGTTTGGAAAAAACAATTGGTTTTTGTTGGTTGATCAAACATCCTAAATGCTTTTACATTCAATTGATTGTTGGATTGTCGTTTGGATGATTATTCCAAGTGCTTGTGTTTGACGATAAACTCATGGCAGGGGTCTGTGTTGAAAAATTGCCATGGGATTCTTGGAAGGGGATATTAGGTTGATTGCCTTGATTGTGCTTGATTCTTAAATGCTTTAATTAAGGAAAGGTTCTTTGCATGGGTGGATCATCTCCAAGATTGCACTGCGGATTAACTCGAGAAGGGCACTGCTTGATTCACGGGCCAAAGGTCGAGTGGTGAAAAAGCCAACCATGGAAATGGTGTTTCACTCCTAGGAAGCTTGTGGGTCAGGTGCCAAGTCTGGAACAGAGTTGAGGACCTCCGTGGCCCCAATGTCTGTGGCGTTGGAAGATCCTATTGTAGACAAAGAATGGAAATTGTGTTTCCATGTGATTTGGACCACTGCAGGGAAGAAGGGATATATAATTTCTCTTATATGGACAGGAGACAAAGATTAACGTGAAGAGAAGTTAAGGAATGTTGAGAGTGGGAAAAGATTGATTTTTTGTTGTTTTTGAGGTTTGAATGGTTGATTTTTAATGGATTTTGAGTGATGTTTGGTTGTTTTTGGAAGTGTTTGAGAGTGTTTTGGATGACATAATCAGTTTTGGAAGCTCATGATGATTTTTAGTGGAAGTATGAGGCTCTGTGATATTCTAATAGGTTCTGATTGGTTCTGATACCTTCTGTTTAGCTTCTGTTTTGTTTTGATTGTCTTCTGTATGAAGCATGGATTGATGATTGATGAAGGTTGAGGTCTTTTGAAAGCTTCTTGAATAGTTTTTGATGGTTTGGAATGGTTTTGATATGAGTTATGAGGATCTACTGTTCTCTGATGACCTTCTATAACCCTCTGTAGACCTTTTGTAGTAGAGCCTCTATCTCTGCTCTATCTCTGCTATGTTCATGTTATGTTTTGTTTTGTAGATCTTTTGTAAGTGTTTTGTAGAATGTATGTGTGACTTTGGAAAAATTTTCTAACCTTTGGAAATGATGAATCTAAGTTCAAAAGAGCTAAAACAAATGGAAGAAGCAGCTGGTGAAGACTAAAGAAGAAGACTAGAGTGACAGTGACAGTAGTGAGCTATGAAGAGATATTGTAGTGGTTCTGCCCTTTCATACCCTCCATACCTCTTGGGAGATACATCTACAACCTAAGAAGGATTATTAAGTGCCATTCTTGAGTATTGTAGTGAGGAGATGATGTACTATTGAGAGAGAGAGAGAGTCAGAGATAGTCAATTCTATAAAAAACAATGTATCTACTATGAGAGATTGAAAAAGAACTATGAAGATAAATACTATATGATTGATTTCCATTAAAAAATGGTGTATTATTTTGTGTTCCTTGTTCTATTGATGGATTTTGTGAAGATATTGAAGATTATGGTTGATTCTATTAAATTCGTGGGAGATATCTACTATGATGCCGTGTGAAGATTTGTTATTTTCCTTGTTTTGGTTCTCAAAAGAATGAAATAAAAGCTTGTTGATGTTACAATATAGATTTTCTTGTAGTAGAAACCCCTTTTCCTTGGTGTCTCTCCTGGGGCTCCATGTTTTTGGTGTGGAGTCGGGGAAACTTGCCATCAACAAGCATCAAAAGAGGCTGAAAATGAAGGAAATGGTATTGCCAAGAAGAGGAGAATTTAATGGATCCTTGCAAAGTTCCTTCTTCCATTGAAGAGTTGGAGATTCTTATTGCCAAAGCCACTTTTCACAAGTTCATCCCATAATGGCGAAAACATATTACCATCATGATGCAAGCTCTATGTGGTGGACTATTTCCTCTCCCTATTGAAGTAGTAGAAACTTGCATCTTGGTGGCAAATTGTTTGGGAATAAACTGAAGGGTAGAAATAGAGAGAATGGCCATCCATGGAAGATTTGCCATTCATCAAGTGGGAGATTGTGAAGAAGCTTCAAGAGTCGTGGTCAATGGAGGTTTATAGAAAGAAGAAAGAAAAGAGTTGGAATTTGTTCGTGGATGCTCAACAGCAAGATACGTGAGATGCTTGGTGTTCTGACAATCTTCTGTTTGTCCAATTAGCAACCCATTGAAAGTTGGTAGATAGAGTGTTTTTCACAACATACACTATTGAAACCCTCAGAAGCTGGCATTATGATAATGATGGCACAACAACAATCTTAAGAAGAATGAGTTTTGATACTTTTAGAACGGAATATCTCCCCCTTTGTAGTGGTTTGAAAGCCGAATTCAGAGATATTGAAAAGAAGGAAGTAGAAGATATGTTGGCTAAAGAATCCTCCAGAGACTGAAGCCCCTCTTTGATTCAATTCTGTTGAGTACAGACCAACTGGTTGGAGCCAACCGCCTGATGAATGACACAATCAAGAGGCAAGTGTTAGAACAAGTTGAGAGGTACGTGAGAAGAGAGAAGGCAAGAATCAAGGCTGAGAACGAGCTTGCAGCAGAAGCCTCCTTTGACACCCGAAAAGCACTCTTTACAGAAGTCCCCATGGCAACTCAAGGTCCCCTTCTTAGTCAGATTTGTCCTGAAAATATTGATGACAGGCCAGCAAATGTAGTCCCATTGCCAATTTTTAAGGGAGAGTATAATGAAGACCCCGATCTTCATGTAGCAGAGTTTATGGTAGCATGTATGGCTAACAATGACAAAACCCCTGTGAGCAATGGTTTATCGATATTCCTTGCCACTTTCAAGGGCATGGCATCTCAATGGTATGAGAGATAAGTAGTAGGAACTTTTGGCACATGGGATGACCTGAAGTTGGTCTTCCTCACTAAATTCAGGTTTTGAAGAGCGGATGAGAGAGGAGTTCATGAACCTAAGTCAGCCCTCTGGAGAAAGAGTAGAAGCTTATGTCTCGAGAATGGAATGCATCCTGAAGAGATGGACTAACCATCATTTGGACGAAGGTATGAAGAAAGGAGTTTTCCTCAGAGGCCTACAACTAGAAGTTTGCAAGTTTGTGGAATTGAGAAGACCAGTCAATCTGCAAGTTGTAGTGGAAGGTGCAAGATTGTATGATGAAGTTGAAGCAAGGTTGTCAATGACTCGAGGAAGAGGAGTCTTACCTCCTCCCATGCCAGGAATGGTATATCCACCAAATGCAATCCCAGGGACAGTTCCCTACTCCTATCCCCAGATGCAAGCAGTGCTGTAGTATAGTGCACCTAATCCACAGTGGTCACCATAGACGACAATGCCTCAAATGATGGTTCAATAACAACAACAGTGGCCTCAGACAGTTCCTCCAATGGCGACTCAAAAATAGTGGAACCCTACCAACTGGAATCAACAATCCCAAGGAGATCTGAATCAGAACCAAAACAGAGGACCCTCTGGATCAACCCAACCTATATATGTAGTAATTACAGAGGCTTCCCAAAACCCTAATACAAGTACTTCAAGAGGTGAAAATTTGAAGGACTACTTATCCAACTCAGTCGTAAGTATCAAGAAAGAGCTTATGGATGTGACTACAGAGCAACTACAAACGCTGAAAGTGAATATTGTTAATATATCTACTCCTGCGGGAGCTGGGAGAGATGTGATGCATTCTAATACATGGTGCAGAAAGTGCCATCAAGTGGGACATTTAGCCACTGAATGTACCTGAAAACCAACCATTCTTGGAGCCTTCTGTTCATACTGTTTGAGAAAGAACCATACTGAGGATATCTGCTCTTTGAAAGAGATGAATGAACGAAGAAAGAAAGATGAAAACACAAGATTCAACTTTCTAGAATCCAAAATGACAACGCAAGACATTGGATCAAAGCCTAGAGAGTTTGGTCCTAATTTTGGTCCAAAGAGGTTTCCCTCTCAATGTTATAGAGGACGACAGTCTGGCAGTGGTCAGAGATCCGAGGTGGAGTGTTACTGATGTGGAGAAAATGGTCATATCTCCTCGAATTGTCTAAACCCTAGAAGATTTGTGGATTACAAGCCTTTACGCAGCCGGTGCAAAGGAGAAGGCCACACTGCAAAGGACTGTCCAAGTCTAGTCCGTGTCAAGGTCAATGCCACTGATAGCTAGCAGAAGGCATAAGAGCATGCCTCCAATTTGGTAGAGTTGAAAGTTGCTACTATCACGCGTGCCAAGAAGAAGGAACCAGTTGTCCAGATAGAGAATAAATCCCTTGCCAAGACTGTGAATTTCAACCTACCAACAGAGGGACAGAGCAATACAAGATAGAACAGTGCAATATAGAGCATTGTAGTGCCACAGAGAGTCACAGAGACAGTCCCAGAAACAAGACCAGAGGTTGAGAAGATAGACGACACAGAAGCACCTTCAAAAACAGAGGAAGTGCCGATGCTGCCATTGCTAGAAGAAAAATGAAAGATGAAAATGGGTGTAGCCCCATTCCCTAGCAGACTGGAGAAGCTTATGGATCCTATCAAAGATTATGACTTGGACAAAGACCTAGAAACCTTTAAAACAAACCTAACATTTCGACAGTTGCTGATACTATCTCCCAGTTACCAAAAAAGATTCAAAAGCATTTTGACAAGAAGACGCAGACTAAGGATTACTTCTTCAACAACGACCAAGACCAATAAGGTTCCAGAGCCTGTAAAGGAAGTAGATGTGGCTAACACATTCCTAGATCTTGGAACCCTAGAGATTAGTGTATGGATAGAAGGATGCTTTATTTTAGATGCATTGATTGATGGAGGCTCATCAGTAACCATATTGACAGATGTGACAATGAAGGACTTAGGTTTGCAAGGAATTTAACCTACACAGTGGCTTATCAGATTGGTAGACCAAAGCAGAATTAAACCATTGGGCATCCTCCCATACATAAAAACAACCCTTGCAGGAAGAAACTATTGGCTGACATATTTGGTGGTCAAACCAAAATCCTATGGGACCTCATACCCTCTGCTATTGGGAAGACCTTGGCTTTTTGAAGCAAGAGCCAGGATAGACTGGTTCAAAAGAACCCTAATTCTAGGCAGAGGACCCCATAAAGTGGTGTTGAAATTGTATGGATCGCAAAAGGGCAATGGATCCATATTCATTGAAGACATTACAGACTCCTCCAATGAAGTAACAAATGGTACATTAGGAGATGAAGAGGCTATTAAATAGATCTTTCCTAAGAAAATAGACGCACAGTCCCTAACAATGGGCATTGTAAGCCGATTACTGAAGGAAGCAAAGTTTTTGTCCATGGGAGAATACCTCCTGCCTCAACTAGAATTGACTGCTGAAATCACCTCTGACAGCGAGATAGAAGCATGGATATATTGTTTTCCCTGTTACATGGCAATTGTAAAGAGAATAGCAGAGACAGAAGCAGAGATAGAAGCAGAGACAGAGGCAAAAGCAGAAGCAGACATAGAGATGGAGGATATGTTCTTCTCCTATAGAGCCTCTACAAAAGCAGAGACAGAGGTAGAAGCAGAAGCAGACACAGAGATGGAGGATCTATTCTTCTCCTACAGAGCCTCTACAGAAGCAGAGACAGAGCCTGTAGAGGAAGAAGATGAAAATGATGAGGAAGAAAACGAAGCAGGTTATGAAAGTGCAGATGAAGAAGTTCCTTTGATAGCAGATGATCTTGTTGATGTCCCTACAGAGGCAGAAGATCTCGGGGTGTTGGATGGAATGACCATGGTTCCATTTGGGTTGACCAATGGACCGCAAAGTATGCAGAATCTGCATAAGCAATGGATCAAAGGTATAAAAATTAAGTTCACCAGTGGCTCCTATCACCCTGACCATTCATTTTGGAGAAAAGATGATGATGATGCCCCTTGTCCAACAGAAGCCAGAGCCATCAGAGCCACGTCTTATAGAAGGTCCGTGCTATGTGATATTCCTAGACGCATCCTCTGAAGATGAATCCCTAAGTCTAGAAGAAATCACTACTCACACAGAAGCAAACAAAGCTCTGATACCCTTTCAGCAATCTCAACAGACAAATGAGTCATTTGTTCAGAAGGAGGACATTGGTTCTAGTGGAACATCAGATGATGACACTACTCCCTTGAATGAGCCAGATCTCTATCCAAAAGCAATCCGTGGGACATTTATCCATGAAGTGAAAGGTGAAAGGCAAGTGATGTTCCTGGATACTGAAGGTATTGAACGTCACCGAAAGTGGGTCTCAATCTTCCAGAAGAAGTGCTAGTAGTCCTATGAGAGAAATAAATAAGGAAGGATATTTTGTACGGGTGGATCATCTCCAAGGTTACACCGCGTTTCAACTCAAGAGGGCACTGCTCGATTCACGGGCCCAAGGTTGAGTGGTGAAAAGGCCAACCACGGAAAGCATGTCTCACTCCTAGGTCATTTGGGGTCAGTGGAGCTCTAGACACCCCTTGCCGAGTGCGGAACAGAGTTGTAGACTACCGTGAGCCCAACGTCTGGGGCGTTGGAAGATCCTATTCTAGATACTGGATAAAAATTATGGTGCCATGCGATTTGGGCCGGGACTTCTATTGGATAGAAGGGATACATAATTCTCCTGTATGGGCAGGACACAAAGATTAACTTGAAGATAAGTTAAGGAACTTGTTTGTCAAAAGGATTGCTTGTTTTGTTTTCATATTTGTGTTGTAAATTATGCGAACAAACCATGTGCCATAAAAGGCTTAATTAATGAAGCTGATTTTAAGTGTTACACATAAATGTGGTAGGACCTAATTAGAAAACTAAAGCTATCAAGGGAAGTGGGTGGATGAAATCCCCAATGGGTCTCTCTTACGACGACAGGGTGGTCCCAGAGAATTGGGAGGCTTCTCACAAGGTTTTACCATCGTTGTTGACCTTTAGGTATGGTTAAGCTAGATCCCGATTCATGCTGTTTTAGGGGACCGGAATGGGACTATGCCCTATGGGCAGAGAGGTTGAGCAATGCATCCCTCTTGCTTCCCATTCTCTTTGAACCAAGTGCGATATGGATCTGCTTTCCCATTCTCTTTGAACCAAGTGTGATATGGATCTACTTTGGATTGGGTATCTCTGCATAAAGTAGGATGTCCGAAACTCGACGCTAGAATGCTGTTAGGAGACATTGGCCCTAGGAACCCATATTTCAGGTTGATCCTAGTGGGTTTGTCCGTGAACATTCCGTTGCGAGGAGGACTTGGGAAACCCTAGGCAACAAACCCCGAAACATTCCCTAGGAGTGCCAGGCAGCGACCCTTAGGTTCTTTTCTCGATGGACCGCTAAAACGTGCTTGAATAGCCAATAGGCGGGCACGTTATAGGCTAATGAGTTCCAAAAAGTCTATCCCTCACTTTTCAAAGTGTTAGTAGGTGAGTACAAGGGAGATTTACATTTTTTGCATTAAAAGTTTTGTGCATTGACACTCATCATAGTGTTTGACAAAATGGGTTACATCTAGAAAGAGAGAGGGCCACCCTGACTGGGAATATAGAACTTTCATTGCTTTGGCATTTGCATCAAAGTGTCCCCTTGCAAGTTCTCTGTATGCTTATTGCAATATGCCCTCCATTTCATGCTCATAAACACATCTATAAAGAAGATTTTTCTACCCTAATCGATAAAGCTGACCAAAAATCATTTGCTAAGGTTAGGACTTGATCAAAAGATGGGTGAGCCACACCTTGTCAATGGGTCTTTCTAGCATTCAGTTTTCTAATATTGGAATGCCATCCACCCAATGAGGTGTAAGATTTGCCTTGAATAGTTGAGATTTCTACTGAATTTAAAACAAACAAGTATTGCGGAGATTATTGTCACCCCAACTGCTTCTTCTCCATTTGTCATGTAAGACATGTGGTCGGAAATAAAGTGTTACTTCCACTTGTGTATGACCACTGAAAAATCAAATTCTACTAGAAATAGAAGCCATCTAGCTAGCCTATAGAGCAAGGCTTATTGATCAAATAGAGTAGTACAGGATGGTCTACAAAGAATGTGAATAGGGTAGCCAACAAGTAGTGTCGAAACTTCTAGATGGCAAACACTTGGGGGGGTTACACCCTCTATACGAGATTGTAGAGCATTTACATACCTAGACTCAACACAAAATATATGCTACCATTGCAGATGCATTGAAAACAGATAAGAGGGAAGAGAGGTAAAGCACCCAAGAGCACACATATAAAAGCAATGGAGAATTGAGAACACAAAGAGATAGGTTTGAAATCTTCTTCTTCTTTACACACGAGGAACTAAGTCTATAACATGATAACAGACTAATATGAAAGTACCATAACATATGCATACATGGTTACTAAGTGTGAACCTGCTAAGGAAAGAAGAGGTGGCACAATGAATATGCCATAACCAAGGATGGAAATGTGGGTGTACTCTAGTTGTGGAATCACTAGCATATCCTTGTGTTGATCACCTAACATGCCAGTGAATAATATCTTACCACATCACCAAGGCACATACTAGATCCCAGCTCATCAATACTTTCCCTCAAGCTTAGCAGCATGAGCTTGTGAACTCCAAGCATAGTTCTGAAGTGTTGAAGCTTCCTACATCTCAAGGCATTGGTTACAATTTTGACAGATTAATCCTCTGTGGGTGGTCTTGACATAAACCAAGTCAATATTGCCTACTAGAACATGCTTCCAAATAAAATGAGAACATGCTTCCAAATAAAATGGTGATGGGCCTCTATATGTTTGGTCTGCACATGATACATTGGGTTCCTAGCCAATTGATATTGCTAAGGTTATCGCAATAGATGATAACCTTCTTATCCACCTACATTCCCAAATCACCAACAACAAGTAGCTTGCATAATCAAGCTACCTCACATACTACAATTGCAACACCTCTATACTCTACCTCTGTGTATAGGACAAAGCAATTGTTGGTTGTTTCTTGTTGCTCAAAGTAACAACAACACTTCCAAAGTAAAATATATTGGTAGATCTCTTATCTAAAATACTACTAGCCCAATCTGCATCTGTGTAACCATGCAAACCCAATGATACACTTGCACAGTAGAATAAGGTATAGTCCAATGTGGACTTGACATAGTGCAATGTGCACCATATTGCATCCAAATGTGGCTTTCACATGGAAGTTGCATAAACTAATTGTCCAAACCAACTGTGTAGCTTAGGTCTAGCTTACTGATTATATCAAATAGATAAGGTTGCCCACAAACTTCTAATTCATAGTGACATCCTCAACCAAGTCACCCTCATGTGTACTAAGCTTATCATTGATATCTAGAGGTATAGAAATAGGATTACAATCAACCATACCATACTTCTTCAACATATCCAATGCATATTATCTTTATGACAACCATATATCCTTTGGAGTCATGATTATCTCTTTGCTGAGAAAATAGCACAGCCCTCCCAAATCCTTCATCTCAAATTTAGCCTTGAGAAGACTCTTCACATTGTTAATATATGTCTTAGTATTATCCACAATGATCAAATCATCCACATATATAGTAATGACCACAATACTTGCACCACTCTCACATACATAGAGTGAGTTATAAGCCTATTCTCTATGAAATCCTGTTGACAAGCTATTCTGGAATGCTATCATACCATGCCCTAGGTGTTTTCTTCAACCCATACAAGGACTTATGAAGCCAACATACATAATTTGGATAAATCTCATTCACATAACCAAGTGGCTGCTCCACATAAAATTCCTCTTGCAACTCCCTTTGCAAGAATGTATTCTTAACGTCCATTTAATGCATGATCCAATTTTTTGATGCAACCACTCTTATGACAGCCCTTGTAGTGGCCATTTTAGCCACTAGAGGAAAGGTCTCCTCATAATCAATACCATGAGTCTATGCATATCCTTTGGCAACCAACCATGCCTTATAGCACTCAATAGATCCATTAACCTTGTAAACCCATTTGCAGTTAATAGCTTTCTTGCCTTTAGGTAAGGGTACCAACTTCCATGTGTAATTATTCGTAAGTGCAACCATTTCTTCATCCATAGCATGATCCCAATACACATTACCCATTGCATCCTCAAAACAAGTGGTTTTCACATCTTGCATGACCTTAGCCATGTATGCAGAGTGATGAGCTACATAGCTATCATGTGTCAATTGATGCATTGGCTTTCTCACTCTACTTGACCTAAATGGACTTGGATCACTACCAATTGCTCTAGCATCCTCTTGTGCCTTCTGCACACTAGGTGCTTTAATAGACAGAATCCCAAACTCCTCATCTAGGCTCTGCTTAGAGCCATCTGAATCAACATCAACATGAGAGAAACTTGATGATGCATCTATCATAATAAGCAAATCTCTAACTTTATCTTTACCTTTTATTGACATCTGTGATGTACTTGGTGGAATAACGTATAATCTCAATCTGCCACTTCAAGGTCTATCAACATAACCATGACTAGGAGACTCTTGTGGTCATCTCAATGTTTGTGAGATGACTGCTAACTTATTTTTTGCATAGTCACACTCTCATGCTCATCAACCCCAATTTTATTACCAGCTACTCATTCAATAAAAGCAACATCCTTGCTGGGGTTACAACATCTATATCCCTTTTGCTCAAGAGAATGTCCAACAAATACACATTTTTCTTCTTTGGGATCCAATTTACTACACAAATCATTAGGAATATGCATATAAGAAATACATCCAAACACTTTTAGATGGGATAGATTTGGTCCTAGTAAACTTCTCTTCAGGTGTCATACCATGTACATCAGTTGTGGATATTGTGTTCATAATATATATATACAACAATAGCAACTACTTCAGCCCAATAGTAATAAGGCAAGTTTCTTTCTGACATCATTGCATGAGCCACCTCTCTAATACACCTCTTTTTTTGCTCAAAAACTCCATTTTGTTGCAGAGTATATCTATGATGAAAGTGAGAGAAGGGTTGGAGCCAACAATGTCAGAGCAGAGAGCTCACACACATTTCTTCATTATCCATAACACATAACTAAAGAGAGTACTAACAACCTAAGGTCACAACATGACCATTCACACCAAAGACAACTAAGTTAAACACTGACTTATTCAATGTTAGCATGTGTACAACTGGACATGCTAAGTGTTGGGTACAGTTGTACCAAAGATAGAGAAGTTGAGCTTGAAGTCTAACACTCCCCCTCAAGCTCAAGACAACATCTGTACACCAAGCAACTATCTGAAGACATTGAACTTATCTTTACCCAAAGACTTGGTAAAGATATCCGAACCTACTCATCAGTCTTCACATGCATGAGATCAACTCTCCCTATAAGAACCATCTCTTTGATGAAGTGGTAGTGTACCTCAATGTGTTTACTCCTGGTATGGTATACTGGATTCGTAGCCATGAGTACACTACTAAGAATTTCACATAGCAAAGTCACTAGAGCATCCTCATGTATGTCCAAAATCAACCATAATCTTGAGAAACCATGCAATCTCACATGATGCTACCAATGCAACACCCCTGTACTACTTAGCCTCCGTACTCGACAAAGCAACTATAAGTTTCTTCTTATTGCTCCAGCTGATCATTATGCTTCCCAAGCCAAAAGCATAGCCACTTGTAGATCTATGGTCATATGAGCATCTTGCCCAATCTAGATCCGTGTATCCAACCAGTATCAAGGGATTATCTCTCACATAGAACAACCCATAATCTACAGTGGACTTAACATATCTCATAATATGCCTAACAACATCCAAATGTGGCTTTTTGGGCTTCTGCATGAACATGCTTATGAGCCCTACAACATAGCTCAAGTAAGGCCTAATGATGGTCAAGTAGATCAGCCTATACATAGCCACATCCTCAATTTTAGCTCCAGTGCTCATGTCTAGCTTGACATTTTGCTCAAGTGGTGTATCCAATGGTTTGCATTCAGCCATGCCATAAATTTTTAGCGTTTCCATGGCATAGTGCTTTTGCATCAGCCATAAACCATTTTCAACTTGACCACCTCAATGCCCAAGAAATACTTCAAATCACCTAAGTCTTTCATGTAAAATTCAAATTTCAACATTTCCATAACATGATGTATGCCCAAGTCATCATCCCTAGTAATTATCAAATCATCAACATATATGACCAGCACTACTAAGCCACTGTCAGTCTTTTTCATAAATAGGCTATGATCAGCCCTGCCAATGGTAAATCCCAAGCTCTGCAGTAGTTACTAATCCTTGCATGCCAGGCTCTCGGAGATAGCTTTAGCCCATACAATGCTTTTTTTAGCTTGCACACATAATGTGAAAATCAGGGTGAACATACCCTTTGGACTGATCCATGTAGACATCCTCTGCCAAGTCACCATTAAGAAATGCATTCTTAACGTCCATCTACTGCAAATTCCAGCCTTTAGCAGTAACCAATGCAATCATTGTTCGTATGGTTGCCATCTTGGCAACATGACTAAATGTTTCCTCATAATCAAGTCCATAATGTTGAGCATACCCCTTAGCAACTAGCTTGGCTTTGTACCTTTCAACATTGCCATCCGACTTGCATTTGATCTTGTAGACCCATTTGTAGCCAACAGTCTTTTTCCCTGCAGGCAATGGCACAAGATCCCATGTTGCATTTTCAGCCAAGGCATCGATTTCCTCATCCATAATTGTGCACCAATGTTCATCTTTCACTGCTTCAGCATATATAGCTGGTTCTTTAATCTCCATCACCTTTGTCATATAAGCACAGTGCATTGCAGAGTAACCATTGTAAGTCAACCTATCAACAGGGTACCTAACTCTTTGTGAGCATCTAAGTTGTGGTGCACTGCTCGATTCCCCTCTCTCATGAGGCGGAATATACCTGTTGTGCCTCATGCAAATTGTGTAGATAGTCGGAATGCCAAGCTCACTATCTAAACTACCAGCAGAGTCATAGTTTGAAGTCATGATACTAGGTGTCATCAAACTAGATGCATCCTCAAATGATATTTCCTTCCCTTTGCTGTCCAATACATCATGTCTCCCCCTCAATGGATGGTGTTATAGTCCTCCTCAATCTACCTGTCCAAGGAGACACAAGAGAAGAAACATCTGCCATTGTAGGACCTGACAATGCAATACTCTGCTGCAAATCAATTGTAGACACCTATGTAGAAGGCATATTAGATGGCACTGCAGTAGTGATGCATACTAAGAGGCCATCTCATAAAAAATCACATCCCTGCTCATAAGTGTCTCATGTGTAGACAGATCATAGCATTTGTATGCCTTCTTCTCTTGCAAATATCCAAGAAAGATACACTTATGTGATTTAGGATCCAGCTTCCTCCTCTTCTCATTAGGGATATGCACATAAGCTGTGCAATTGAATACCTTCATGTGACTTACATCCGGCTTGTAGCCATACAACCTCTGAAAAGGCATCACATCATGAATACATGTAGTGGGAGTCCTATTAAAGAATGTACATGGCTGTCATAATAGCCTCTGCCCAATAATTCAATGGCATACTCTTCTCATTCATCATCGCATGAGCAACTTCCATCAACACCCTATTCTTACATTCAGCCACTCCATTCTACTATGGAGTATAGTTGCACAGGTAAGCTGCATGTGTATGCCATTTTTAGCCAAAAAACTGTCAAAAGCATTTGACACATACTCACCACCATTGTTTGATCTCAAGCAAGAGAAATAGCAGTCAAACTCTTTCTCTACTTGCTTCTTAAATTGTTGAAAAACAGCAAGCACTTCATCTTTTTCCTTTAGTATATACACCCAAGTATACTGATTGCAATCATCAATAAATGTCACATAGTACCTGGAGCCTCCCATAGATGCATTATGGGCTGGCCCCCAGACATCAGAGTGTGCACTAACTACAATGGATGTGTGCTCTACCTTACATGCTTGACAAATGGCAACCTAGATTGTTTACCAAAATGGCAAGTATTGCAGACATGACCAATGTTAGAATATGCAAACTTGGGTAAACCTGTAACAAGCTATTTTTTCTGCATAATTTGCAGCCTCTGCAAGTTAACATGCCCCACTCTCTTATGCCAAATTTCCAAATCTCTAATAGTGCTAGAACCATGGGTAAACATAGCTGGCAAAGTGGCATCGAGAGTAAACATCCTGGCTTTCTTGTGACCGTGAGCAATCAACTTGCATCCATTGCCAAATTCTTCAATAAAGCACCCGTGCTTATTGAACCTAACCTGCAAGTTTTGCTCGGTCATCTGGCCCACAGACAATAAGTTATTTGTAATCGATGGGACATGCAGTACATCATGTAAGTGCTTCTTCTTGCCATCATGAATCACAAGAGGCACTTTGCCTTTATGCTCAATGCTATGCTGCGTGTCATCACCTGTGCATACATAACCATTTCTCTCAGCCACCATGTCAATGAACCAATCACCATGAGGGGTCATGTGATTTGATGCCCCTGAATCAATGTACCATATTGCATCATCAGTGGATTTTTCAGTAGCCCTGTCTTTCACATACTGCATGGAAAATGGTCTATCTCTTGAAGCATCATTTACCTGACTAGATGAAGAAAAGCGTCCATGCTGTTTGCTCTTTTGATTGCCCTGCTTCTTCCAGTAGTCCTTTGCAATATGACCATACTTTCCACAGTAATGACAATCCTGATCCTTATTCGGATTTTTAGATGGGCGTTGTTGTTGTGCCAAGAGCCTCTACCATGAGAGCTAGATCTCCCCCTGCCTTTAAAGTTTCCACCTCCTCTTGCATTTGATCCCTGCTATTTATTATTGCCATAGGATGCATTTTTCTGGCCTCCTCTACCAGAACCATAGCCTCTACCATGGCTACCACAACTATGTTGATTGGAATAAAAGACTGTATCCTTGCTTTTTGTACTGCTAGAGCTTGTACCCAAGCTAAGTTTAACCTTCTCATGGATAAGAAATGCAACCCGCTCATTGAAATCCAACATTTCAGCTTGCACAGACACAAAAGTATCAAAAGACTTATACTCTAGACCCAAGCCATTCAAAGTCACAGCAATTTATGTCTTCATCTTCAACCTGAGTACCAATAAATGCTTGCTAATGTACAATGGTCTTGATCTCTATCACATAGTCTTGTATGGACTTGCCCTTTCTCTCCATGTTGTTAAACTTTTGCTTTAACTGTATCTTCCTGGCACTTGTAGCGGTGCAATAGTACCTGATCAAAATATCCCACGCATCCTTAAGAGAGCTACAATTCATTATTTGCATTACCATGGCGTTTGATATACATAGGGACAGCTAGTGCAAAACCCTGTGTGCTCTCTCTGTCCATGCTCAATGAGTTCATAGTTAGTCTTGTGTCAGATGTGTGTCACTTGTAGGTAGCTTGGGCTCAACCTTAGCTCTAGTCACTTGCTCCTAGTAGCCTTTCCTTATCAAGAAGTTCTCCATGCAAAACTTCCATATGGCATAATTGTTGCTATCAAGCTTCCCCCCACAATCTGGGTAATATTGTCTGTCCTCTCAGCATTTGCCATAGTGTAAACCTTGCCTGGTAACCTGCAAAGCGAATCTCTTTGATAGTTTAGTTTTAGCTTGCAACTATTTATGATAGTTTTTAGCACACCCTATGCTCCAGACAAGCAGCGTTTCAGTCCAAAAACAAAGGTACATTCACCTCTTGTTAATTGGCAATCACTTAGGTATTGCAGCTTGCATATATAGATTGCATTCACTGCATAACCATCATGTAATCAAGTAGATTGTTCATGTACATACAAGCAGTCTGTAAGCATCAAATAACAGTGACCAACAGCTTCTCTTCCAGCCAAACAATAGAGTGTATGTGCCTCAAACAGCCCCAAGACATCTCATACAGTTGCTATTATATGCCAGTATCCACACATGTCCAACTGGGCACATTGCAGTGCATGTACGTCATGTATGGAAGCTAAATGTCCTTCCAAATAATAAAAATAGTCAATACCCTACTATAACTAGCATTAAATCAGTCTAAAATTTGGGCATTTAATGCTCACAGTATCCCATAACACACCTATAGCTCCATTGGCATGACTCAAGCCTTACAGGTACAAGTGAATGTCAAAACACTTTAATCTTCAAGTGATAACTGTTATACATTCAATTTCAAATTTCAGCATGTAATTTTCAAATATGTAAATGCATTCTAGAACTGAAGTTTTAATCCATTTTGGTCATGTCCAGGTGTACATGGGTGTTGCACCAACATTTACCAAGCATTTACCAAGCATTCTTGATGATCATATGCATCATTCCAAAAGCATATGTGGACCAAATAGTACCCTCTAGTAGTGCTGGAAACTTCTTGACAAATTTCAGCCTATTATTCCCTTCAAAATCTGAGTATTTAACACTCCAAACCCAAGCTCAAAATCATGAC
Source organism: Lygodium microphyllum (assembly GCF_053477565.2). Taxonomy (NCBI): domain Eukaryota; kingdom Viridiplantae; phylum Streptophyta; class Polypodiopsida; order Schizaeales; family Lygodiaceae; genus Lygodium; species Lygodium microphyllum. The sequence goes on from NC_141143.1 coordinate 132,630,782, forward strand.
AGATAACACTTGAACCTTGCCAAGTATGCCTATGCTTCAAAAGAGTTCGGGGGGATGCTCGAGTGTGGTATCAAACTCTCTTGGAGGCTACAAGGGGTAATTGGGAGGATCTCAAGATTGCATTCTTGCACGAGTACCAAGATACAGAGCCTCCTGAAGATATTTGGAGACAACTCCTGAATCTTTGCCAAACCTTATCAGGGGAGTACCAAGCATATGAAGGCATGTTTATAAAATTGTGAGATATATGGATAGCCTCCTTAGCCAAGGGAGAGAGAGTACTTGATTGTCTTAAGAAAGATTGTTTTATGGCCGGACTCCACCCTCTACTAGGGGAGAAGGTCAAAGGCAAGTTTCCCACATCCTATGAAGAATCAGTAACTTATGCTAGGGAGAAAGATAGGAAACTGAAGTATCAAGCCCAGTTGAAGGGGGGAGTTGAGCCCATGCAAATTTTACCAACCATGCCAAGGCCTAGAGAAATAGCAGAGGCCCCACCTAAATCAGAGATGACACAACAAGAGCTCCTACAATGCATTACTAATCAAGTTGAAAGCCTTTCGTTGAATTTAGTGCAAGGAGTACAGCCCTTCCCCTCACAAATGAAGGCAATCGAGATCTAAGGAGACAAGAAAGAGAGTATGTTTGCTATAATTGTGGGGAGATTGGCCATGGTATGTACTTTTTCCCTCATCCGAGGCATCTGCCAGGAAATGGGTTCCAACCAAGAAGGAGGGGACAACAAGTGACACCACCTAGGGAGAGGCTTATTCCACTGAATCTAGAGCCTCCACCATCGATTCAAGTTCTCCAGCATCCTCAGCCACTTACAGAGGTGTTGCCCTTGCCTGTCCACCATCGATTCAAGTTCTCCAACATCCTCAGTCACTTGCAGAGGTGTTGCCCTTGCCTGTCCAGCCGTCAGAGAACTGTGATGTCAGGATGATCAGTTTGGATGAGGGTGATGCCAAAGGGAAGGCCAAAGTAGTAGAGGTTGAAGTAATGCCAGTGAAGAAAGCCCATAGAATTAAGAGGATGGAGCCTACACCACCAGAGGAGGTTGAAAATATGGAAGAAGAGGCAGAGTCTTCAAAGGATGCAAAGACACACGGTAATAAAAAGAGAATGGCTTGCTTACGCCAAGGCATTGAGCCAAATGATTTTTCCTTGGGTAAAGGTACTAGAGCTTATGATTTTCTTACTGATGTGAGGGATCAAGGGCCAAAAATTTCATGGCTACAATTACTCCATCTATCTCCAATAGTGTGGTGACAATGGTCAAAGATGGTAAGCATTAGACCCATGAAGAATAGACACGTGAATGCAATCCAAGCTAGAAAGACTAAAGATATTGTGCCTCTAGTGGAAGCCAAAATCAATGGGCAGAGAGTATCAAAGACATATGTGGGTGGAGGTGCATAGATTTGTGTCATGACAGAAAAGTTGATGCATTGTTTGGGATTAGAGGTAAATGAAACTACTGAATTTGGAGTCAAAATGGCTAACAATGTAGTAGTAAATTGTTTGGGAGTTATAAAGAAAGTCAAGGTAAAGGTGTGTGGAGTGCAATTGGAGCTTGACATGTATGTGATGCCAGTGAAGGGGGACGGCTATCCACTCATTCTCGAGCGACCATGGCTAATGGGAATGAAAGCCAGACAAGATTGGGAGATAAGGGCTTTAGAGCTCAAGCCATAGAAGAGGGGCTGTAGCAAAAATGGAAGAGCACTATCTACAATATGAAGGAGGGCCGACAAGACGATCTTGTGTTAGAGATCACCACTGATGAATGGAGTTCCAATGAGGATTGATCATCTATGAAAGAGGGTAAGTCTTCTAATGAGGAGAAAGAAAGCTCTCTAGAAGTGATGGGGATTACATTGAAAGGGCCTTCTAGTAGTGAAATTCTATAGCAGCTTCCAAAGGTTGAGAAGGAGGGGTTAGAAAAAATGTTGGCTAAGGATCTATCAGCTAAGGAGAAGGAAACCTATATGAAAGTGGTGATAAACCACTCTGCACTTTTTATTTTTGATTATGAACACATCATAGGTGTGACATCAGTACAACATCACATTAATCTAAAAGATGGAGCAAGACTAATGGTGTAGCGACTATGACGGTTGGGAGTAGTTCAACAAAATGCTCTACTCACTGAGGTGTAATGACTTTTGAAGGTAGGTTTCATCTATCCAGTAGGGGACTCAGAGTGGTGACACCCAAGAAGAACGAAAAATGGCAGATTTGTGTGGACTGCAAGCCGTTAAATGCTACAGCAAAGAGAGATCACTTTCCTCTTCCCTTTCAGGATAAAATACTCAACAAGGTGGTCGGGCATGAGAGCTACACTATTTGTGATGGGTATTCAGGTTATTTTCAGATCCAAATAGGTGAGGAGGATCAATAGAAGACCACCTTCATCATGCCTTGGGGGTGTTTTTCTTACAAAGTAATGCCATTTGGATTAACAAATGCCCCTACTACCTTCGAGCGACTCATGAATTATGTCTTCCACCCATATTTTGGGAAGTCCATCAGGGTCTTTATTGATGATTTTTGTATTTATAGTTCTAAGGCTCTACATCTAGGGAAGGTACATGAAGGTTTCAACCACCTTGCACAAATGGGGGGGCAGCGAAACCATGAGAAGTGTCATATTGGCGAAAGTAGTGTAACTTTGTTAGGGCATGTCATAAGTGAGAGTGGCATTAAAACGGATCTAAATAAAATTAAGGCCCTATTGACGATGCCATCACTATCTTCTGTGAAGCAACTAACCTCATTGATTCAGAATTTCATTTAGAAGATGCGATATATGGGGTGATTCATTCATCTCCTCTCCCAATTAGTGTTTTCACTACTACAATAGTTGACCCACTCTAAGGAGCTCTTGTGGAGTGACGAAAGTGAAAGGTGCTTTCACGAGCTGAAGAAGACTCTCAACATCCTTCCTATAATTTTATAGCCTTGCTGGGATCAATAGTTTTTTGTCAACCTGAGTTTTGGGGAAGATGCTCTAGGGATAGCACTAGTATAAAAGGATGCTAAAACTGGCCTGATGAGACTAGTTTACTTTTTTAGCATAGTAATGAGAGCATCAGAATGAGGGTACAAGATGGTGGAGGTGATGGTTTTGTCTCTAATGTTTTCTGTATGAAAGTTTTGTCCTTATCTTCTCCCTAGGCCGTTCATAGTGATCATGAGAGAAGAGCATTTTCCCTATGCCTTACAGCACATGGATGTTTCAGTCAAAATTGCTAAGTGGGTGATATAACTCCAAGAGTTTGACTACACCTTCAAGGTGGAGGACTCTACTTGGGCCTGCCTAGATGATTTGTTGACCCATAGATGCCATCAAAAGAAGGAAAAAGAGAAGGGAAAGATAAAAGAGGAGACACCTCCTCTTAAGGACCTGCCACGGGTGGAGAATGCCCATGCCCTCTACTTCGATGGGGCCTACAAGCGTATTAGCGGCAGCAGGAATAGTGGTGTTCAGTCTCGAAGGTGACAAACTTTATGGAGAAGGTATCAACTTGGAGGATGCCCATTCTATCTTGAGCATGATGAGGCACCTACACATATGAGTAAGAGTGAGAAAAGGTGGTTAGCTACTAAGGCCACTAAATATCGCTTGATAAATGATGTGTTGTATTACAAAGGAAAGGATGCAGTGCTTAGAAGGGTGCCAATAACAAAGGAGATTATGGATGTGATTAAGAGTTGCCATGAGGGAGTTTATGGCAGACATTTTGCTCAAGAAATAACCAGCAAAAAGATTCTCCAAGCCGGTTTTGTGTGGCCTAGTCTACATCAAGATCTGCAACATTGGTGCCACACTTGTGGTGCTTGCCAAAAGGCTGGACCAAGAAAGCTAGTGCATGAGGAACAAAATCCCATAACTACATATGACCCATTTGAGAAATGGGGGATTGATGCAATAGGGCCACTCCCATGAACTCAGTTTGGCAAGGAATACATCATAATGGGTGTGGACTACATGACGAGGTGGGCAGAGGCCTCAGCAACTAGTAGGATCATAGCCCAAGAAGTGGGAAAATTTGTGTTTGAATTTTTTTTTGCAAGTTTGGCACACCTTTAGAAATTATCTTTGATCGGGGTCCTAGTTTTAGGGCCAATCTAGTGGGGGGAGCTATTGGAAAGGCTAAAATTAAAGCGCAGGCATTCTACTCCCTACTACCCACAATGTAATGGTTTGGTCGAAAAGGTGAATGGGCTGATTTGTAAGATAATTACCAAGCAAGTACACATGCACCCCAAGCACTGGGATAAAAAATTGAGTGCAACTCTTTGGACCTACAGGACTTCATTCAGAACCTCACTTGGCTATACTCCATTTCACCTCGTTTGTGGCCCAGAGGCTTTGCTTCCTATAGAGGTAGAACTAGCCAACTTACGTATTTTAGTAGCCGATCGAGAGAAGAATCAAGATAAGAAGTTGGAGGAAAGGATCTTGGATCTAGAGAGATTGGAGTTAGATAGAGAAGCAGTAGTCCAACACTATTCCATGCAGATTGCAGAGAGGAGGAAGACATTTAATAAGAAGCTGGCTAGCAAACACATAAGGGAAGGATCACTTGTGCTACACCATGATAACCGCTTTGATAACACAAAGGATGCTAAACTTGTATTCAAGTGGAAAGGGCATCACGTGGGTTCCACCTGCATCACCAAGATTTGGAATCTATCACCATCATTAGAGGACATCTCACCCTTGTACACAAGTCAATATCCACATCATGGTGTCATTTGGATCTTACACAAAAGCTTATAAGCATGGACCCCCTCTGTCACATGTTTATATGTATTTATATATATGAGGAATTAAAGTCAAAGCAGCTTTTAGAAGATGTTTTTTATCATTTCAATAAATTCCAAAGGAAAGAACTTCACTATTTTGAAGTTACAAAGGTGCAGACTGTTGTTGGCTACATGTTTTTCTTCTCTCTTTTACCACATCAACTTCCTATTTTATCCTTCTTGTAAATATATTATAATAATGTGCTTTGGGCACCCACCTCTTGTAATCTAGCTCCCTTTCTCTAGCTTGTTTACCACCACCCTTGGCTTCTTACATGATGACCAAGGTGGGGACTTGTCCCATCCACTTGGCATCTTGGCTTTACCCACAAAATTGACCTTCACCAAGCTTAGGGCATTGCCTCTTGAAATGTCCTACTTCCTTGCAATAGAAGCACCTTGGAGCCTCATTGCTCTTTCTTCTGGGTATAAAGCTTCCCATTGCATTTGATTTGGCTTTCTTCACCCTATTTGGTTGGTACTGCCCTTGGGATCTTTTGCATAACCTTGGAAGTTTCCCTTATCCTACTTGTTTATGTTCCAAAATTTTACATTTCTTGGCCTTATTTGATTTCTTGAACTATTGGTGATGCTCAAATCAATGCATCCTATAAATCTGATGGTCTCATTGATTCAAGATGCGTACTTAGGGGCAGATTTAGACCATTGCAAAAGTTGGATACTTGCTATGAAACATCCATCGTAGGTGCATATTTTAGAAGTGTTATGAATTTGGAGTAGTAAGCTTCTAGGCTTAGGCTTAACTGCTTTAGGTTGAAGAACTCATTCATCTTCTGGGCTTAATATGTGAGCAAAAGATATATCCCAAGCACAACGTCCTTAATCTTATTCCAAGTGATAGTGCTTTTTGATGTTCTTTGGTCCTTGCACCACTGTTTCCACCAAAGATGGGCATCTCCTGTGAGTTTTAGTTTGGTGATCATGGCTTGATTTGACGGGGCAGTCCCTATAGCAATGAAATAGTATTCCATAGATTCTATCCATGTTATTGCTTCAATTGGTCCTCCCTTTACTATCAAACTCTTGTGGCTTGTACTACTTGAGAAGAAATTTGTTCTCTTGAGCTTCTATAATATTGAGATTCGGGGTGACATTCTGGGGAATTATGCCATTTTCTCTCCAACCATATTAAAACAAAATCTTTACTTGCTTAATCTATCTCATTAATTTAGGAAGGAAATTATGTACTACTTGTTCTTTTGATAATGATCATGATTTACACTTCAAAAGAGAGTTTTAATTTTAATTTAAAAAAACTCATCAAACAAATAATATTTCCACTATTTTTTATTATTAAGAAGACAACGGATGGACAAAAATAAAAAATTTACGTCAATAGGAAGGAAATACATTATTCAAGTAGTTTGGGAGCTCATATTATTCTTGGAAAAGGTTTTTCTACCATAATCTAGGCATGGCATTGTGATACATCCATCGTATAGTAATTATGATTTTGGAAATAGATATCCAAAAATCTATATTTTAGGGGAAGATGAGGTAATCCATCTTTTTTATAGTTGCGACAACAACTGGAGCATCCTACAACCATGACTCAATTAGCCATTAGCCGGCATAACCCTCATAACCTCCTCATAGATATACCGGTTTAATTAGACATGTCGCCCTCTCTAGTGAACATGTTTGAGTTTACTCTAGCCTCATAGAAGAGATAAATCTTGGTAACCTTAAGGGTTTCCATCCACCTTAGACTCTTTAAATTATTCTAGAGATAAGCAAGATGGTTTGCATCAATGTAATAATACCCTCTGCTTAACATCCATCATCTTTCGTAATACAAGGGTAAAGTGCCTAATTACCTACCACTTTAGGTTCAACATATAAAAACAACTTCTTTGAATTATCTCTTGATCAAATTCATTACATACTTTTAATTCATGACACAAAAATAGAGTAAAGCAATCCTTCTCAATAGTTCCTTTCAGAAAAATAACTTTTTACAATGTTTTTTGTTCGAAGGTATTATTCTCTCCAAGTTCCATTTCTCAACTAGTATTGGAACTTCCAGGACACTATTTGGAAATCAAAGGGTAGTTGGTAGTTTGTAAGAGCCTAAGGATTTTATGACTAGAGCCCCTTGATATCCTCACCTCCTCTTGTCGATTAGAGTTCCCTACATGACAAGACCTTTCGTGTCATGATTGGTCTATACTCACTAATGCAAAACAAAAAAAATAAGGTTTTATTCACATTGGCCTTGGGGAGGTCTAGTGCCATCAAGAACACTGCATCAATTAGCGTTTTGTGCTCACCGGAATACTGGCTCAATCATTGGCAATTTGTACTCGGTCATCCATCTTTTAGCCTGATAGTTTTAGGAAAGATTAGTACCTAACTTACAATCACAAACATCTTCATTCGAATGCATTATAGATTAAAAAATTTTATTTCCAAGAAAAATCTTTTCTTTCAAAAAAAAAAACATCAAGGCAAAACTTAGTGTGTGGCAATACCTTCCAATAGTATTCTCGGATTCTCCCTTCCTTGAGATCTAGTTTGTACTAAACAACAATTTTATTTTTGAGAATAAATCCCTCTGAGTTTCGTGGGTCATTTCCCATGATTAAAAAAAAATTGGTTAGTTTAATTACAAAAATTATTCTTTGACAATTCCATCTCAAGGTCTTTTATATACCAAGAATTAGCGTTCGTGATTATCTATTGGAGGTTTCACTAGATCAATGCAAATTAAAAATATATCTCTTAGAGACACAATACCTTCCTTGTACTTGCTTAGGTTCATTTTGTACAAACCTAAGTTACCCCTTGGAATTTGTGGTTAAGAATTTCTTTAAAAGATGAATAAAATCCTATTAAATTATGAATGCAGCTTTTGTTGCCAATTCATGGGATGATGGCATGTTAGTTGCCTTTATTTAAAAAATATAGTATAGGGGGATCCATGATAAGTGCTTGGTTGATGATATTCATAGCTTCATTTGTAATCCCAATACTAGCCATTTTGTTTGTAGTAATTGTGTCTATAGTGATATTGGTAGCTCTTGCCTCTATGACCTTCACTATAACTTTCTTCTTTGGGGCCATGGTCTCTAATCGCGAGATTGTAGAGGGGATTTTTGAGCAAGAGAGCTTGGGGTCGTCACAATTGGATTGATGGGGGATGGCGATCATTAGGAATTTAGAAAAATTGAGAAGAGACTTGATTGGACGGGGAAGTAGGGTAGAAGGGATGGAGGATTCGATTCCAAGAGCTCGTGGAGTATCCTCCTTGCCTTCATGATGAGAATTCCTATCCTCGAGCTTCTCTTGCCCCACTCCCTCTTGCTCTATACCCCTGAGAAAGGCCTATCCTCTCTTGCCCAAACTGCTCCTCAACGGCTCCTCATGCCTTGTATTTATAGCTAAATTGAAGAATAAGGATTGTGGCCAAGAAGAAGAGCTCTTTATGGAGGGTATCTTGGTAAATTAACAATCTATAAGCTTTCAAGATGCAATCTGATGTTGGGTGGCGATTTGATGTTTGAGGTCTAGAGAGACTGCCAGAGATGCCATGAATGATTCGCCTATTTCTCGGATGATCTTGCTTCAATCCAAGCCTCTCATTAAACTGAGAAGAGGGGGAGATTGCTGGAGTTAACTGCTGAAATATAGATGGAGAATTCAAGCTTTTTCATTAGTAAACAGAAACTCCAAATTTGGGAGTTTAAGGCACCATTTTTCAAATAAAAAAAAGGGAAGCGGCAACAGCCTGTTGTTGTCGTTTTCCTCCTCCTCTTATTCTTCATAAGCTTTTAAAAAAAGGCTTTAATGCTTAAAGCTTTATGAATTGTCCTGCTTTACCAAGTTTTAAATTCATTTGATCAATTTTGACTTATGGCTCATGACTCATGTTCGTGTGGTAACTTCCGTGATGGATGGCTACAATCCCTATCAATTTGAAAAAATGTCGGGTTATGATTCTCAGACTATTTTTCTCGAGACTTCCTCTATTTAATGGTTTAGAAATCTTCAAGTTCAATTTGCGAGAAGTCAAAAGATTGAAAATAAAGTCGGGATATCATAGAAAAAAATAATCAATGTTCATAAGCAAATTGGAGAAATGCATGAACTTCTTAGGTCAAAATTGGAATATAAAAGAAGTGTGTGGGATCTCGGGGGGGGTCACTCATAAATATATGTATATATAACGTGAGTTCAAAATAAGGGGTTTTTAAAATACCATTTTGATACATTTTTTATATACAGAAGGGTGTCATATAAAGGGGTTACTTACAAATTGAATAGAAAAGGGTTGTGTTTTATTCAAGAAAAATTCACAGATTAGGATATTTATAAATAGGCCATGAACACACACTATATAGAGGATATATATATAGTGAACCCCCCGAGTGTGGGATTATGTCTAAACTGTAATAAAAATCAATTGTAAAATATCATTTGAATTATATATCGATGTAGATAATAATAACCTTAGTGATGTGAATGTGGAAACAATAATCGAGGTACATGAGTGTCAGCTCGTATTGAGCTTGACATCTCAACATTCCCCCTCGAGCTCAACTCCATGACCTATACTCTAAGTATGCTTCGAAAACATGGAAGCTTTTTTGCTCCTAGGGCCTCGGTGAAAATATTTGCAACTTACTCCTCTATGCTCACAAATATGAGATGAATGTCACCTACCAAGACATGCTCTCTAATGAAATGCTAGTGAATCTCAATGTGTTTCATGCATGTATGAAACATTGGGTTCTTAGGGTTCTTAGCCAATTGTATACTGCTCATGTTATCACAATAAATGGCAACTTCTCTATCTACCTTTATTCCCAAATCATCAAGTAACTTTCACATCCAAGATACCTCACATGCTACCATAGTAGCATCCTTGCACTTTGCCTCTATACTCAATAATGTAATACTGGGACATCTCTTATTGCTCCAAGTCATAGCTCCACTCCCAAAGAAAAATACATAGCCATTTGTGGACTTCCTATCAGACACATTGCTTGCCCAATTTGCATTAATATAATCAAATAGCTGCACCATTGAGTCCACCTTATAAAAGATACCATAATACAATGTGCCTTAAGGCATCACAAGAAATGTCTCACATTTTCCAAATAAGACTTACAAGATACCTACATAAATTGACTCTCTAAGCCAATTGTGTAGTTACAATTTGGCCTAGTAATAGTAGTAAAGATCAAACTTTCCACCATCTTCCTATACATTGTGGGATCCTCCAATATCTCATCCATATCAACAATTAGTTTCACATTCATATCCAATGGCATTGAGATTGGCTTAGAATTAGACACACCATAATTCATCAATATATCCAAGATGTGCTACCTTTGTGAGAACCAGATCCCCTTAGATATTTGTAGCACCTCAATGCTAAGAAAGTACTTCAGCTCTTCCAAATCTTTCATGTTAAATTTTCTTGAGAAAACTCTTCACATGCTTCACCCCTAACAATCAAATCATCCGCATAGAAAGGTAATCACAACAATGCCCCTATAAATGTGATGGCCATAAAGCGATTGATTTGTATTTACATCATGGAAACCAATAGAGACAAGATACTTTACTATCTTATCATAACATGCTATTGGTACCTATCTTAGCCCATAGAAGGCTTTGTGTAGGCTACACACAGAATCTAACCATGTGGATGCTGTGCAACATCAAGTACATGACTGCTTGCATCTTTATCGTGAGGAAATATATGGTTTGTCAATGTTTCAAAGTGGTATGCTTCACTCACTTTCTACATATCAACCAGAGCAGAGTTTTTGCAGACTTTTCACAGGAACCGTGGCACCATGACCATGTGAGAGGGAGAGGAAACTTGTCTGGCGCAGATTGAATTGACCCCGGAGCTAGTAGAAAAAGCATTGGGCTTGGCAAACAAAGTAGAGAGGAAGCTAACAAGAGACATATATGCCTTGCTAGGAATGGACAAGATGAAGGTCCACACCAACGACGGCATCAGCTTGGCAGATATTTTGGATCTCGAAATCCAACTCCAAGCCAAGATGGTGCACGCATTGTTCTCTAGTTAGAGATACAACACAATCATGAGCCGCATTAATGTCCCCTTGCTAGAGAGAATTGCAGCACGGTCGTTGGATGAGGTGAACCTCAACGGTTTTGTGAGGAAGACCATCGACGGCAAAGGCTCTTGCAACATGAGGACAGCCTATCAGAGGAGAATCCATTGACAAAGGCTAAAAGGAAGGCTTCATCGTCAAAGGCCTCAACCATTGGATTCGGTGGGGTCCTTACCGCCATCATCAGGGAAGCCTTGGGGCAAGGGCAGGAAGGAGGAGAAGGAGTGGATGAGACACCAAGTAGGTTGCCACCTCACCACGAGCAAGAGGCATAGTCTAGCGAAAGGACGCTGAGTGAGGAAGAAGAAAACATGGAACAGGAAGAGTAGTCTAGCTAGGGAAAGACTAAGAAGAAGAAGAAGAAAATTGCACAAGAAAAGCAAGAAGAGGAGAGGAGGAAAAAAGAGAAAACAGACTTACAAAAGGCTCGCAGGGATTCCAAAAAGGCCGAGGAGGAAAGAAAGAGATAGTAGAAAGACGAGGAGGAGGAGTTGAGAAGAAAGGAGGAGGAAGACATAGGCCTTGCAACATGCACGTCCGTTGAGCAGTAGTCTAGGCAGGACAAGCCAGAGTCCATGAACCTGCTTAGAGATAAAGGGCCGAGCTGAAGTGCCCACGTATCGGAAATCGTTTCATCTGCAGTGCAAGAAGGCAAGGGCAAGGCCCCAATCATTGGTGCACAGATCGGATGCCGTAAGCGCGTGTAGTGAGTGTCAAAAGGTCCCCAAGAACAAAAGAACTCTACTTTTTGCACAGAACTCAAGGTAGAAAGCATGCACGACATGAACAAGAGACCAATTGGGTGCAATCTCCCCCCATGCCTTGTGCGTGCGCTCCACAAAGCATGTATTTTTATGTATTAATCATCTTCAAGCTCAAATAATAGCCCAAATTACAAAATAGCACGCTTTTGGCTTTTGAGTTTGCTTTAGTGCCAAATAGAAATAAAGCTAATGGGCGGGTGCCCAAGGAGTCAGGCATACCCAATACAATGTCCAAATACAAATATCATAATCGTGCATCCATGCACATACAAAAATAATAAATAAATATCCAACGCCTTAGGCGTGACAAAATATAGGCGCTATGGTTAAGGTATGTGTCCATCAAAATATAGGTGATAACTCGAATACACGCTATCCTCTAATGCTTTCCTTCACCACTGCTGCTATCTCTACACATCAACTGAAGCATTCACAATCGTTAGTAAAATAATACAATTAAACCAATAAAAGTGAATACCTAGCAGTCTTTAGCTACATACATAAATCAATTGGTTAGAAATCAATCCTAACCTTAATTTATCACGAGTGCGCACTCTAAACTCATAAACATTTATTAATTTAATATGTATTTTGTGGAATCACCCGCTATGGAATCACCCATGTACACACTAAATTAACAAAACACCCGAAAAGGATAGGCGTCCCCATCAGCTTCTCGCACAAAGAATCCACTTTGTGTATGAGCCCCGATAATAAAAGTTTACGGAATCCATCGTAAAACCTCACAGAATCCACCGTGGCATGGAATCCACTGTGTAATATGCCTCCTGGCATCATACCCCCGGTGTGGGATAGCAATTGTCCTCAATTGCTATTAGATCAATGTGGAGCCAATAGAGTGGGGAAAGAATTTAAGTCTCTAGCGTGCATCCATTGGGCCTCTTCAACAGGATGGTTTTTAAACTTGACCAAATATCTAGAATATCTACGGCCAGTTCTAGTGGTCATAAAGTCAGTATCTATGATAGCTTCAGGCTCAAGGATTTCAGTCTCTTCATCTAACAAAGGTGGGTTTTCATAGACAGGGTGTACAGGTAATTGGCCTCTAAAGGGTCGTAATAAACTAATGTGAAAGGTGTTGTGAATTTTCCAATGTGGTGGTAGTTCTAACTTAAATGCATTGTCATTGATTTTGTGAATGATCTTAAATGGTCCATAGAATCTAGGTGCTAATTTTACAACTGGATGTTTATCTACACTTTGTAATCTACGTTTTTCTATTCTTAACCAAACATAGTCATCAACTTTGAAATTCATGGCCTGTCTTTTCTTATTGGCTTGTTTTGTATATGATTGCTGAGCTTTGGCAATCATGTCTCTAACTTCATAAAAAATAGCAGCGTGCGTGTTAGCAATATCATCAGTACTCTGAATTTTATTTGATAAAGATGCAACAGGTGTAGACAATCTATAACCATAAATCACTTCAAACGGTGCTTTCTTTGTAGCTGTGTGTGGTGTATTGTTATATGCAAACTGAAGTAAATGTAGATGTGTATCCCATGTGTGTGGTTTTGAAATAGTGTAAGCACATAAAAGATCTAAAATAGTATTGTTAGTAGCTTCTGATTGACCATTGGTTTCAGGATGAAATGCAGATGAAAAATCAATCTTTGTTCCTAAGTTAGCAAACAAAGTAATCCAAAAATTATTACAAAATCTAGAATCACGATAAGAAATAATAACTTTTGGTAAACCATGATTAGTAAAAACAGTTTTCAAAAACAATTGTGCTGCTTGAGATGCTGTTAAAGTTTTCTTGCATGGAATGAAATATGCTTGTTTACTAAACCTGTCTGCAACAGTCCAAATCATATCATGGTTAGCTTTATTGTTAGGAAAACCAGTAATAAAATCCATAGAAATATGTTCCCATGGTCTCGATGGAATAAATAAAGGCATTAGTAAACCATACTGTTTACCATGATGTCTCTTAACTCTTTGACAAACTAAACATTCGGAAACAAAGTTAGATACATCAGTGTCCATATGTGGCCAATAAAAATCTTCAGTCATCAATGTACGCAAAGTAGATATAATACCTCTATGACCTTGATATGGAGGACAATGAATCTCATTCAAAACAAAAGATCTAAATGGAACTATAACACATAATCTCTTTTCATAAAACATGAATTCATCATTGTAAGATAGTGAATCAATAGGAATCCAGTTATTTCCAACTAATTTATTCTAATTAGCTTGAAAAGTAATGTCTTGATGATAAGTATCTTTCATAGGGATAAGGGAATCAAATGATATGACAGAAATATTATGAATGGTCGGTCTTCTACTTAAAGCATCGGCTACTTCATTTTCTTTTCCTGGTTGATATTGTATAAGAGGATGAAAGCTCTGAATGAAAGCTGCCCATTTAATATGCCGGTCAGATATTTGAGGTTGACTAAGGAGATGTCTAATACTTTGTTGGTCAGTCTTAATCATTAACTCAGAATCCATTAAGTAATGTTTCCATTGTCGTAAAGCTTGTACTATAGCTAACAATTCTTTATCATGTGTAGAATATTTAAGTTCAGATGGTTTCAGTTTACAGCTAGAATAGGCTATGGGATGATTATCTTGCATAAGTACAGCTCATATTCCAGATCCGCTAGCATCAGTCACTACTAAAAAGAATGGTCTATTGAAATCAGGTAGTTGTAATATAGGAGCATGGGTTAATGCATGTTTCAATAAATCAAAAGATTTTTGTTGATTTTCAGACCAATGATAAACAATACCTTTCTTTAAAAGTTTAGTCAAAGGCAAAGCAAGTAATGAAAAATTTCGCACAAGACCTAGAAAAGAACGTAACTCATGCGCATTTTTGGGTATGGGCTAGTTTAATATTGCTTCTATCTTCTTAGGGTCAACCTTAATAGCTTCTGATGAAACAATATGACCTAGATATTCAATTTTTGTTTGAAAAAATTCACTCTTTTCTGGATTAGCATACAATTGATTATCTTTCAACAACTTGAAAACTAAAGACAGATGTTCATAATGCTCTTTCTCATTTTTACTGAATACCAAGATATCATCAAAGAATACTATAACACAATGTTGATATTTCAAAAATATGCAATTCATCATTCGACTAAATGTAGCAGGTGCATTAGTCAATCCAAAAGGCATCACTAGAAATTCATAATGTCCAAATTGTGTTCTAAATGCAGTTTTGAATATATCAGATTTATCTAATCTCACTTGATGATAACCAGATTTAAGATCTATCTTACTGAATATGATAGAACCTTGTAGTTTATCCATAAGATCATCTACCCTAGGAACTGGATATCTATTCTTAATAGTAAACTTATTCAGGGCACAATAATCAATGCACATGCGATAAGTATTATTATTATTCTTTACCAATAAAACAAGTGCGCCAAATGGAGAACTACTAGGTCTAATTAATCCTCTGTTTAGCAATTCTTCTACTTGATTTTGAATTTCTTTCTGTTCAATCTGGTTATGCCTATATGGTGCTTTACATGGTGGTTGTGTACCAGGAATTAAATCTATTTTGTGATCTTCCAGACGTGAAGGAGGTAGTCCAGGTGGTAAATCTTCAGCAAAACAATCTTTAAATTGTGCAAGAAATACTTTATGCCTAGGGTGCATATGTTTTTCTTTTGCTTGAAGTTCATTCACCCAAATTAAATAAGATTTTCTACTTTTATGTAATGCACGTTTAGCTTGAGTATGAGTAAGCAGTGGAAAATTATTAGATGTGTGCATACCATACAATGTAATTTGTTTTCCTTGAAAATGAATTTTAATTGAATGCGTGGAATAATCTATGTCAGGATTATACTAATGACGCCAAGGCATACCTAGGATAATATCATTGGACTGCAAAGATACAACTAGGAAATTCCTTCTTTCAATATATTCACCAATTTTAATTTCTAAGTCATGCGCCTCTTGTGTTCCATTATATCTTGTGCCTAAGAATGCTGCTTTAATGCGATAATGCATAGAAACAGTTTGTAATTTCAAATCTTTCACTAACTTTGCAGAAATAAAATCATGTGTACTACCATCATCATGCAAAATAATCTTTTCTTTTCCATGCACTAAACATTTCATTGTCAACAAAGAATGTGGAGTTGGCATACCTGGTAAAGTATCTGAGGGAGTAGCAATGTCGTCCTCATCTTCCGTAAAGTCATGCATTTTCTCATGTTCTTCTTCATCCATTGCTCCAAGATAATTGATATGGACAGGTGGCTTCTTCGATTGGCAATTGGCTGCTAGATGTCCAGGTTGATGGCATTTGTAACAAACTATAGATTTGGCTTTAGATACATTGTTGGCAATGGTAGAAAGTCTAGGAATATTAGGATTTGGCTGTGAGGATGGCTTAGGGTTTGGGTTGGTATTTGATGGCAAAGCAGGTGGTTTTGTCCAAGACTAACGGAAAGATGATGAAGGAAAATGACTTTGATTGAATCTTCTAAAATTTGAATTGAATTGCTTAGAACCATAGTTACCATTTGCTTGAAATTGTTGTGGACGCTTGTCTCTTCCTCGAATATTGCCTTCAGTATCATGAGCCAAAGAAATTGCATCTTCAAGGGTTGTAGGCTTGAACATATGGACTTCAGCGTAGTAATGCCCAAGTAAGCCAGACATGAATTTGCGTTTGTGAGTCGCTTCAGGTACGTCTTCAAGCATTCTGAGTTGCAGTAGGGCATTCCAAAAACGTTCGGTGTACTGAGAAATAGGTTCACGATCTCTTTGCTGTAGAAGATCCCATTACTTTATGGCTTTTTCATGGAATTGAGAAAGAAGGAAATTCTGCAGAAACTTCTTTTTGAAACTCTCCCAGGTAGTGGGACAATCAATGCTCTTACGAACCACAGTCCACCAAAGAGAGGCTCGATCGACTAAATGATCAGTGACACATTTAATTTTGTCTTTTTCAGCGTATGTCTCTTCATGAAAGTAATCATCAAACTGACTGATAAATGCAAGTACAGTCTTTCCATCTCGAGTTCCATTGAAAGTACGAAATTTGAAATTTCTTTACTTATCTTTATTTCTTTGCGGATGGATTGAGCTTCGAGCGTCGCATCGATGGTACATCGAATAAGATCTTCAGGTTGTGGTCCATCTTTGTCGGTAGTAGATCGTTGCAAATTGGCTAATTGAACTTGCAAAGCTTGTCGGGCTCTTCGTTCTTGATCAAGCTGCATCATAATTAAATCCAATTTTTGTTCCATCGTAGGTTCAAGAAGATCGCCTTCAGCCATTAAATCATCCATATTTTGTTCCGTCATCTTGTAAAAATCCAAAAGACCTCACACTCTCAAAATCCAATTAGCGGGATGAGCGTAGCTCAAAGTCAAGTATACAAGGCTTATATATTTTTGTTTGGCTTTTACGGTCTTTGTCCTTTGCGATTGCGGGATTTGTTGTCTTAAAAAAAAAAACTGCGTATGACCTTCTGCATGTGCTGAAACTGGTTCAGCAAGTTTGCATATGGGAACAGAGTCTTCCAGGGAATGATTTTGTAGTTCTGTGCTTCTGCACAGGAACAATCCTTATGGGAGTAATTGGAGTTAGTCTGTTTTGATCTCTGTAGACTTGATCGACCTTTGTGACTTGCAGTAATCACAAGACTTGGGAAACTTAGGAGCTACTTACTAGTTTAAGGCTTTATGAAGCCTATTTGATTTTCAAGTAACGGAGTATGTTGATGATGGATTTGAACGCGACGACAGTATACTGACGCCGCCCAATGACGAATTTGGAGATTAAGCTTCTTAAAGCTTAATACTAAGCTTTCTAACCTTTAATTTTAAGCTTTTAAGCTTTTTGAAAGATATGGATCTTATCTGTATTCTCTGTTCAAAACGACTTGGAGAGAGAGATGTAGAAGTGGTCCTCCGCTTCCTCAGGCCGGTCCTTTGCGATCAGAGGTTGTAGACAGAGGTTCTTTACCACCAAGAATCCACCCGTATCGACCGTTTGCGATGAAACTCACTGTAGAGCTCGATCGTTCCAGGAGATCCGCCTTCACGCAAGATGGGTAGTGATTGGAAGCTCTCGATCTCAGCTTTGCTCTGATACCATTGATGCACAGATCGGATGCTGTAAGCGCACGTAGTGAGCGTCAGAAGGTCCCCAAGAACAAAAGAACTCTACTTTTTGCACAAAACTCAAGGTAGAAAGCATGCACGACATGAACAAGAGACCAATTGGGTGCAATCTCCCCCCATGCCTTGTGTGTGCACTCCACAAAGCATGTATTTTTATGTATTACTCATCTTCAAGCTCAAATAATAGCCCAAATTACAAAATAGCATGCTTTTGGCTTTTGAGTTTGCTTTAGTGCGAAATAGAAATAAAGCTAATGGGCGGGCGCCCAAGGAGTCAGGCATACCCAATACAATGTCCAAATACAAATATCATAATCGTGCGCCCATGTGCATACAAAAATAATAAATAAATATCCAACGCCTTAATAAATAGGCGCGACAAAATATAGGCGCCATGCTTAAGGTATGCACCCATCAAAATATAGGTGATAACTCGAATACACGCTATCCTTCAATGCTTTCCTCTGCCACTGCTGCTATCTCTATACATCAACTGAAGCATTCACAATCGTTAGTAAAATAATACAATTAAACCAACAAAAGTGAATACCTAGCAGTCTTCAACTACATACATAAATCAATTGGTTAGAAATCAATTCTAACCTTAATTTATCACGAGTGTGCACTCTAAACTCATAAATGTTTATTAATTTAATATGTATTTTGCGAAATCACCCGCTATGGAATCATCCATGTGCACACTAGATTAACGAAACGCCCGAAAAGGATAGGCGTCTCCATCAACTTCTCGCACAAAGAATCCACTTTGTGTATGAGCCCCAATAATAAAAGTTTACGAAATCCACCGTAAAACCTCACGGAATCTACTGTGGCATGGAATCCACCGTGTAATATGCCTCTTGGCATCAATCATCCCCATTCCTACTCTCCTGGCACTTGCCACTACCACCGCCATATCCACACCTGCCACTACCACCGCCATATCCACACCTAGTTCTACAACCCAGGTGGATGCCAACAACCTAATGGCCTGGATCCAATACTTCGTGAATAAAGAAATAAGCCAAGGAGCAGGAGAAGAGACCCCTCTGGTAGGAACCAAAATACTAGCAGTAGCAGACGCCGGTTCGAGTCTAAGCAAGACCCGAAGAGGCAAAAGGTTGTAGCCTCCACAACCTCTGTCCCTGCAATAGAGAGGCCACTTGTAGAGTATGATGAATATGTCAAGGAGCTTCTCTCTCAACTAGAGAAAGCCAAGGAGGAGAAAAAAATCATAGTGGTCGAGCTAGAAGCCAAAAAAGAGGCCATGGCTGCTGTATTCCAGTTGGAGAAAACACGCCAAATAGTCAAGGCCCAAAGGGATGTTAATAAGCTGAAGGAGGAGCTACAAGCTAAAGAGGAGAGAGAAGTTAAAGGAGGAGAGAGACTGTATTCCAATTGGAGAAAACACGCCAAATAGTCAAGGCCCAAAGGGATGTTAATAAGCTGAAGGAGGAGCTACATGTTAACCCCAACACGAAGAAAGCAAAAGGAAATAAAAAAGACGTAGGGCAAAGGCGGAAAAAAGGTAGCCCGACTGAAGAAAGAATAGGAGAAAAGGCCAAAAGCGCAAGGGCAACCTTAAAAGTCCAAGGCAAATGCAAAAGGAAAAAGGCGCATTTTAAAATAAAAAGGCGCACCCTGAAATCTTGTAAAAGAGCGCCGGGCTCTCACCCGTGCAACTTGTAAATGTAGATAGGTGGTGGAAAGGAATCTAGGAAGATAGAAGGACAATGGGAAAAAGGGTCTAGGCTACGGCCCGCCATGTAAAAAAGAGGAAAAGGGGATGACCGCCCAAAAGGGATTTAGGGTTCTGTATATAAAGTTGAAAAATGAATGAGAAGCTCATTCTTGTGTGTGGCCAAAGCTTCTTCTTCTTCTTCTCTTGTTTCTTGCCTTCTTGCTTGTGCTTGAGAGAGGGATTGAGAGAGTGTGAGGGAGTGATTATGTGAGAGTGAGGGATCTTGGAGAAGAAGCTCTCCATCTTCTCTCTTCATCTTCCCCTCCTCTCTTCTCTTCTCTTGTCTCGCATGTGGCTACGGAGGATGAAGCTCATGGGAGAGGGATTGAGGTTGCTTGAGCTTGCCTCAAGGATCGTGGAGCTACGGGTGTGCAAGAAAGAGGAGGGTACTCGATCGAGCATCAAGGTAAGCTCACTACACCCGTAAGGTAGGCATTGCGCATGGGCTATGTGAGAGGTAGTCATGGCCACTCGGTTCAAAACACTTGAGCAATAAGTGGTTCGTAGGTCTCAGGGTAGAGCTTGTAGCTCCCCTTCATTTTGGTTCCGTTGCCGGGACTGACGGAATCGAGCCTTGAGCGCCGTGCGCATTAAATCGAGCATAGAAGTAGGGTTTGCAACCCGAACCGGTGCTCGAGATAGCTAGGAGATTTAGGAGGTTTTAATACGTGAAACAAGTAAGTGTTTTGGTTTGTTGGAAGCATTAGTGTAGGACTACCATTCTGCATCTCTGTTTTGCATTTTGGCTGCACTAGATTAAGGTTAGATTAGGTTAAGAAAAGAGAAAACAGAGGTTTTAGTTGCTCCTGGAGACAGGGAAACAAGGGACCAGATTCAAATTTCTGGGTAAAACAGGGAAAAGGGAACTGGCTTTAAGGTTTTGCAATACTAGGAAAGAACCTTAAGAGGCTTGGGAGGACAGGACAAACCCCATTTCATTGGTTAGCTTTGTGTGAGAGAGAGAGAGAGAGAGAGAGCTTCTGGTTACCAGGAAGAGGGAGCGCTATCACGATTCTGGGTGCCAACAATTTGTGCTACTCCAGGTGAGTCAGGTGCTTCTTAGTAGTGCCCTAATCATATCTGGAAAGTCTCTTGTGATTGTGTGTAGCAGGCGTCAAGTGGGATCAAAATGCATCAAAATCGCGCCTTCCGCCAGACGCAGTCAGACCAGGTCTCAGTGGTCCGAGTCCCAAAATCGGACCACCCGAGTCCTGGAGTCAGACCGTCCGATTCCAAGAATCGGACCAGCCCTGTCCGACTGCAAGAGTCGGACCAGCCCTGTCCTACTGCTAGAGTCGGACCAGCCCCGTCCGACTACTAGAGTCAGACCAGCCCTGTCCAACTGCAAGAACCAACCCTGTCCGACTGCAAGAATCGGACCGTCCGACTGAGGGAGTCGGACTACATGCTAGTCGGACCATCCAACATTCGGATCGGATCAAACAATTTTAAAATTGGACCCCACTACCGGATCGGACAGTCCGATCGGACGTGCCACGTGGCACTCGGACCACTCTGTCCGACTGCAAGAGTCGGACCAGCCCTGTTCGATTGCTGGACTCGGACCGTCGGACTACTAGAGTCGGACCAGCCCTGTCCGATTTCCAGAATCGGACAGTCCGATTCTGGGAATCAGACCATCCTACCAGAAGGAAAAATAAGGATCTTTAGTTGACCCTGCCATAGACCTGACCCCCAGGACACAACCCTGAACACCCCCAAGACCCAGTTTGACCATTAGAACCTCAGAGACCAATCGAACTTAGAGCAGAATATAAAACGTAGCACAGACCTTCAGAAAGACCATAGAATAGTCGGAAACCGAGCTTAGAACTCAAATTAGGCTAAGAATGTGGAGAGAAACAGAGTGGAGTTTGCATTAAACGCTTTCTACATCAGCACTTCACTCTTGTGTTCCACTAAGTTTGCACTACAAGAAAAGAGAAAAGCCTGTTTTCGCACCAAGCACCACGAAAGCACTAAGCATAACGTGTGAATAAGGATTGCAGCTGATTTCAAATAACAAGGAACACATCAAGATATCTAATAACATTAAGGAATCCACTAGTAGGAGAAGACCCCAAGACTTAGACAGGTGCATGAGTGCCCTACTAATAGGACGTAGAGAAGACACGAAGACACGAAAAGCAACAATATAGAGGATTGGATGCTGCCGGAGCTGCTTGGATTTATTGACAACCTTGTGGAGTTGGAAGCAGAAACAATGTCCGGATCAAGAGGCGAAGGAGGAGAGGACCAATTAGACTTAGGAGAATTTCCAACCTCAGTCCAGGAACTAGTCCACAACTACGATCTACTCACTAGGACCGTGATCCAGGGCAGACCTGTAGAGGAAGTGGTAGCAAACCTGGAAGAAGAGATAAGAGCAATCAAGAGAGCGCTAGAAGGCATAATTGCCTACAACCATGAGCAAAGGGCTAGAAGGCTACATCAAGACGTAGATATGTACGAGGCTAGAAGAGTGCTAGACCTAGCTGGAGCGGCCAAATTTGGACCGAATGTAGAGAGGGAACGAGAAGCAGAGTCTGACATGACATTGAGCAAACTGATAGCAAAGCGACTCTTGGACAATACGTTCGTTGAACAGAGCGCTACCGCCCTAGCCACTGCACTACTATCGGAATTGGGAGTCATGCAAGGGGCTAAAGGGTAGGCTAGAATCCCCATCATAGTAAAACAACTAGCTAGATACGGACCTAGCAATGACCCATACAACTTCATGGAACAGTTCGAGCACCCTACACAGCGAGCTCAAGCTTTTGGCCTGTGCTTAGGCGATAAGGGGAGGACCTGGTATTCTAGTCTAGATGACGCAAAACGTACGAACTTTGTTTGCCTTAAGGGCTTCTTCATCAAGAGGTTTTCAGAGGTAGGGTATTCGGATAACCTCATCGTTAGGTTGATGAATATTAGTCAAAGGGAGTGGAAGACGTTAGGGATTACATCACTTAGGTGCGTAGCCTCTACAAGAGAATCCCTGCCAATGAGCGACCTACCGAGAGGGCAGTGTCTGCAGTGTTCCTGAATGGGATTCGGAGTGAGGAGCTCTACAAGGCTTTGGCCAGTAACTCCACCTTGCAACGAGACGTGCTAGCTAGAGTTTTCAAGGAGGCAATACGCGTAGATGATTAACTCAGGGAACGCAGCATGAGGACTACCAACCGAGAGAATGCAAGCCAGAGGGACCCTGAGAGATCAACTACTTCGGGGGAAAAAGCAACTGTTAGTGTGCAGGATAAGGGAAAGAGTGTAGATCACGACCAGGGGATGGCAGAAATGAGAATGGAGATTGCACGGTTGCAAGAGCTGGTAAGGAAGCCTGTAAGATCGCATGTATAATGTATATACTACGGCGGCAATCACCTCCCAGTTGAGTGCCAAGATCCTAGATCTTAGTCGTGCTCAAATTGCGGTAGATTCGGGCATGATGCAGTGCATTACAGAATGCCGAGGAGATTCCCATACGCGCAACAGTACAAGCCTCCATACTTAGGTAATAGGCCACCCAATTTCTTTGGGAGGGGAGCCCAGTTAGCTCTCCTAGCACCGCCGTGACTGAGTCAAGACCTACCGTACCTAGGCTGGAGATGAACCCAACTGGTATACCCAGACCACCAGGGCCTTTTGTAACCCACCCATCTAGCGATGCTCCTGTTCACTTTGTGGAGGAGCCTAATGAGGAAGAAACATATGTCAACCCGTACATATCCTATGATGAGGAGGGAAACCCAGTCCTGATGGACTATCGGCCGGTGCCGATGATGGCTTTAGGAAGAGGAAGAGGCAGAGGCAGAGGCTTTGGAGGGCCAAGTCAAGATCCAGTCACATGCTGGACTTGCGGCCACCCATGCCACATTTCATCACGCTACCCAGAACGAGAACAAGATAACAAGGACAAAGCGGATCTCTGATGCACAGAGTGTGGAATCACACATCTGTTTCCTTACTGTCCTAGGCGGAAGCCATCAACCAGCTCTACCAACATGCCATCGGTGCCTTTGGGGCTTTTTGGAGTGGAAACCTTTGACAGTGAGAATACTCCCATCCCATTACATGTTATGATGCGAGCTCAAACAAAACAGGCAGGCATCTCTTTGCCAGGGCCAAGTAACTTTGACGAAACCTCAATAGGAAAGAAAAGCCGGAGGAGACAGAAAAAGAGAACTGATGCAAAGATAACTCTTAAAACCGAGAAAGTGACTACGTTAGTAACGGGAAAGAGGGTCACAGACGCAAAGGCGGAGACCTCAACTCCTAAGACAACCGAGCTAGGGAGTGCCAAGGTAGGGGGAATATACCCATCCCAAATGGCAGCTCGAGGCTATAGCTAAGGTCAAGCAGTGGGTCAAGGATGCCCAAAAGCACCTCAAGGATGCTGAATCCATATTAGAAGATCCTATTGACGATTTCTCCAACGTGAGCACACTAGTCTCACCTTCAAAACCACAAGCTGCAAGCATGCCTGCACCACTGGGGGCAACTCAGCAGCAAGGCCAAGGGGAAACTTGCCAGGGCAGACAGAACACATGGCCTAGAAATGCTAGCCTCAGGGGAAGACAAGAGCCCAGTAGCCTCCTCACAACCTTGTTGTCTACTCCAGTAACTCTAAGCTTGGAAGACCTGCTTAGGCAGAATCATTCCTTATGGCAGGAGTTAAAATACTTGATGGAGGGACACACAGGACTTGCGGGTGATGATCCGCAAGATCATGATGCGGTTACACAGATCTCAAGTCTAACTCTACACTCAACTCCTAAGTCTTTGCACATCAATGCTTTTTGGGAAGGCACTGAAATGCATGCAGTTTTACTCATCCTAGCCTTAGGAGATATGAAACGAAAAGGAATTGTAGACATAGGCGCAGGTGTTAGTGTACTAAGCCATGCAGTCTTAGAGGCATAGGAAAACCCTCCTGTAGAGACTACCAGGTTTCACGTCACGTTAGCAAATGGAATGAAGGTAAGACCATTCGGGGTCTTAAAGAATTGGCCAGTAAAGATTGCCGGTGTGCAGTTTTCCATAAACTTCATTGTCATGAAGGGAGTGGATTATGACATACTATTAGGCTGACCTTGGATGAGGAATGCACGTGTCATTGAGGACTGGGGCAATGGTTTGATTTTCCTAGGAAACAAAACTAGTGCAGTAAGGGTAGAGATGGACACTTGGAAGACGACCCCTGTTAACCTAGATGCCATCTCAGCTATGCTGAAAGGCGATACTCAAATGACCAAACCCTGTGGATCACTCACTAAATATATTCCTTGCCCTGAGGATGAGAGGGATTGGATGCACGTTTTGGCAACCATTGATCTACCATTCTTGGATGAGGAAGAACTATATCGGCAGGTTGCTAAAGCTGCAACCATGCCAATTGAGGAGCCAATTGTGCCACTCTGCATGATAGCAGGAAGCTCACTCAAACCAGGCAAACCAGCCTCGTTCCATATCCCCAACAACAAACTAGAGCTTCGGGAAATCGTAGAGTATCTGACCAATAAATTGGAAGGTAACTTGGCTGCTAACTTAAAACCTCTACATGATCTATTAGCTAAGCCAGATTGGAAATGGACCAAGGTCCACGACCTAAATTTGTTATATAACTGGGCTTTAGTTACTGATGACAAGGATATTGGAGAGGAAAGCTTAGGTAATGATGAGCAGTCAGAAGGACGGGACTCTGATGACGAGGAGTATGAGGACTGTCGCTCTACGGGAGAGGAGAGTGAAGAAGAGATAGATACAATAGAGTACGACACGGAAGGAAAAGCGATAGAACAAATCAGGGCAAACTCAAGGCCTAGGAGAGGAAGGACCAGTCAGAATGAAAAAGGAGTCATGCGAATGGAGTGCGACAGATCCTGGCTAGAATACATAGGAGCCGTGGATTACGAGCAAGCCAGAGTGGCACGACCATGGGTAATCCCAGTGCTCAAGACAGATGCACATATTGAACTATGACCCCCTGGGGAAACACCTTCCTCAAGTGAGGGATGCGAGTTTAACTCAGAGTCGGAAGTCAGCACTGAGAGTGATCCCAAGATACCACAACCTTCTAAAGTCAAACGCACCAAGGGAGACTTGCCAGTCCACTTAAGGCGTAGGAGGCTAAAGGAGGAGGCCAGGAAGCAAGCAAAGGACTCAGAAGCAGAAAGGCAAAAGAAACTGCAGGATCTACCGAAACGGTTTATAAAATTTAAAAAGGGTGACAGAGTGGTGATTCTGCTAGGTGTGAAAAGACAAGGCCAAACTAGTGAACCGATCGAGGGACCCGCCAAAGTCAAGGAAGTTAACTTGGCTGGGGAAGGTGAAAAGCCAAGGCCTGTATTCATTGCAGATGACTTGACGGAGGATGAGGAGACCAAACTTGTTGCACTCTTGCAAGAGTACATTGACGTATTTGCCTGGACATTGGATGAACTTAAGGGAGTCGACCCTAGGGTTGTGACTCATAATATCCCAATGGTCCCTGATGCAGTGCCAATGAAACAACGACCTTACCCCATGAATCCCAAACATGCCCATGTAGTAAAAGAGGAGATTGATCAACTCATGAGGGCAGGATTCATATATGAGATTGAGCACACGGACTGGGTATCACCTATCGTGATTGTCATGAAGAAAAATAGAAAAATCTGAGGGTGCATGAACTACAAGAAAGTGAATACCGCTACAAAGAGGGATAACTATCCTTTATCTTACACCAAGCACATGCTTGAGAGGGTAGCAGGTAAAGAAGCCTTTAGTTTTCTGGATGGTTTCTCGGGCTATAATCAAGTGCAAGTGCACTCTGATGACAGGCACAAGACTGCCTTTGCCACGGAATGGGGTGTATTCGCCTACATTGTCATGCCTTTTGGCCTGATGAACGCACCTGCGACTTTTCAACGCCTAATGTGCACTATCTTTAAGGACATGCTTAGGCGTGAACTGGAAGTGTTTGTAGACGACTTATGCGTACACTCTAGTTGGACCGAACACTTAGAGAAATTGAGAGCTGTCTTTGAAAGGTGTAGGTTGTACCATCTCTCGTTGAACCCCTTAAAGTGCCAATTCTGGGTGAAAAACGGATGCATCTTAGGGCACGTAGTGTCAAGGAACGGCATTGCCACTGACTTTTCTAAAGTCAGAGTCATTGTTGACTTACCGCCACCCGATAACTACAAGGGAGTTCAGTGCTTCTTAGGACACACTGGATATTATCGACGCTTTGTACTAAATTACGCACTAATTGCTAGACCATTGTACAAGCTGTTGATAGTGAGTGTCAAGGAACGGCATTGCCACTGACTTTTCTAAAGTCAGAGTCATTGTTGACTTACCGCCACCCGATAACTACAAGGGAGTTCAGTGCTTCTTAGGACACACTGGATATTATCGACGCTTTGTACTAAATTACGCACTAATTGCTAGACCATTGTACAAGCTGTTGATAGTGTTCAAGTGGATTGAGGAATGCCAGTGCACATATGAGGAGTTGAAAAAGGCTCTTACTATTGCACCAATCTTACGAGCCCCAGACTGGAACATAATGTTTCATGTACACATAGACGCCTCTAAGTTCGCTATTGGAGCCGTGCTATGCCAGCCTGGTGAACATAACTTAGATTACCTGGTGAGTTTTGCCAACAGGCAGCTCACAGAGACCGAGATGAACTATTCCACGACAGAAAGGGAGGGGTTGGCCATGATATTTATGGTAAAGAAATTTAGGCATTACCTATTGGCCACTCCCTTTGTCTTCTTTGTTGACCATCAAGCCTTGCTATATCTTGTAAACAAGCTTTGCGTTACGGGACGCATAGCTAGATGGTTACTCCTTCTACTGGAGTTTGACTTCTCTGTGGTTGTATGCAAAGGAAAGCAGCATTACATGGTTGACCACATGTCCCGCATACCCACAGGAGAAGCCGCTAGACAAGGCATACCTGACAAATTACTGGATGCTCATCTCTTTAACCTGTCTATCGAGAGAGAATTGTTTAAAGCTGATCTGACGTCGTATTGGGCCGATGACATAGTGCAAGTGCTAGAGAGCGGACTACCTGAGAGACCCATTGAGAAGGCCAGACTGAGAAGACTTATCCTGAAAATTCAGCCATACCAACTGATAGCCGGCCAACTCTACAGGTTGGGACAAGACGGTTTATTGCGCAGATGCATATGTGAGCATGAGATGCACGATGCATTGAAAGAAGCACATGGCGGAATCGCTGGAGGACACTTTAGCGGGGACACTGAAAGGTGCTATAATCCCAACTATGGTGGCCCACCCTTTTCCGCGATACAGCTAAATTCGTAAAGCACTGTGATGAGTGCCAAAGGACCAAAGTGCCTGTGCGGAAAGACAAGATGGAGTTGACCCCTCTCATAGCTCGACAACCCTTTGAAAAATGGGGCATCAATTTTATTGGAGCTATCAGTCCTACGGCATAATATTCCCAAGCTCGCTACATCATAGTGGCAACCGATTATCTAACGAAGTGGGCAGAGGCACGAGCCACGAGGAAGAATGATGCTAGAACCACTACAAAGTTCTTATGGGAGTAGGTCATTTCATGGTTTGGCTGTCCAATCAAACTTGTAAGCGACCAAGGCATGCACTTCATTAATGAGATGATTTCCCACCTGCTCTCTACCTTCCTAATAATTCATCGAAAGTCCTCTCCCTATTACCCTTAGGCTAATGGCCAAGGCGAATCCATGAATAAAATCTTAGTCAATGTGCTTACAAAGGTAGTGTCTACTTCAAGAAATGACTGGGACAACAAGCTAATGGCGGCCTTGTGGGCCTATCGCACAGCTTATAAAACGGCTGTAGGACAGATGCCTTTTAGGCTGACGTACGGAATTGAAGCCATTTTACCCTTAGAATTCTTCATCCCTAGCTTAAGGATAGCAGTCCAGGAGTGTTGGGAGGGAAGAGAGGCTTGGACCAATTGCTTAGTGGAGTTAGAGCGCCTAACGGAGACCGGACTCCTCGCCACTCACTCTCTGATTTGTGAGAAGGCTTGATGAAAGATGTGGTTTGACAAGCATGTCAAACAGTGAGACTTTGAACAAGGGGACCTTTTTCTGCTATACTCTGTAAAAGGACATAAATAGAAGATGAAGTTTCGGGGGCTAGGGCCTTTCAGAGTACTCATGATTGGTAGAACAGGGAATGTTGAGTTAGAGACACTTGAAGGTGAAGGAATAGGCTTTTTTAATGGCAGCCGCATAAAGAATTACTATCCTCCTTCCCATCCATTACATGATCCACCCATGCTAGAACCCCCAATGAATGTCTGCATGGCTACTATAACCGACCTTACAGATCAGGACGAAGAAGCAGTGGCACCGGCGTATCTATGAATCACAGTCATAGCAGGAGCGACGTATTCTTTCGATGCTTTGATTGATGAAGGTGCCAACTACAACATCTTGATGCATGACCATTGGACATGCATTGGTCAAACGAAACTACAGCCCACTAATGCCAAACTCACTCCGTTTGGGGGTAATGCTTATTCACTCCTAGGGAAGTGCAAGGTAGTCGTTTCTATCGAGTTAGAAAGTTTACCAGCTTTCTTCCATGTGTTTCCTGACACTAAAGGAGTCAGTAATATGTCACTATTAGGCCGTACTTTCAAGAAGCAAACTAACTGTAATGTGGATTACAACCTAAACCGCATTCATCTTGCTATAGGCAGTGTGCGTATAGTGACGACTTTCAGCAAGGGCTGTCCTGACTCCTCCACCATTACGAAGCCACCGATAGAAACCCCTACGACCACGCTTCAGCCCAAGTCTAAACAGAAGGCAACTAAGGCCTCATGTCAGGCTCTCAACCCTAGGCCCAAACCCACCAAGAGTGCTCACAAGGCCAAGGAGTCCAAGCTTATATGGGTGCCAAAACGGCAAAGACCACATCCAGGTAGACCACCCAAACGTGATTCTAAACGCCAAAATAGTCAGCCATCACAGTCTAAGAGGCAGTCTAGACGTTATCGACGTAGACACACAACCATGCCGCGATGGATCCCCAAAGATCTCTTGCGAGCACAAGGATACTACGAGGGCAACCCCTGGATTTGGGTG
This sequence comes from Lygodium microphyllum, assembly GCF_053477565.2. NCBI lineage: Eukaryota > Viridiplantae > Streptophyta > Polypodiopsida > Schizaeales > Lygodiaceae > Lygodium > Lygodium microphyllum. Next base: position 132,660,444 of record NC_141143.1, read on the forward strand.
CCTAAAAATGGCTAGTTTAAAAGCTCATCTACAAGCAATCTCACCCCAGTAAGGGAGGCTTGCACATGGTGCCCAGGGCATAGTCAGCAAACCATTGCCCGCTGTGGCTAGTAAGCCCCAGCTCATCTATTGACCAAAGCAAACGCCACAAGCCTTAGACTTACCTAATCCAGAGAACTTAAATACCCCCATGACTGCTCACTCAGAACCCAGCACAACTCCCATGCTCTCAAAGCTCCCTACAGCACCTCAAAGTGCTTCGGGGTGCAAAGCCACACCTGTGACACCAATGATGGAGTCACCACTATCTAGTCCATTTGCACCATTCCCACCAGCAGGTCTTAAACCTTCCTACGCGGTATGACCTTTCCTTTCCTTGGCTAAAGACCTCGCCACGACTTCTGGGGATGACTTAGTAACCTACATCAAGATGTTGGACAAAACTTTCACTACATTCGCTAGAAGTTATGAGAGGCTAGACCTAGGTCTTCTTGACAAAACACTTGCTTCGGATGTTCGTGCATTACCATGCACTTGGGAAAAATACGAACTTATGACCTGTAAATTCCCCAAAATTGCTGCTGAACTGATAGCAAATGACGAAATCTCAAAGGAGCAAGCTGCCCTTAGAAGAGTAATCACTTCATATCGTAAGCCTCCTCGTTCTGTTCCTGAGCATGAGTTGCAAGAGCTCACGCAGATGGCAAGCTCGCCTTCCATGTTCTTGTAGCAGTGGTTTGCTCTGAGAATCCAATGGGAGAAAAAAGGTTGCCGGATAATGACCAATGCTGAGCAACGCAGGGCAGTTAAAACCATCGAATATGACCCTACTTATGTGGCACCTATCTCATTTAGGGTTTTAGCCATCACCCGCAACTAGCATTTAGACGACCATGTGCTCGCTCACCCTTACATTGACCAATTCCTTACGGAAGAGGAATTACATGTTGCAAGCCGCCTTAATACTGGAGATCTCTTTCATGATGTCTTGACCTACATCTCCCAAGTCTCCATCCAACCATCTGCTCTTGATTGTCAGGCCCAACTCGAATACAATCCAAGCTTCTATGATTGGTTATTGGCTAAGTAAGTCAATCCACGAAAAACAACATTTGCCTCGTACTTCCTGTGCTAATCCTAGGAAGGATTCCTTGAAAGATCCAAGACGGGGGGGGAGGGGGGAGCAATGTGAGCAAGAGCAGAGCAAAATGAGAGTCATGCTATCTAGCAGAATGTTATGATTAATTGAGTTTCAATGGAAGATACTACAAAGGGAAAACAATAGCAATTGCTGCTGTGAGCCTGTCTCTAAAATTCAAGCCCCTAAGCAAGTATACCAATTTTTGACACATACATTTTTTTTTCTCAAAATTGAGTTTTTTAGAAATAAGCCGATTTTTAAGCATTAATGTTGGCATGGTGTGTTGACAGGTAACCACCATGGTAGGATAAGACAAAGGGGGTAAACTCCCATTTTCTAAAGAAGAGATGACCAAGTTCGGCATCAACGACATGAGGATTCAATCAATTCACCTTTAAGCACATGCTGAACCTGGATGAGGCCATCTTGGAGGAACTTGCAGTCAAAGAATTGGTGGACAGATGCCACCTCCAAAAGTATGTGGAAAAGATGGGACAGGCCATGGATTATGGCATGTGTGCTAAGTTTCTGAGGAACTTTGACAAGGGCAGGAACTGTGGCACTGTCACAGTGAGGACAGGGGAGCAAGAAAGAAGAGTTGAAGTGCCCCTCAATGCGGCAATCATAGAGAAGGCCTTGGGGCTCGTACCCAAGAAAGAGAGGCGGTTGAGAAGGGATGTTTACGCCATGCTGGGGGTAAAGAAAGAAGAGGTGCACACAGTGGATGGAATCAACTTGGCTGACATCCCGGATCCAGCAGTGAAGGTGCAAGCGAAGATGATCCACACACTCTTTTCGGGCCAAAGGTACAACGCATTGATGGAACAGGATTGGGGTCCTGTTGTTAGAAAGCATCGCAGCAGGAGTCCCTGAGGAGGTAGACTAGAATGGGTTCGTGCAAAAAACCATTCAAAGCTCAACTGCCCTTCTCACTCCAGCGGAAGCACCAACAGGAGGAGAATCCCCTGCCTCAACAGCACACTCCACAAGGAAGAAACCTGCCTCAAAGGCAGCCACAATTAGATATGGTGCTGTTTTGACAGCCATCATAGATGAAGCAATGAAGGATGCTGGAGTCATGGAAGAGCAAGCTGCACATCAAAGCCCATTGCATCAAAGCCCACCTCACCACGAAGGAGAAGAATCAAGTGAAAGAACGATAAGTGACAAGGGAGAACAGGAGGTGCCGCCTACACAAGCAAGCAAACCAGAAGGACAAAATAAAGGGGACAGGAGACAGAAGGAAAGGAAAGAGAAATTAAGCAAAGAAGAACGAGCTGAAATCAAGAGGGCTCAAAGAGAGTCTAGGAGGGCTGAGGAAGAAAGAAGGAGAAAAGAGGAGGAAGAGCTTGCAAAGATAAGAGAAGAATCAAAGAAGGCAGAAGAGGACAGGAAAAGAAGGGCGGAAGAAGAAGCTGAAGAGCAGAGACTGAAGGAGCTGGCCGAGTTGGCAGAGGCTACATGAAGATCTGTGGAAGAGACCCACGGGGGTGGGGAGCTCGAACTTGTGAGCCCCCGTCATAAAGCCGAAGCTAGTTCAAGTGTGGAAGCAGCTCCAGTGGTGGCTGTAGGCAAGGGCAAGTCCCTACTACATCTACTTCCTTCCTCTTTTGTGCCTGCAACGGCTGAAACCACGACTACAACCACCACACAATCCACACCTCCCCTTGACACGGCACAACTAATGAACATGATGCAAATGATAGTGAGCAAAGTGGCCGAGATCGTGCCAGGAACCGGATTGAAAAGGCCCCCTGCCGTAGATGCAGAGTCACGGCAAGACCCTAAAAGACAAAAGCTGGAGGCATCAACCACCACACCCCATACTCCCATGCCTGCCGACACTAACTATGACGCATATGTGGCTGAGCTACTGGCACAACTAGACAAGGCAAAGGAAAAGAAGAAAGTGGCCTTGATGGAGCTAGAAAAAGAAAAAGAAACGTCAGCTGCTCTTAGGCTAGAAGTCTCAAGGCAGGGAGCCGGACCGACGAAGAGAAATGAAGGCCCTGCAGGACCAGCTAGTAGCAAAAGCAAAGGAAGCCCAGGACAACGAAAGCTGCCTTAGACAAAGGCTGGAAGACGAAGAGCAGAACCTGGTGGCAAAGCAAAGGAGTCTAAAGCTACTAGTGCATCAATACAATGATCTATAGCAAAAGGTCGCTCAAGTGGAAAAGCTAAGACAGGAGGTTCACGAAGGCGAAGCTAGTACACCATAAGAACATACCATGGAGCTCCGTTTGTGGCAGGAGCTAGAAGAACAAAACAGATTAATAAGTGAAATCGAGTTTCTGAAGAGTGAAGGGCCAGGAGTCTCAGCAGCAGAAGCAAAACGGCTACAAGATGAAGCGCAAAGATTACAAGATGCACTAGAGACCTCCCAGGAAGATATAGAGGCCCTCATGGCCATGGCTTTCAATCAAAAAAGGCTATTCCTTGCGGAGATCCAAAGCCAAGAGCAGCTGGTGCAGGAAAAATCAGAAGTACTGGCCGAGGTGCACCAAAGGCTCAGCATTGTAGATCAAGCCAAAGGGATTGCTGAAGAGCAGCTGGCTCGGAGGTCAAGAGAAATGAACCAGTTGTGGTTTTTAACAAATGAGCAGCAAACAGGTAGTGACCACCCTGGCGAGCCAACTGGAGGAAGAGAGAAAAAGGATGGAAGAAAGAGCTATGGATTGGGAAATGAATAATTTTGACAGGGTGAGGGACTTGACCGAACGCTTGGTAGTGGTAGAATGCGAAAGGGTGCTTGCAGAAGCCAGGGTTGAAGCTGCCGAAATAACTACTAAAACATAGTGGCAGACCTTCCTCAACACGGTACTCCATGTCACACAAGCTGAGGGCGATGATCAAGTGGAAAAGGTAAAAAGAAAGTTGGAGCTGACCACCCGAGCTCTAAGATATGGTCTTCAAGAGTGGGAGCTCCTAACAAGTACAGGGATCACTAAGGAGCAACAATTCCACTACTTACGCTGTACGGGCCTTTCCACTGCTGAGCTCAAGGAGCTAGGTTTTGAGGAGCATGGCCAGCCACCACCACCATCGCCAGTCATCCCATATGTGGTTGAGCGACATGTCAAAGAGGGTCCGGATTTCGAGCAAGGTGATGAAGAAGAGCAACAAAGAATGCCGAGTCCGCCTCAACCCGATCTCCCATAGGAAGAACCTGTAGATGCCCATCTGCCCTGAGCATATAGTTGCATCAAGGAGGAGCAGACAAGAATTAGCTAAGGAGGCCCAACGCTGAGCACGCACAATTCCAAGACAACTTCCTGAAGAGCCCATGCCACTGAGAGGTGATGCACATCCTGTAGATTGGCCCTAGGAGTTGGTCATCTAGCGTCAGCAAGAGTTCCACAAAAGGCCTTTTGAGCTCTAAATTGCTTTCCCACGCTCTCTGGACCGGGCCCTGCCTCTAGGAGTCTTAGCCAAGATCAAGGATCTGGCTAATGAACTTGCAAACAGGTGGATTGAAGAGAGGAGCCTGATAATGACTAGGTGGCAACAAGAATCACAGGATTACCGGGAAGATAAGGTCAATATGGTTCCCAAAACCGTCCAAGGCTACAAGGCACAACCGAAATGGCGGAGGAGGATTTGGGACACCAATTTTGATGCATGGACCGCCTTTTACAGTTCACTCCTCGAAGAGTGTTGAGTGTTGAAATGACTTGTTTTTTGGCTGATTTTTGTTGTTTTTGAGAGCTGAATGGTTGATTTTATGAGATGATTGATTGATTTAGAAGTGGTTTGAGAGTGTTTTGGATGGTAATGATTGTGTTTTGGAAGATCATGATGTTTGTTGGTGGTTCTGTGATGTTTTGATAGATTCTGATTGGTTCTGTATACCTTCTGTTTTGCTCTGTTTTGGTCTGTTTTGTTCTGATTGTCTTCTGTAAGGAGGGATGGAGTATTGATTGATGAAGATTGAGATCTTGTGAAAGTTTATTGAATGGTTTGTGAGAGTTTGGAATGGTTTGAGAATGAGTTATGTAGTTTTGATGACCTTCTGTAACCTTCTGTATTCTTCTATAGAGCTTCTGTTTCTGTTCTGTTCTGTACTGTAGCTGTTCTGGTACTGTTCTGTAGACTATTCTGTATGCTTCTGTAAGTGTTCTGTGGAATGTATGTGTGACTTTGGGAAAGTTTTCTAGCCTTGGAAAGAGGTGAATGCAAGTGCAAAAGAGCTGAAGGAAGTGGAAGAAGTAGCTGCTAAAGACTCAAGTGAAGACTAGAGTGAAGTGACAGTAGTGAGTTATGAAAAGACACTGTAGTGGCTCTGGTGACTCTTCATATCAGACATACCTCTTGGGAGGGGTATCCACGACCTAAGAGGGATTATTGAGGGTAATTTTTGAGAGATTGTAGTGAGGATATGATGTATTATTGATAGAGAGAGAGAGAGAGAGTCAGAGATAGCCAATTCTACTCAAACAGAGTGATTGTATATGAGAGATTGAGAGAGAAGACTATGAAGATATTGAAGATGAATACTATGTGATGTATTTCCATTCAAAGATGGTGTACTTCTTTGCTTTCTTTGTTCTATTGATGGATTTTGTGAAGATATTGAAGAATATGGTTGATTCTATTAAAACCGTGGGAGATCTACATGATGCTGTATGAAGATTTGTTGTGCTTGGTGTTCTTTTCTACATTGTGATCATATAAAACATAATAAACAAGCTTGTTGATGTTACAAGATAGATTTTCTTGTAAGAGAATTCCCTTTTCCTTGGTGTTCCTCTCGGAGCTCCATGTTTTTGGTGCGCAGCCGGGGAATCTTGCCATCAACAAGCACCAGAAGAGGCTGAAAATGAAGGAAATGGCATTGCCAAGAAGAGAAGAATTCAATGGATGTTTGTAAAGTTCCTTCTTCCACTGAAGATTTGGAATTCCTCATAATCAAAGCCACTTTCCACAAGAAGTTCATCCCACAATGGCGGAAACACATCACCATCATGATGCATGCTCTATGTGGTGGACAGTTTCCTCTTCCTATTGAAGCAGCAAAAACTTGCATCTTGGTGGCAAACTGTTTGGGAACAAACTAAAGAGCAGAAACAGAGAGAATGACCATCCATGGAAGATTTGGCATTCATTGAAAAGTTTCCAGATAACATCAAGTGGGAGATTGTGAAGAAGCTTCAGGAGTCTTGGTCTGTAGAGGTTCACAGGGACAAGAAGGAAAAGAGTTGGAATTTGTTCGTGGATGCTCAACAACAAGATACATGGGATGCTTGGTGTACTGATAATCTTCTGTTTGTTCAATTAGCAACCCACTGGAAGTTGGTAGACAGAGTGTTTTTCACAACATACACTGTTGAAACCATCAGAAGCTGGCATTACTATGATGATGGCACCACCACAATGCTCAGACGGATGCATTTTGACACCTTTAGAACCGAATACCTTCCTCTGTGCAGTGGCATGAAAGCAGAATTCAAGGACGTTGAAAAGAAAGAAGTAGAAGAAATGTTGGCAAGAGAGTCCTCCAGAGACTGAAGTCTTCTGTTAACCCTCTGTGGAGCACTAACAACATAGTGGAGCCACACCTCTGATGAATGACGCAATAAAGAGGCAAGCGTTAGAATGAGTCCAGAGGTACGTGAGAAGAGAGAAAGCAAGAATCAGAGCCGAGAGCAAGCTCGCAGCAGAAGCCGCCTTTGACGCCCTTGCGGAACTCTTTACAGAAGTCCCAATGGCACATCAAGCCCTTCCTCCTCCTGCTGGAGGTCCACTTCCAAGCCAGATCCGTCCTAGAAATATTGATGACAGGCCAGCGAATGTAGTCCCATTGCCAGTTTTTAAGGGAGAGTATAATGAAGACCCCGATCTTCATGTAGCAGAGTTTATGGTAGCATGTGTGGCTAACAATGCCAGAACCCCTGAGCATTGGTTAGCAATATTCCCCGCCACTTTCAAGGGCGCGGCGTTTCAGTGGTATGAGAGACAAGCAGCAGGAACTTTTGGCACGTGGGACGACCTGAAGTTGGCCTTCCTCACTAAATTCAGGCGTGAAGGTTTTGAAGAGCGGATGAGAGAGGAATTTATGAACCTAAGTCAGTCCTCTGGAGAAAGAGTGGAAGCTTATGTCTCAAGAATGGAATCCATCCTGAAGAGATGGACTAACCATAATCTAGACGATGGCATTCAGAAGGGGGTGTTTCTCAGAGGATTACAACCAGAAGTCCGTAAGTTTGTGGAGCTACAAAGACCAACCACCCTGCAAGCTGCAACAGAAGGTGCAAGACTGTATGATGAAGTGGAAGCTAGACTAGCAATGAATACAGGAAGAGGAGTCCTACCCCCTCTGATGCCAGGAATGATGTACCCACAAAATGCAGTTCCAGGGACTGTTTCCTATCCCTACCAACAGATGCCCCCAGTATCACAGTACAGTGCACCAAATCCACAGTGGCCACAATCCATGCCTCAAATGGTGGTTCAACCACAACAACAATGGTCCCAACCAATTTCCTCAATGCCAAATCAGCAGCAACAGTGGAACCCTACCAACTGGAGTCAACAGCCAACAGTTCAAACGGGAGCTTTGAATCAGAACCAGAACAGAGACCCCTCTGTACCAGCCCAACCGGTTTATGCAGTGATTACAGAAACTCCTCAAAACCCTCCTGCCAGTACATCCGGAGGAGAAAGCTTGAAGGATTATTTATCCAACTCAGTTGCAAACATCAAAAAGGAGTTGATGGATGTGATTACAGAACAACTACAGACGTTGAAAGTGAATACCGCTAGCATATCCAACGTTGCAGGAGCAGGACGAGATGTGATGCGGTCAAACACTTGGTGTGGTAAGTGTCATCAAGCAGGCCATTTAGCCACTGAATGTACACGAAAACCAACCATCCCTGGAGCCTTCTGTTCCTACTGTTTGCGGAAGAACCATACAGAGGACATTTGCTCTATGAAGGAGATGCATGATAGGAGAAGAAAGGAAGAGGACGCAAGATTTAACTTGCTAGAATCCAAAATGACAACACAGGATATTGGACCCAAGCCTAGAGAGTTTGGTCCTAATTTCGGACCCAGAAGATTTCCCTCCCAAAGTTACAGAGGAAGACAGTCTGGCGGTGGTCAGAGATCAGAAGTGGAATGTTACAGATGCGGAGAAAAGGGACACATCTCACCAAATTGTCCAAATCCTCGAAGGTCAGTGGATTACAAGCCCTTATGCAGTCGATGCAAAGGAGAAGGCCACACCGCAAAAGACTGTCCAAGCCCAGCCCCAGTGAAAAACAGTGTTACTGATAGTCCGGCCAAGGGCCAAGAGCCTACCTCCAATTTAGTGGAATTGGAAGTTGCTGCCATCACGCGTGCAAAGTAGAAGGAACCACCTATCAAGAAAGAAAACAATTCCCCTGCCAGAACAGTGAAGTTCAACCTTCCACCAGAAGAACAGAACAGAACAGAGCCTAACAGTGCCATACAGAGTACTACAGTGCCACAGAGAGTTATAGAGACAGTTACAGAGACAGGACCAGAGGTCCAGGATACAGAAGAAGAGGAAGTGCCACAAGTGGCAGAAGAAGTTCCTGTAATTCCTCTGTTGGAAGAACGAGGAAAAATGAAAATGGGTGTTGCCCCATTCCCTAACCGGTTAGAGAAGCCAGTGGATCCTATTAAGGAATATGATCTGGTCAGAGATCTAGATACCTTTAGACCAAATCTCACATTCCGACAATTATTGATGTTGTCCCCCAGTTGCCGGAAAAGGTTCAAAAGTATACTGACAAGAAGACGTGGCTTAAGGATTGCTCCCTCAATAGCAACAAAGTCCAACAAGGCTCCAGAGCCTGTAAAAGAAGTGGATGTGGCTAACGCCTTTCTAGATCCGGGTACTCCAGAGACTAGTGTGTGGATAGAAGGCTGCTTCATCGCAAATGCCCTGATTGATGGTGGTTCATCAGTGAACATTATGACGGATGTGACAATGAAGGATCTAGGCTTACAAGGTGTGCAACCAACCCAATGGCTCATCAGACTGGCGGATCAGAGTAGAATCAAGCCTTTGGGCATTCTCCCATATGTGAAGACTACAGTGGCTGGAAAAGATTATTGGCTAACCTATTTGGTGGTGAAGCCAAACTCTTATGGTACATCCTATCCTCTGTTACTGGGCAGACCATGGCTTTTTGAAGCCCGAGCAAGGACGGATTGGTTTAAAGGAACTTTGACTTTGGGTAGAGGACCCAACAAAGTGGTACTGAAACTGTATGGTTCTCAAAAAGGACATGGATCCACCTCCTTGGAATTATCTTCTGACTCCCCTAATGAGGCTACAGATGGAACGTCAGCAGACGAAGATGTTGTCAAACAGATCCTTCCCAAGAAAACAGTGGCACATTCCTTAACAGTGGATACTGTAGGCCGACTTCCAAAAGAGGCAAAGCCATTATCAATGGGTGAATACTTCCTGCCTGAACCAGAAATGACTTCTGAAATCACTTCCGACAGTGAGATCGAAGCATGGATGTACTGCTCTCCCTGTTACATGGCCATAGCAGAAACAGAGACAGAGGCAGGAGAGGAAACAGAGAATCTGTTCTTCTGTTACAGAGCTCCTACAGAGACAGAAGCAGAAGCAGAAGCAGAAGCAGAAGCAGAAGCAGACGCAGAGACAGAGACAGAGACAGAGACAGAAGAGGATAGATATGATATGGACGAAGAAGATTATGAAAGTGAAATGGAAGGGTCTATCCCACCTGAAGAGGATATATTTGAGGAAGAAGTTCCAGAAGCATCAGAAGCCGATGAGCTCATGCTATGGGACAGAATGGTGATGGTACCATTTGGTCTAGTAAATGAATCTTTTCATATGCAAAACTTTTATAAGAAATGGATTAAGAAGAACAAGCCATCTTTCAAGAGTGGCTCCTGCCGTCCTAACCCATCCTTGCCGAAGAAAAATGATGATGATGCACCGTGCCAACAAGCACCAGTTCCACGAACCCAACAGGCGTCAGAGGGTCCCTGTTATGTGACGTTCCTGGATGTGTCATCATCAGAAGATGAGTCTTCAAGCCAAGAGGTAATTAATTTTGAAACCAAACCCGAAACGGCTCTTATCCCATTTCAACATCTCAAGGAGCAACCTACATCTCCACCAAAAGAAGTTGGTTCTAGTGGGACATCAGAAGAGGACATCACTCCCTTGAAGGAGTCGGATCTGTATCCAGAAGCAGTCCATGGGACCTTCATCCGTGAAGTAGAAGGTGAAAGGCGGTTAACCTTTGTGGATGCAGAAGGCACTGAACGCCACTTGAAGGTGGGTAGCAGTCTCCCAGAAGAGGAGTTGTCAACCTTGTACAACTTGTTGAAAGAAAATTTGGACGTGTTTGCATGGTCCTACAAAGACCTAAAGGGGATTGATCCCACAATATGTCAACATCATATTGACTTGGAGCCTGATGCCAAGCCAGTACGGTAACGACAGAGGCGAATGAACCCGAATTATTCCACATTGGTGAAAGCAGAGCTACTGAAGCTTCTGGAAGCCGAGTTCATCTATCCAGTGGCAAACAGTGAATGGGTTTCACCCATCGTGGTTGTACCCAAGAAGAATGGCAAATTGCGAATATGTGTGGATTTCCGAAATCTTAATTCCAAGACGAAGAAGGATCATTTTCCTATCCCTTTCACAGACCAACTGTTGGACACAGTGGCAGGACATGAGCTTTATTCCCTTCTGGATGGATTCAGTGGATACAATCAAGTGCAGATTGCAGAAGAAGACCAATCCAAAACAACCTTCACCACAGAATGGGGGACCTACGCTTACCGAGTGATGCCATTTGGGCTCTGCAATGCCCCTGCTACTTTCCAACGAGTCATGATGGCCGCATTTCAAAATCATCTGCACGACTTTATTGAGGTATATTTGGATGACTTCTGTGTCTATAGTTTGATCCGTGAACACTGGGAACACCTGGAACAATGCTTTGACCGATGCCGGGAGTATGGGATTTCCCTCAACCCCGACAAATGCATATTTGGGGTCTCTTCTGGAGTTCTGTTGGGCCACATTGTCTTTGCACAAGGGATATCAACAGACCCTGCAAAGATTGAAAAGATCGCAGCTCTGACAGCACCCACCAACCTCAAACAGTTGAGGGGATTTTTAGGCCATGTGGGTTACTACAAAGGTTCATAGCCCACTTTGCAACAAAGGCAACCTCCTTGCACAAGCTCCTGAGGAAAGATGCAGAGTTTACTTGGACAGAAGAATGTGACAAAGCCTTTCACACTCTGAAGCAGTGTTTGATAGAGGCACCCATTCTGCAACCTCCTGATTGGACGAAAGAGTTCCATGTACACACGGATGCATCTATTGAAGGGTTAGGTGCTGTCCTCTGCCAAAAGGGCTCCTCGAAGTTGGATCAACCGATCTATTATGCAAGCCGAAAAGTCACTGATAGGGAACGGAACTATACAGTGACAGAGCTGGAGTGCTTGGGAATGGTGTTTGCCTTGGTAAAGTTTCGCCATTACCTTCTATCCACCCACTTTAAATTTTATGTGGATCATGAGGCCCTGTCCTTCCTGATGAACAAAGCAGAGGTGAAAGGACGAATGATGAGATGGCTCCTTCTATTCCAGGAGTTCGACTTTGAGGTGATTACTAAGCCTGGTCGTTCCCATGTTCTGGCTGATCATCTGTCGCGTATCCCACAAATTGCAGACGAGGAGCAAGATGATCCAGACCTCCCTGATGCTTCCCTATTCTTGGTAGAAACTGTAACTCCCTGGTATGCAGACATTGCCAATCTGCTAGCAACCCAACAGTATCCTCCTGGCATTTCTAGTCGGGAAAGGAAGAAGCTCATGCTGGAATCAGCCCCCTACACCCTGCTAGGCGGTGCACTGTACAAGAAAGGCAAAGATGAAGTGCTCAGAAGATGTGTTGCAGGAGAAGAGATTGGGAGCCAGTGGCGAGGTTGGTCTTGACACATGGTTTTTCTACCATTCCCTTGCTCAATTTGCAGAAAAAAAAGAGAAAAAAAAACAAAACAAAATATATCGGTCATGGGAGAAAAGGACTTAGGTCCCTGTCATGCCGACCTATTCTTCGAGAAAAGGTGGAGACACCCTCGGGAATAGGGGAAAATAAGAAAAAGGAAAAAAAAACAAAGCAGAAAAAAAAAACAAGAAAAACAAATCTGTTATGAGAGAAAAGGAAGAAATTCCCTGTCATAGCAGGCCTCGTTCCAAGAAAAGGTGATATACACCCTTGGGCGAGAAGCTGGCTGTGGAAAAGGTGGTAACACCTAGCAGTCCAAAAAGTGGATTCATTAATTGATATCCCTCGGATCCAATTCCGAAGCTGCCTCCCTTGGTACGCTGTGTCCTGGGTCTCTTTGCAAAGTGACTACCTGTCCTCTAGCAGACGACATGTTCCTATTCAATACAACGTTCGATTTGATGGCTACCTCCCTGGGTACGCCTCTTCAACAATTGACGAAGCGATCTTCATCGACAACCCCTTGAGTGATGTGAGCTTTCATCCTAACCAGATGGGGAAGTGAGTATGGTTGCCCTCTGTAACTATCAACAACGAGTGTGACTGAGGGTGGGGCGAGAGACCAGTCTTTTCCCTTCAAATCAAATGAGAGGTGAGAAGTGTGAATGAAGTGTTGCACGCACGGGATGGGCCTCTCAAAGCACAAAGCACAATTTGTTTCTGTGCACTGCACCATAAGGCTCCATTGCCTTCCTTCTTGCACTGTATGCCGGCACAAGGCGGGATGCACTGTTGCACCATCAAATGCGCATAAGGCATACAACCTTTGCACAAGTGACTGTGAGGATTATATTAATGGGTTTGAGGAAAAGGCTACCCTTCTGTATCTATCAATAGAGCGTGAGACAGAGGGTGGGTTGAGTTTGACTGGAGTTTCTTCAATCACTTACCGAGAGGTGCGTTTGAGGGACGTTACGACACTTGGAGTCAGGTATGTTCCACTTTCCCTGTGCACCCCCGGGATGGGTCTTTACCGGCAACACAAGACACGTCACCCTGTTCTGTACACTGCACTGTAAGGCTCCCTTGCCTTCCTCCTTGCACCTATGCCAGACGGGTTGGACGCACTAATGCACCATTAACTGTGCACCCTGGCATACTCTTTCTGCACCATTCCCCCTTGTCGATTTCTAAACCGGGTATGAGATATGGGTTTTAATCATTCTTCCTTGAGTGATATTAGTCATGGGGCGAGTGACTGTTCTTTCATTTTGTTTGAGTGATTGTGAGTTGAGTGTAGTATCCCTCATCATCGACGAATTTCCTGCGATTCCTTCCATCAGCTACCTCCCTAGGTGCTGCCGCGTGGTCCCTTCCATGACGGACGTGTGCCGAGAAGATGCCTTGGTCCCTCCAGCGCCGACAACAACACTGGACGTGCCATCGACACTCAAACTTGCTTTTTGATAAAATGGGCCAAGTTTTTCTAACCCTACACTTTGGGTTCTTCGTGACGTTCATGTTTTAAGTGTGGGGACGTTAGTGGATGGTCTATGGCGTGGTCCTAGGTCCCTGTTGCTCGGTTAACCCTATCCGTTAAGGTCTTAAGTGTGGGGACGCGTCCCTGCGCGTCTACATTGTATATCACCTGCATATGCCTCAATCTGTTCATGCATGTATGCCATGATTTGCTGTTACCCTGATGGGGTCCCTTCCCATCCACTCGGTTATGTTCCACCCACCCTTGGGGCTGTTCCCCTGCAGTTTTCCTTCATTCCCTGATTTTGCGGTCCTGTCCTGTGAAGGTACCCTACGTTCACCAAAGTCCCAATCCAACCTTATAGCCCTGTTCCTCCCTTTGAACTGATCATTTTTCCTTCTTACCTACCCCTGTTTCGGTGCACGATTTTTGCGTTATTAATTTTTGACACATTTTGTGTAATTTAGTCGGTTTCCCATGTGAACGCGCTTTTCTTGCTTCGGAACCATGATCTGACGTCATAGCCCTGACAACCACTTTTCCCCTGACATTTTCCCTTTTTACTCCGAGTCATTCTGATACACGGTTTGTCCAATATTAATTTTCCGATTTTTTTACGACTTTTTCGTGCGTCTTTTTGACATTTTTCCATGTGAACCTACCCTGTTTGTATCGGAATTCCACTTTGATTTGACAGCCGTGTTCTCTGTGCCTCCCCCTACCTTTTTCCTTTTTCCTCCACCCTTTTTTGACTTCCGGATTTTTATTTATTAAATTTTCAATGCATTTTCGGGCGTATTTTTGGAGTTTTTCGCATATGAACCCCTCCTATTTCCACCGAAACTGCGTTTTAACGTGATAACCCTGTGCCACTCCTTCCTGCGGACATTTTTCCTTCTTACTGCATGTCATTCCGGTGAATGGTTTGTCCGATATTAATTTCCGATTCCATTTTCGGGTTTGTTTTTGGGGTTTTTTCCATGTGAACGCATCTTCTCTCTGTCGGAATCCTATTTTGATGTGATAGGATTGTCGGGCACATCTTTTTGCATAGTTTTCCTTTTTTCTGCACCTCATTCCGATGCACGGATTTTTCGATATTAATTTTTAATTGCATTTTGTGGTCCGTTTTTCTGTTTTTTGCACGTGACCGCCCTTTTCCCCTCCCGGAATCTCCGTCATATATTTTTCTTGTTTTCTCCCTGTCGTCCTGCCCACTTTTTGTTTTTACACTATTTCGTTTTGATGTCCGGATTGGGAGTTATTAATTTTTCTTTATTTTTACGTGTATTCGCGCGCCTGTTTTGCGCGTGAACGCGCCCTTTTTCAATTTTCCGAGTCTCCACGCGCCCCGGTCGTGTCCGCATAACCCGTACCGTCATCCCAGCGTCCTTTCAATCCCGTCACGGCAAATTTTTTTACCCCGCCCCGCGCACGTGCGCGGGACGGGGGTACGCGCCCTTGTCCCTACCCACCCCTTACCCTCTTGACCCCTACCCAACCCATGGCCCCCCCATGGGCCCCCTCCCCTATTACCCCCAACTGCCCACCCCTTCCCCCCAACCGCCCGACCCCTTCCCTCCAACCCCCTCCCTCTCCCTCTTCTTCCTGCGTACTCCTCCATCTCCCTCCTCCATTCCCTCCCTCCCTTTCTTCCTCCTTTCCTCCTCCTCCCTCTCCACCCGCTTCTCCATCTTCCCCCCTCCTCCTTTTCTCCTCCTTCCTCCCCTCTCCTTCCCCTCCTTCCTCTCCCTCCAGTGCAGGTCGCCGCCGTCAGACGCCGTCAGGCGCCGTCTCCACGCCCAGGCGCCGTCAGACGCCGCCGGACCGCCTCCAGCCCTCCTCGCCGCCGCCTCTGGTTGTCGGTTGCTGCCCTCCTGCCCCGTCGCTTCCGCCTGAGACGCGCCGACGCCCCCCGGATCGCCGCCTGTTGCCGCGTCGCTGTCGGAAGCGCCCCAGCCGCCGCGCCCGCCCGTTCGGCCGTGCCCGCCCGTTCGGCTGCCCCCCGGACCGCCGCCTGTCGCCGCGTCGCCGCCGTCGTGCCCCATCCAGTCGCCGTCGTGCTCCGGACCGCCGCAGCGCCTCCAGCCCTCCTCGCGTCGCCGCCTGCGGACTCCCTCCCTGCCGACCTCCTCGCGCCACCGCCTGCGGCCTCCCTCCCCGCCGCCGCTAGTCGTGCCACAGTCGGGCCGCCGCCCCCACCACCTCCTCTCGCCACCACCACCTTCTCTAACCACCTCCTCCCCTAACCATACTAAGGTTAGTCACTAACCTTGGTTAGTTAATCACTAACCTAACTAGGACTAACTAGTTTAACCTAAACCTAACTAGGATTAACTAGGACCCTACTAACCCTGACCCTAGTTACTAACCCTAACCCTAGTTGACTAACCTAGCTACTAACCTAGTTGACTAACCTAACCTGACTTGATTTAGTTAGACTAACATGACTTCCCAGACTAACCAGACTTACCTGACTTATTCCTACCTGACTTATTTGATTAACATGATTTATGTGATTTAATTAATTTCTCACTTAATTTTTCCATTAAAAAAATTCAGAAAATTTCTAAAAATTCCTTTTGCTTTTTGCCCATTTTTGGGAATTTTTCCGCTGGAAATTACTCACCCTAAAATTTTTGAAAATTCAATATTTCCTCATTTAACCCCCAAATTGCTAATAAATGTAGAAAATTCATTTAAAAATAGTACAAAATTCTAAAAAATTCTCCAAAATTCCCCTCACCTCCCTTGATCATTTTCCATTTATTCAACCATAAATAATCACGAATTAAAAATATTAAAAAACCAACAAAAACCAAATCAACCCACCCACTAAGGTGTTGTCTTTGTTGTTTCATAAGTGATCTTTACTTTTCCTTTACTGGATTCACTTCTTTTGGGGGACTCTTCCGTGCGCAATTCTGCATTACATACACACCCCTTCCAGGTATTTATTTTATGTGCTTTATTTATTTTCATTTCCCCCTTAATCACAAATTAATTGTTAAAATGAACCCTTTAATTCACCCACAGTTTCCACGCGCATTCGCGCTATACACACATATTTTTTAATTAAAATAAACCAACCGTTCACTTAGCACGCGCTACGTGCGCTAAAGAGGCACTTTAATTTTTTAATTAAAAAGAACTAGCCGTCACATGAGCACGCGCTGGCAAAAAAGCGCTCCACATCACCTTAATTTGTAATCAATGAATTGCATTTAGAGACCCAGTCGGGAATCAAAGTTCGGGAATTGCATAACTGCACCGCTTCACCTAATAATTGGTAATTTAATTTCTAATAAGGAACCGCCGTTTTCTTGCTAAGGTTTATCACCTAATAAAAATTCACCCATTTTTAATAATTTATTAAAATCAACCCTTCATTAAATTAATTCCCCCCTCACTGCACTTACTTCCTTTTTTTTAATGAACTGTTTCGAGGGATGGGTATGCGCAGTCATTAGAGTTGTTTTCCATGGTCCAGTCTTGGTTTATCACAGATATAGTTTTAATATGTGTCGGATGTGGTCTTATTTTGGTTTACTGTCTTAGTTACGGTTACGAGTACGATATGCAGTTTTTTTACTTTTGTTGCCTGATACGGGGTTCTGGGTGTTTGTCTGATGCATCGCATGAAGCTTTTGGTCGCATTTGTCTCAAGGTCATGTCGAATTCTAGGATGTGGTTTGCTTGGGGTTAGTTGGTCGAGTCACGTTTTATTGTTTGGTTATTCTCTTATCCTTGGTTTTTGTCTGTTGCTTTGCAGGCATTCTCCTTGATTGTCTGTGTTTGTGGTGTGTGTGTAACCATCTGAATGGCGCCTTCTCATGCTCCTCCCTCTATCCAGTACGTCCCACTAGTTAGTAGGGATTACTCTTCCCTACTTACTTTTGAGCCTCTCACGAAGGCGGGACTTGCTGCTTTTGTGGCCACTCCTTTTCCATTGCTTCCAGAGGATCCGTCGTTATGTGATGAGTTCCTGGCCTCTTACAGCAAGAAGACAGGACTAGTCCAAGGAATTTCTATGACTTTGACATCTCGAGGCTTAGGGAAGGCTCTGTCTTTACCCTTCAAAGGAGAACCTTTTGTGACCACTCGTCAGCTCTTCTCTAATGAAGAGATTCTCAAGCTGTTGCAGAAGTAGACAAGGGAAATCCTCGATGTTAAGAAGGTGATCAACTCTTCTGGAGTTTCCTTTTCTATGATCACTGATCCCGTATGGAAGACGTTGTGTCAGTTCCTTTAGGACAGGTTTATGCCTGCCAAAACGCCATCCCATTATTTGTCCAAAGAGCTTTTCACAGCTTCCAGGATGGTGCTGAAAGGAGTTGCTATTGATTGGAGCACTTACCTCCTCACTAAAATGGATCAGCATTTTGTTAAAGTCACCAGGGGTAATGTTACCAATGTTACATATGGATCATATTTGTCTGCCTTCTTGACCTATTCAGGTTTACAGAAGACTGTCCCTCCACCTCCTCCATCAGATCCAGTACCTCCTCCTCCACCTTCAGAAGAGTCAGAACCCATTGACATTGAGGATGATGATTCTCCGCCTCCCCTGGTCATCCAGCGCAAACACTTGAAGAGGGTAGCGGATAAAGCCCCTTCTGTACTTCCTTCAGTGCCCATCCCTGCTACCTCTGGCAGTGAACTCCCTGGGTATCTCACTTGTAATAACCTGTTCAGAGCACATCGAAAAGGCTCTTTGGAGATCTCAGTTCCTTCCCTGCACAGTCTCGTCTCAGGAGATGCCATTCCTTTCCTTTGCAAGGATATTCAAAGTTCCATTGAGTTGTCAGTGATAGCCTGTGTTCAACAGCTGTACGCATCTTTCTATGAAGAGCTCATGCAGTCCAAAGACCAGTTGCATAAGGCAACATCTGAGTTAGCTTCTGCTAAGGATACCCTAGCAGATTTATTTAAGCAAATGGAACAACAAACCCAACTGGTTGCCACCCAAAGCGATGAGATTTCTTCATTGAAGACCCAGTTACTCAAAGCTCAATCACAAGTTACTAGCCTTTCAGAAGAGAAGGAGAGGATGTCCAGAGAAGCGAAGGAATTCCAAGCTATCTTAGATGACAAACTGTCAGCTTTACAGATGGCTAATGACACAGTGGCCAACCAAGCCTCCCAAATCCAGCAGTTGCAAGATCAGCTTGCAAAGGCCCGCTCTGTTTCTCCAAGCCCTCCTGTTCCATTAATTCCTTCTCTTTCACAGCAGGACTTGGCTGCTCTTCAGAGACAGGCTACTTTGTGCCCTCTATTCCAAGATAAAGTGGAAAGATTGCAGTCCAGAATGGACTTGTTATGGTCTACCTTTGAGCAGTTTCAAGAATATGTCTTACCAGACCATTCTTTCTTTGTCCACTACCACTTACAGAAGTTGGTCTTCTACATGAAGCTTTCCACGATGGATTTACCTTTTCCAGAGGATGGTTGGAGTGGGGCTTGGTCTGCTGAGTTGTTGACAAAGGTAGTCAGAATGGTTTTTGAAGATTCTGTCACGCCAGATACCATGTTGATGTCATACATGTATCTCCGAGGAGATTTGTTAATTCCAGATGAGGTAGATATGGCATGGTATGTGGGGGATGTGGTCTTACAGGCTGTTTTATATGTCAATCATTTGGAGTTGCGCATAGCTGACATGTTCCAAAGTTATTCCTCCAAAGTGGCTGATTGTCAGGATAATTCGTGGCATCCCATGATTGATTCGGTGGTCCTCAATCAAAGACAAAACACAGCTCCTACCTTTGCCCAGAGTACTAACCAACTGAGGATGGATCTCTTAACCTATCTTTCCAAACATAATCTATTTGATGCTACCTTCTTTGATGCCTATCATAGATGATTTCTTCTGGGACCTTCTGTTCCTACCCTCCTCTATTACCAACAAATGGCTCACCGCTATGCTATATATATTTCCCTTTGTTAGTCTAATTCCACCATTATTTTACCTCTTCTTTTCCAACCTTCATCTTTCCCTCAAATTCCTATTTTCACTTACTGTTCCTTTATTGAGGATAGGGTATTTTCCCCTTCTCCACCCTGTCCTTCTCCCTCCATTAATGTACCCTCCACATTTCCTATTTATCAGTTAACACCGTTCCTTAGTGATTCCTTACAAATTTCTGCCACTCCTTCTTTAACCTTTTCTTCCTTTTATGATTTTTCCTATCCTTCCCTTCATCCACTTTCCCTTATTCCATTACCCTCTCCTAACACTTCCATATCTCAACCACCTCAGTTGGTTAGTGACTGTGACGGGTTTGATAATCAGATTTCCAGAAGAAGGGGATGGAGTTCGGATGATTGCCTTACAGGACCGTAGATCAATTGGCCAGTAATTCCAGGAGAATGGACAGCTTCTAGTCAAGCTTATCAGAACTATGTTCATTTTGCCCAGCAGTATTCACAGTCTACAGATCCCTAAGTGAGATTAACTGCTCACTTTGCTTGGTACCTGGCATATATGCATAGGCACTCTCATAATGATTCAAAGCCTATTCCAAAGTTGTGCATGAATGTCAATGTTAGCATTGATTCCCAACAACTGGAGATATTGTATTTTCATGCCCTCTGTTTGCCTAGCAGATACCTGGTCCTGTTGGAAAGGATGTGCTGTCTCCAATTTTTTCAAAATCCTCCTAAAAACTTTGTAGATGAATCCTTATCTATGGATCGTTTCCGACAACATCAATCTTTTAAGAGGGATCATCTTCATTGATACCTTTCCAATGTATGGTGGAAGCTTTCTAATGAAAAACTCTCTTTTTGAAGGAGTCATTCAGATGGTTGTGTTGTGTATTAGTGTTTGAGTTGTGAGTTCATTTATGTAATACGAACGTGGTGGTTTCCTATGGAATTTCGTTCACGAGCTACGTTTTGGAGAATTGTGGTATTGGGGTCGTGGATGCAGAGTTGAAGCAGATGCAGATAAAGAAGAAGCAAACTCTTATATCCTTTACAAATTTATTGTGATTTTTAGTTTGATAAGAGGTGTTAATGAATAAAGAGTTTTCCTTTCTTTGCATTTTTCTATCAGAAACAGGTTATAAGTTGGGGTCATGGTGGATGGATTCTTTTTGAGGAGATATTGAAGATCAAAGTTGTGATTTTTTTTCAATGAACTTGTATTCCCTTTTTCCTGGGTCGCGAGGACGCTTCCTTATTAAGTGTGGGGATATGTTGAGTGTTGAAATGACTTGTTTTTTGGCTGATTTTTGTTGTTTTTGAGAGCTGAATGGTTGATTTTATGAGATGATTGATTGATTTAGAAGTGGTTTGAGAGTGTTTTGGATGGTAATGATTGTGTTTTGGAAGATCATGATGTTTGTTGGTGGTTCTGTGATGTTCTGATAGATTCTGATTGGTTCTGTATACCTTCTGTTTTGCTCTGTTTTGGTCTGTTTTGTTCTGATTGTCTTCTGTAAGGAGGGATGGAGTATTGATTGATGAAGATTGAGATCTTGTGAAAGTTTATTGAATGGTTTGTGAGAGTTTGGAATGGTTTGAGAATGAGTTATGTAGTTTTGATGACCTTCTGTAACCTTCTGTAGGTCTTCTGTTTCTGTTCTGCTTCTGTTCTGTTCTGTACTGTAGCTGTTCTGGTACTGTTCTGTAGACTGTTCTGTATGCTTCTGTAAGTGTTCTGTGGAATGTATGTGTGACTTTGGGAAAGTTTTCTAGCCTTGGAAAGAGGTGAATACAAGTGTAAAAGAGCTGAAGGAAGTGGAAGAAGTAGCTGCTAAAGACTCAAGTGAAGACTAGAGTGAAGTGACAGTAGTGAGTTATGAAAAGACACTGTAGTGGCTCTGGTGACTCTTCATATCAGACATACCTCTTGGGAGGGGTATCCACGACCTAAGAGGGATTATTGAGGGTAATTTTTGAGAGATTGTAGTGAGGATATGATGTATTATTGATAGAGAGAGAGAGAGAGAGTCAGAGATAGCCAATTCTACTCAAACAGAGTGATTGTATATGAGAGATTGAGAGAGAAGACTATGAAGATATTGAAGATGAATACTATGTGATGTATTTCCATTCAAAGATGGTGTACTTCTTTGCTTTCTTTGTTCTATTGATGGATTTTGTGAAGATATTGAAGAATATGGTTGATTCTATTAAAACCGTGGGAGATCTACATGATGCTGTATGAAGATTTGTTGTGCCTGGTGTTCTTTTCTTCATTGTGATAATATAAAACATAATAAACAAGCTTGTTGATGTTACAAGATAGATTTTCTTGCAAGAGAATTCCCTTTTCCTTGGTGTTCCTCTCGGGGCTCCAAAGAGCGCAATGATCCTATCTACATGCCCTACCCCCTTAGGCATGGAGTGGACTATGATAGAGACTTGCATGGGGATTATGACTTCCCAAAAATATATAATGTAAATGCTAGGAGCCCTGAGGAATGCTTAGTGTTTAGGTTAGAAGATATACTTCCTTCTATAAATCGTTTCCTTGCAGACTTCTCTTCCTACCCAGATCCAGCATTTTTGACCACTTGTAATTACCTTCGACATATCAAATTCCTGCTACTCCAAAAACCCACAGCAGAGGAAGCCCATCTCCCCCCACTCTTCTTTGATATCAACCTAGGAATAGATAGTAGAGCTATGACTAGGCTAATGATGCAGGCTACTCTCCTTCCTTCCTACTGTCTAGAGCTCTTAGAAAATATGAGTGACACCCGCTTCACAAGGTGTAATCACCCTTTCTTGTCAACCACTCCTCTGAGAGCTAAGGCCGATATTAAAGAATACCTACAAAGTCACGCATTCTTATCTCAATGCCTGCGACTGCCCTGTGATTAAATGGGTGTGATATGCCTTGACAATTGTACTCCCTCTCTCATTCTCAAAAAAAAAGAAAGAAAGAAAAGAAAAGAAAAGAAACGAAAAGAAAAAAAAAGAGAAAAAGCCACAAGGGAACAAAGACAAGGTGACTGGAGAGAAAGACAACAGCAAAAAACAGCAAAGCTGAAAGATGAATCTACTACTAAGCAAGTTAATAAGGAGAACACTTCACATGTGCTTGCAGTCTCCCTTCATTGTTATTGTGCACCACACTCACTACATCTAGGGTTCTCCCTAGCCCCTTCCCCACTTCACACTTAGGGCACATCAAGGGCAGGACTTTCAGACCTGTCACCCTAAGTTTTGCACCGCACCTCCAACGATGCACGAACTGGGTCCTCAAGTGTGGGACATTACCAAGGGCTTGCCCCAGGTTAGACCCATCTCCCAGTTCCACTGGCACGGGCACCATGGACTACACAATACAGACACACCCCCTAGGAAGTGCACAACTTTTCTTGTAGGTTATGTTCGTGTTTCAAGAATTGGCTGCTTGGCTGAAGAAGATCATCCACTACATCTTCCAATGACAAGGAATTTTTCCATGAGTCGGACATGACTCCATTATTGCAACTTCAGGAGCTTCGCTGCTAAGGTTTAAATGGCTCAACAGATTTCATGTTGCTAGCCATCTGCCTACTGTAGCTACCATGATTGAACCAAGTCAAGGTAGAACTGCCATTGGCATAGATCTTGGAACCTCATCGTCCAATGATCCATGCCCAATGCCTCAAGATCTACGAATCGCTTATTGATTCCACAAGCCTGAAGACCTTCAACTCAAAACTGAAGACTTTCAACTCAAAGACAAGGATCTTCAATCAAAGCAACGGATTTTCAAGGCAAACAGCGTTCGGGGGGTTTCTCCAGAATAAATCCCTCCAATACCACCCTCCTAAGGGATTGCTTATTGCTTCAAGCGTTTCTGATACTCAAAAGACGACCGGCTACATAAGGGGCGCCACAACAGTGTGAAAGATGCCGAGTATCTTCATGAAGCCTAAAGCACACCGGAATCCTTCCTAGTCATCGTCCTTAAACCCCATCACCTATCATTCACCCAACCACATTGGAAGCAGTGTCACCCACCTACCTGTTCCACCTAGCAGCCGACCTAACTAGCCACTACGTTCTTGTCACCCACGTCTTCGGTGCATGCTACAGCTTGCTACCTATGATGGTGAGTGCCATGGGACTGGCACTCGTCTAGGAGGGGGGTAATGTCAACCCCAACACGAAGAAAGCAAAAGGAAATAAAAAAGACGCAGGGCAAAGGCAGAAAAAAGGTAGCCCGACTGAAGAAAGAATAGGAGAAAAGGCCAAAAGCGCAAGGGCAACCTTAAAAGTCCAAGGCAAATGCAAAAGGGGAAAGGCGCATTTTAAAATAAAAAGGCGCACCCTGAAATCTTGTAACAGAGCGCCGGGCTCTCACCCGCGGGCTCTCACATGTGCAACTTATAAATGTAGATGAGCGGTGGAAAGGAATCTAGGAAGATAGACAATGGGAAAAAGGGTCTAGGCTACGACTGGCCATGTAAAAAAGAGGAAAAGGGGATGATCGCCCAAAAGGGATTTAGGGTTTTGTATATAAAGTTGAAAAGTGAATGAGAAGCTCATTCTTGTGTGTGACCAAAGCTTCTTCTTCTTCTTCTCTTATTTCTTGACTTCTTGCTTATGCTTGAGAGAGGGATTGAGAGAGTGTGAGGGAGTGAGGGAGTGATTGTGTGAGAGTGAGGGATCTTGGAGAAGAAGCTCTCCATCTTCTCTCTTCATCTTCCCCTCCTCTCTTCTCTTCTCTTGTCTCGCACGTGGCTATGGAGGATGAAGCTCATGGGAGAGGGATTGAGGTTGCTTGAGCTTGCCTCAAGGATCGTGGAGCTACCGGTGTGCAAGAAGAGGAGGGTACTCGATCGAGCATCAAGGTAAGCTCACTACACCCGTAAGGTAGGCATTGTGTATCGGCTATGTGAGAGGTAGCCATGGCCGCTCAGTTCGAAACACTTGAGCAATAAGTGGTCCATAGGTCTCGGGGTAGAGCTTGTAGCTCCCCTTCACTACAAGCTAAAGAGGAGAGAGAAGCTAAATGGTAGGCAAGATTGGATGAAGAAACTGAGGCCATACAGTGCCTGCGAAGACATAATGAAGAGATTGTGGGGCTCTATGAAAATGTGCAAGCTGAAATAAAAAAGATCACTAAAGCCACAGAAGATCTGGAGGCATTGAGGGAGGAAAGAGCACACAGGTGCCAAAAAGAGGTGGAAAATTGACACAAGAGGCAGCCTCGACACAGGAACAGTAGCATAAGCTAAGAGGAGAAATGAAAGATCAAGAATAGAGGCTGACAGTGCTAGCTCAGAGGCAGGGGGAAAGCCTCGTGGACATGAAGAGGAGAGTGGAAGAATGGGCCAATCAGAACAGAAAAAGAGTTAAAACCTTGGCGCACCACCTAGCTCAGGTGGAGAAAGACAAAATATTGGCTAAAAGTAGAGCAATGGCCATCAACATGAGTTTTGAGGCCTAGCAATGCACCTTTCTCAATACGCTAATTGATGTCACTCAAACACACGAAAGGGAGGGTATTGAGACAATTAAGAAGAAGCTTGGGATTGCATGCACGGCCCTAAAGGAAAGCTTGCAGATGCAATGCAACCAATGAGAGTCCCTAAGCTTCAAAGAACAAAGGAAGTATCTGTTGCAAGCAGGCTTGACCCCACAAGAGGTGGATGCATTAGGGTTCACCAAAGGGGAGCATCAAGAAGCCTGACAAGAGGAATAGGCTGGGCTAAACTTCAAGATGGGACCTCATGAAGAAGAATTAGTACCACAGCCTCCCTCCCCACCACAATCAGAAGACCAATAACACACCTCCAAATAAAGAAGTGCCACACTCAAGGAAAAAAGAAAACATAAGGTGGAGGAAGCAAGGAGAAGGTTGAATGCCAAACCAATACAAGTGCCACCCAAGAGACCTCCTGAAACCCCTTCGACCTGAACTTCTAGTTTCCCACTAACTTGCATAGGTTTTTAGTGATCGAGGTGGTGGAAGAGGTAATTGACATTGGAAGCAGGCTCAAGGAAAAAAGGCTAATGGAGAGAGAAAAGAACCCCACCCTTTGGGGCATAGAGGATACAGAATTTGGGCAGGACAAACTTGTTGAGGTCCAAGGATTAGTGCTAGGCTACGAGTGCCAGCCTACATGGAGAAGGCTCCTTTGTGACATAAATATGGACATTTGGTTGGCGTTTTGCAACACCCTCCCATTCAAGTGCAACAACTTGATATTCATGACATACCCTCGAAGAATGGGAGTGGATTTTGACCCCAATGTCCATGGCCGGTAAGACTTCCCTGTGATCTACAACACAAATTGTACCATGCCGGAGGAGACCCTTAGCTTCACCAATGAAAACCTAAGTGACTCTATAGTCCATTTTGTAGATGAATTCTCCTTATGCCCTGATCCTGCATTCATTACTACCTATAATTACCTTAGGCTACTTAGGATCCTACTTAGGCAAAATCTTGCCCCACAAGAACGCAACCTTCCACCCCTTTTCTTTGATCCCAATGACATAGAAAACTATGCCATGGCTCGACTAATAATGCACGCTGCTTTTCTCCCCTCAATTTGTTTATCCCTTTTAGAAGATATGAATGATAGCCGCTTTATGCATTGCAATCATCCATTTCTCTCTAGCACCACTCTACAAGTCCGATTGAACCTCAAAGGGTACTTTCAAAGTTAGCAATTCCTAAATAAGTCTCTTAGGTGCCCTTCTCCACCCCACTCGAATGATGAAGCTTAGTTCTCGTCTTGCCTATGTAATCCAAAAAAAAGGGGTGATGGAAAAAGAATGTGAAATAAAAAGAAAGCAAAGATGAAAAGCAAAGAAATCATAACGAACAGTAGTTTACCCCACATATGCCATAGTCAATGCACCTAGGGGTTCTCAAGCTAGGCAGGTCTGGTGGCCTTGGTTGGCTAGCTCCGTGTCTAAGACCCTAGCCCCTTTTTGCTCACCCACTACACACGCTTAGGGCACCTCAAGGGTAGGAAAAACCTAGGGAGGTACCACTTGCCTATGGTTAGACATGTCACCCTAAGCTACACTCACCGCACCTCCCTTATGTACAAATTGGGTCCTCAAGTGGGGGATAACACCTAGGTCAACCCAACTCCCAGTTCCACTAGCACAAGCACAATGCACCACATGGCAAAGTAGACATACCCTCAGGTAGTGCACCTTCTTTTCTTTTCAGGTACAAACAAAGGCTCCAACCCCCCAAACTTCGGAGGTCCCATCATCCATGAAATGCTCTCCCGGCCTCTACCACTTTAATTGGTCGATCAGACCCTTCCTAAGACCAATTCCCCCGCGACCCCATCGCCATTGACTTAGAAGTCCACCCTTTTAAAGCATCAAACCTTCACCAACTTGAAACTGCAAGAGTCTTGGAACTAGCACCTGTCTAGGAGGGAGGTCATCTTATGAGACAATGTGACCATGCAAGTGAAACAAGGTAGAAGAAGACCAAGGCAGCCCTAGTCAAATAGTGAATGAAGAAGCTCATTTGGAATAGTGCAGG
Organism: Lygodium microphyllum; assembly: GCF_053477565.2. Lineage (NCBI taxonomy): Eukaryota > Viridiplantae > Streptophyta > Polypodiopsida > Schizaeales > Lygodiaceae > Lygodium > Lygodium microphyllum. Next base: position 132,687,508 of record NC_141143.1, read on the forward strand.
AGAAAGCAACTGTAGAGGGCCAAACGCAGGGATCCATCCAATACCATATTCAATTTTAACTATGGATCCGCCCATCAGCCTCTCTCGACGCAGGGATCCATCCAACACGATATTCAATTTCAAAGGATAAATCCCCTCATGACCAATAACAAAGAGGGACCCACCCCAACTTCATCTCCAATTTCAAGGGTTGGTCCACCCAACACCAACAAACCCTGCAAGGGCTTGTATACACACTCAAAAAAAGCCACCCCGGTTATACCCATCCCTCATTCCTACCACTCCACATTAGTGCCATGGGACTGGCACTATACTAGGGGGGACGTAATGTTAACCCCATCTTGAGATGGAAGAAAAAGAAGTAAAATACAGAGGCAATGAAAGAAGCAGGACGGAGAACAAGCAAGGGCGCAAGGATGGCCTCTAAAATCAAGCTAAAGGCAAAAGCACATTTTTAAGTGAAAGATCCCCCAAAATTTTTGTAAAAGAGCACCAGGCTCCCTTCCGTGCAAATTGTAAAAGGGTAGACAAGCATTCAAATAACATCAGCACTTGAAGCATGTAGATCTAAAGCATTATTCTAGGACTTAAGTACTTCATCATTGCAGTTGACACTTGAATAGGTTTTAAACATGATTCCTGGTTATAAGGAGAACTTGTTGCAAAAGTTGAAATAAGAGTGTAAGAGTCTTGGTAACCATGAGCCATGTCTAGAACCCATGGATGTTGTATTCCGTGCTCTAATTCCTATTTAGCAATTGGTGGTAGATGATGGAATATTCACAATTGGCATTAAGTTTATGAGAAATATGTTTAATGAAGTTCTTTTGGATCGTGGATCTTCACTTAATATTCTTTTAGAAGCAATTTGCCTATCTCATAAATGTTTAGAGTTGTTTATGGCTCCTTTTCAGATGAAGATGGCCGATCGGTGAAGATTACAACCATTAGCTATTCTGAATATTGAGTTAATCAGAGTTGCTAGTTTGAAATTCAAGCTCAATTTTGTAGTTTTGCATATGGATGAGTTTGAGGATGCTTATCAAATGTCGCTTAAAAGAACTTGATTTAAGTTGGCCAAGATGAAACAAGATTGGGATTTAGGATTTGTGATTATTTTGCATGGCAAAAAGGAGATTAAACTCTAAACTCAACGTAAGATGTTGGTCAAGTCTAGTTGTTGGCCCATAGTGGCACAAACAATTAATTTAGCTCCTGAAGTTGAGGATGATGAGGAAGATCTTTTTCTCCAAGATAATCCTATAGTAGTTCCTATTTTTGAAATAGATGTGGATCAAAAGATAGTGCAAAAATGCTTCTCCATTTTTTGATGTGCAAGATTTACATGCTACAATAAACATTCAGGAAATACTTCCAAACTTGCAGAAATCTATACTATAGGCACAAGATATTCACGATCAGATGGTAAAGTGGTCTCAAACTGTTGTAGAATAGGAAGAAATGGCCAAGAAAGCTATAGTTGAAGCATAGGTACCATTTGAACATATAATGTGGCACTCATGCCAATTACACAAGATGAAGTGGAAGAAGTGGATTTGGGTTTTACTAATGTCCCTAAACCTATTGAGATTAGCATTTTTTGTTAATCTTGAATTTAAGATAGAGCTTCTTGCATTGTGAGAAAATTTGCAGATTTTTCTGCTTGGGAGTATACCTATGTGGGGCTTTGATCTTTAGATTTCTCATCATCGAATCAATTTGCAAAAGGATGCCAAACCTGTTGTTCAACATCATTATAGTATGAATCCTAATTATGCAAAATAGGTTAAGGAGGAACTTGATCAATTTCCATGGGTTGGATTCATTAAGCCTATTAATCAAGTTACTTGCTATCTCCAATTGTTGTCGTTCTAAGAAAAATGGAAAAATTTGTATTTGTGTGGATTATTGAAAGCTAAATGTAGCTATTATTATAGACCTGCTTTCACTTCCTTTATAGATTCTTTAATTGATGATGTAGCAAGTCATCAAATGTATAGTTTTGTTTATGGATTTTTTGGATACATAAGCGGTGGATTTTTGCCTCGGGAAGGTGCTTAAAATTTGCCAAAATATCCAAATTTCAAGGGAAAAATAAACTCCGTCAAAGGCGGCATAGGCAATTGAGTAGATTTTAAGCAGCAAGCAGTCACAACGGGTGCCAAAAGTGCTTCCAAGACCCACTGAGCGATGGTTGGGTAATTTCCATAATTTCTTGGGATGTCAGATGAGACTTTTGGAAGTGGCCGATAGTGGAGAACTTTGAGTTGGTCAGGCAGAAATTTTTGAAACATTAAACAGACACCGGACGCGAGAATGGGACAAAGACCAAGACCAAAAGAAGGCAAGTGTGAAGTGCCTTTTTGGGTGAAAGGGGGTGCCTTTTGGTAGCACCCCCATTAATTTTTTTGTGGAGGAAAAGGAGGGCCATTTTTTATGATCGCATGAAGAAAAATGGGGGCACCATGGCTACAACGAGACAAATGATGAAGAGGAGGGGAGAGGATAAACACTACTTCAATGCAACCCCATAGATTGATTACAACACCAAGATGCTTGATCTTTTCACTCTCCATCACCACCCTTCCCTCCTCCAATGGCTACCTGGTTTGTTGAGTTCTAGTTGTAGTCTTTCTCTCCCCTCCCTCTCTCTCTTCCTCAAGAGGTTTTTCATGCGTATAAAATCAAGAAGAAGAGGGGCTGAAGGATGCTTGTCCGGCAACGATTGGATTGCTCCAAGATCAAGAGGAGGCTGGGGGAAGGTGTTCAGTATTGAAGAATGATCCTCGGATGGTACATTGGCAGTCCATATCAATTATTAAAAAACCGGCAACACCTGCATAAGCGATATGCCTCATTTTTACAAATGAAATTTGCTTATTTTTTATGTTTGATGGTCTAAATGAAATTCATATAGAAAAAAAATTTGTTTGGATCTTTTTTGCATTATGATTGAGGGCTGGGCATAAAAGAAATGTAGATCAGTAATGATAAATAGTCGCAAAAATTAAATTACATTTTGAAAAGTGTATTTTTAGAGTAAAAATAAAGATTTTGTTGGTTTCAGGTGGGGAAAAGAGATGCACATGGAATGAAATTTTGATTAAAAACATCTTTCAACTGTCATAATTAGTAAATAATCATAGATTAGAAAATAATCAAATTAATGCATAAATAAATAGGAGAAATAGCAAAAAATAAAAAAATATGAGTTTTTGTGCTTTGAAAAATAGAAAAAAATAGGATTAATGTCCATGCATGTTAGGCAAGGTTGAGGCATGATGTATAGCCTTAGGTCACCCTTTTTTTAAATGTCTTAGTGCCATTTTATTGCTTTATACATAAAAAATGATAACAAACAAAAACCCTACACCTATGCAATGATGCAACACATAAATGGTAGGGGAAAAATAGTTGGGGAAGTGTTTAAGTGTGGAAAATGAAGTAAAGTCTGATCTTTTGTTTGTGCATGTCATATAGGACGATCTTTTGTTTAAGTCAAAGAGGCTAGTAGCACAAGGAATCGGTGCTAGTCTCCATACATCGAAGATACGTTTAGTGAAGATCATGAAAGGGCTGATTTTACACTCCACTTTGTTGATTTGTTTTAAAACAAAATTTTTGTGCACAATAGGCATCCACATTTGCACTTCGCATGCTACATGGTATAATCTCATGGATGCATAACACATGTATGTTGAACATTGACCAACGTTGAGAGTGAGAGGAAGTCTTTTGTTGTAGGCTAGACGAGCGGTTCCTTGGGATAAGTTTAGTGAGGAAATATCAACTCCTGGATCGTTCAATTTTTATCAAAAACTAGACTATGTATCGTGTGTCTTATATGTTGAGACATCACATCTTGGGGTCAATACCCTTGATGTAGGAGAGTTGTAGTGAGGCCATGGTGTTTCAGCCGAGAGGTTGCTTCTTGTATATGTGATACGAGGTATTATTCCTATATGTTATGGGATCTCCCTCTGAGGAGAAGGGAAGGTAAAACATTGGACTATGTCCTATAATTACAAATGCAAGATTGATATTAGAGCTTAGTATAGTGTGTCCCTTAGATGCTCCTGGCCGCGAGGCTGTGTGGGGTATCTTGTGTGTCTTAGAGGTCTGACTAGTGCTAGAGAGCTAGTGTCAGGCTTGTTTTAGGTCCCGATAGTAGGTGGTGCATTTGTCGGGATCTGCCAATAAGTGGTGGCTCCGAATCTAGGGTCTCTAGGGACCAAATAGTCAGTTTATGTCCTCTAATAAGAACCGTCAAGCTGAAATACAAAAAGAGGAACGTGCTGCGAGGTCTAGACAACGGACTGAGATTCTAAGGCATTATTCTCCTCAAAGGAGCAGCCCGATATGCATAAGCGATAGTGGTTTTAATAACCTAAGTTCACAAGTAGCCCTTTGAGTGCAAGAGGAAGTTCTAATACTTCCCCTTTTCTAGTCAATCAACCCACTTCAAGTGGGGGTGTAGTTTTAACTACACAAAGTCCTGTTGTCAATCCAATTGTAGCCATGGCACAACCCATTGAAATTCCAGTAGGGACACCAAATTTACCGGCATTAGGAGCACCTTTTTCCATCTTCCATGGGTTAGCAAAAAAAGATGGAGAACTCCATATTAATGAGTTTCAAAAACTCATGTTCAACTATCGAATCCAAGACTAAGGGCATTTGATGATGTTCTTCAACATGATAATAAAAGGAAGGGTAGCAGTATGGTATCACGGTCTAGAAGCTGGAACCATAACTAGCATTGACAAATTATTCACGGCCTTCCGTAGAGGGTTTGCCCCTGAGAGGGGTGGATAGTATTGGTTGCGTGTCTTGAATGTAACACACCAGGAGCCAAATGAGAATGTCGAGGCCTATGCCAAGAAACTAAAGCAAGTTCTTCGCAAATGCGATACTTATATTCCCATTCCTCCAGCTGCACAGTTTGCAATATTTCCTACATGGATTAGATTTCAACATCCATGTACAGCTAAGTAGTGTCGCTTGGGCTGACATTGTCACTGTTATATCCAAGCAGGAGTAGAGTCATGCTTGCATGTGGCTTATGCAGCAAGGGTAAATTGGAATGTCAATAATTTAGCACTGACCAACGTGAGTCAAGGGGATCCCATGTCAAATGCAAATGAAAGAGGGAGTATCATGCCAAATTTGCCTATGTTACCAGCTTCTCCTAGTGTGACTATGCCTATGGCTAGTCAGATGGCCCCACTGAATGGTGGAGGCTAAATAAAAAACCCGAATGTTATCCCATTAAATTAGTGGTTGATTCCCAATCAAGTGATTAGGCCAATGGAAAGACAGATGGACGATTGCGACTATGAGTCAAGTGTCTCAAATGTCCTTGGTGAAGTTAAGGATATGATGAAGCACTACATTGACATGATTACCGAACAGTATAGACAAATAGCTGTTGATGTCAATTTCCTTAAGAAGCAGTATAGACAAATAGCTATTGATAGGGAGTTGACGCCCTGAAGAGGGTGCCCCCTCAAGATTTAGTTGTAAGTGGTGTGGTGGCCAACATTTCTCTAGGAATTGTCCAAATATCAAATGCCATATTTGAGAAAAGTCTGGCCACTTAGTTGCTACTTGTTGGAGTAAGATTAGTTCTCTCTAAGAAGAAAGTAAACAACCAGGTCTAGTTAATCATCGTGCACAAGGGAATAGTCTCCAGCAAGATGATGGACCAAGACAAATATTGCAAAGAGGAAAGGCTACTACAGAGGAGTTGCCTCATGGCAGTGGAGTCAGCCTTATTGAGGCTGTACGTGTCAATGACGCTGAAACTTATAATCTACGAGCCGTAACAAGAGGTCAAAAGACTAAAGAGGGTGAAAAAGGAAATGTAAAACTTGTCGAGAAAAACCCTAAGCAAGGTGCTAGGGGAAAGCAAGTCTTGAATCTTGATATGGAAGGTGGACCTCTAAGGCCTATTGATAGTAAAGTTGATCCCGAGAAGGATAAAGAATTGCCAAGAAAGAAGGAAAAAGTTAAAAAAGAGGCATCAAAGCCGGTCCAAATACCAAAGGAGAGAATGGTTTGGTGAGAGAAGAGAGCTTTGGCTAATTACCACAACTTTGATTTAGCAAGTTCTCTTTGCGAAGTTAAACCAGATGTGAACCTCATGCAATTGATTAAACTATCTCTCTAGAAGTACACAAGGAATTCAAGAAAATCCTCCGTATTGGGTATATTGTAGAACCTTTGGGCATAGCATAAGTAGGAGAAGATTGGTTTGATCATGCTAAAAAGCATTGTTCCAAGGTTCCAACATATGTGAATGGAATATTAGTGGAGCATGCTATCATGGATACTCGATCCTCCATCAATATCATGAGTTCAGACTTGATGGAGAGGCTAGGTCTAGAAATCCAAAAAGACGGATCCATACTTCTTAGGATGGTTGATGACATTCTAAGGCAACTAGAAGGTACCATTTAGGCCTCAAGAACAAAAAAATCAACCAAAAATCCTGAAATGACTAGATTTTTTGGTTGATTTTAATTGATAAGAAAGGTGTTAATTGATAAGTAGGAAAAATAGAAGGTATATGGATAGATGGGGAAGGACAAGGCGGAAAAGGGAAAAAGACTCGATCTTCAATAAAAGAACAATAGGTAAAGATTGAAATTCGAGGAGAACCCTGAGGTTGGAAAAGGGGAGGTAAGATGGCTGTTGAGTTGGATTGATAAAGGGAAAAATTAAGCATCATAGCGATGAGCCATTTGTTGATAATAAAATAAGCTAGGAAGAGAGGGACCTAAAACAGATCGTCGATGGTAGGCATCAAAGAAGGATGAATCAAAGGGATGGTTCTTGGAAAGATAAGCTAAAAGATCCACCCTAAATTGGTTAGTGTTCTGCACATGAGTAGAGGTTGTAGTCTGTCGTTGGTTCAGGATTACAGAATCAACCATTGAATGCCATAAAGTGTCAGGGCAAGCAGCCACTTTAGAAGAATAGCACTGGAATATTTCATCTATCCTCAACTCCAAATGGTTGACATATAAGGCAGCTTGTAAGACCACATCCCCTATATACCAAGCAAATCTACATCATTTGGAATTAACAGATCACCTCGTAGAATACATATAAGACAGCAGCATGGTATTCAACGTCACAAAATCTTCAAAGACCATACAGACAACTTCTGTCAACAAATCAAAAGACTAGGCTCCACTCCAACCATCCTCTAGAAGAGGTAGATCCATCGTTGAGAGCTTAATATAGAAGGCCAACTTTTGCAGCTGATAGTGGACAAAAAAAGAATGGTCAGGAGCAACATACTCTTGAAATTGCTCAAATGTAGACCATAATAGATCCATCCTGGACTACAATCTTTCCACTTTAGCTTGAAACAATAAACATAATGTGGCTTGTCTTTGGAGAACTACCAAATCCGTAGGGGTCAAAGAAGGAACTGGTTGCACAATAGGGCTCTATGAAGAAGAACGGGACTAGACTAGTTGCTCATTAAGGTACTGAATTTGGTTTTTGCTCTGTTCTATGGTGGTATTTGCTATTTTAAGCTCCTCTTTCTGGGCGGCTAACAAAGCCTAAAGCTCATGAGATTCCTTCAACAATCTATCTCGTTCCTCAGTTATAGTAACCACTTGAGTGTTAGTGTCAGTCAACTGAGTGTGCAAACTATAAATTTTCCATTTTTTGAGCATCAATTATCTTAGTCTATTGCTCCATTTGGGTACAAGGATCAGAAAAGTGTTCATGAGTAGAAGCTAGCTCTGCATTTGCTTTTGTTAGCTCATCTTTGGTCTATTGGACTTCATCATAGTAAGAGGAATAGAGCTGTTGGATACATGTAGTCACTGAGAGCTCAATAGAATGCTAAACATCTTGACATAGGAAGGGAATTGCATCTCTAGTTACCAAGCGTTGCACTGAAGGGATGGAAATCTCCGAAGTACCCTCATGATGTGCTCTAAAAAGATTCGGCGTTGTGAGAAGAACTAGGAGGTGACTGCTAGATGGATTAGGAACGGAGACTGGAGGAGGAGCTAGGGCTGATTCAGCTACTTGTTTTAAAGGTTTCCTCTAAACTACCACAAGAGGGATATGATCAAGATCCTCAATGACGACATCAGAGCGTTCAGCAGGGGGAGGAGCATCTGATGGATCAACTAACAAGGTAGGAAATTCCTTCAAAGGGGCAGCTTATGCCAAAAATGTAGAAAGGTATGAACCAAATGTAACATTAGTTACATTACCCCTGGTAGCTCTGACAAAGTGTTGATCCATTTTGGACGAAAGTTAGGAACTCCGATCAATCATTATGCCTTTCAACACTATTCTAGAAACTGTAAACAACTCCTTTGAAAGGTAATTAGAGGGTGTCTTGGCAGGCATAAACGTGTTCTAAAGAAACTGGCATAGTTGCTTCCACACAGGATTGGAGATCATGGAGACACTGATGCCAGAAGTGGTAAGAACCTTCTTGGGATCCAACACATCCAGTGTTTGCTTTTACAACAATTTAAGGATATCCTCATTTGAGAACAGTTGTCTAGCAGTAGGGAAAGAGTCTCCCCAGTAGGGTAAAGACAGAGCCTTGCCCAAACTTTTAGGTGTTAATTGGACAACTGTTCCTCTGACAGGATCAAACCTCTTATTGTAAGAGGCTAGAAACTGATCACGAGTATTAGTATCCTCTGGAATGAGTGGTAATGAGAGTGCGATGAACTTGGTTAAGCCTGCTTTGCCAATAATTTTAGACTCCAGCAATAAAGAATAATCATGAGATCAAACCAATGGGACGCACTAGACTAGAGGAGGAGCTTGAGGCACCATTCAGATAGATTACACACACTTCACACAGATAGACAATCACAGTGAATGCCTACAAAACAACAGAATATCCATAAAAAATAAATCGACTAGAATAAGCATACACAGACGTGACTAACTAATTGACCACCCCAAACAATCCACATCCTAGAAAAAATTCGACATGACCTCTACACATATGCGGCCGAAAGCTTCATGCTATGCAACAGAGATGCACCCGAGACCTCGTATCAGGCAGAAAAGAAAACTACAGACTGCACCCGTAATCATATCATATAAGCAAACCATAATACCTCAATAACCCACTTATTAGGACATAACCAGAACTTCTGTAAGCAATGACAACTTGAAAGACTGCACGTACCCATCCCACGAAGTGCATTTATTGAAAAGAAAAAAAAAAGGGCAGTGAGGGGAAGGATTTTATTGAAGGGTTCGTTTTAATAAATTAATAAATTATTAACAATGGGTGAAATTTCATTAGGTTGTAAATCTTAATAAGAAAACAACGGTTCATTTTTAAATTGTTAGTTACAATTTATTAATGTGAGACTGTGCTTTTAATGAATCCTTGACTTCGATACTGGGTCTCTAAATGAAAATTCGTTAATTAAAAATTAAGTGTGTGTTTAGCACTTTTATTGTAGTGCATGTACTTGTGACTGTGGGTTCATTTTTAATAAACTTAGATGTATCTGTAGCACATGAAGTGCGTGCTAAGTGAACGGTTGGTTCATTTTAATTGTTTAGAAAAATGTGTGTTTGGCGTGAGTGCGCGTGGAAAAGTGGGTGATTTAAGTTCATTTTAAACATTAACTATGGTTAAGGGATGACCAAAAAAATAAATAAAGCAAGAAATATAAATACCTGGCAAGGGTGTGTATGCAAGAGACTGAGGGTGCACGGATGGATCCCAAGATGCAATGAGTCCAACAAAAAAGCAAAAGCTACTACTGAAAAAAAAAAAGAAACACCTTATTCTTTAAAAAAAAAAGAAATATGGTTAGTTGGGTCATATTTGGCTTAGTTAATTTGGATTATTGTTTGGGTTTTGTTATCATTTTTATTGTGATTCATGTGTTTTCTTTTCTCATTGTTTGTGTTTTTAAAAACTTTTTTATGTTTGAATTATTATGGTTAAAAAAATAAATAAATGGCTAGCTTTTGGTAATCAACCCTGAGTGAAATTGAACCATCAGGCTTCAACAATGGATCTATATTTTTCAGTATTTTTTCAGCCTATTTTTGGAATTTAAAATAAAATTTCTATGAATTTAGGTGAAAGTTTTAGCATTTGGCTTGAAAATAATAGGATGATCATGTGTCAAGGCGATTTCAACTTATAAAATATTCAAAAATTAGTCAAATGCATTGAGGAAATTTTTTTGTGATTTTTTTAAATTTAATTCTGATTTTTATTGATTTTTAATGAATTTCTCTAAATTTTCAATGAATTTTGAAGGATTTTAAGGGTTGTTAATTTTTTGCAATTAATTATCTACATTATAACCAACAAAATAAACCAAAAAATTACCCAATTTAGTAAGGAAAATTTTAGCTATTTTTATTTTTAAATTAAATTTTGGTAAAATTTTAATGATTTTTAAAGAGTGTTAGGTGTTTTTTTCGGGTGTGAATGCGTTTAAAAAAAATAAAAGATGGTACCCACGCTACATGTGAATGACAGCGTGTGCTTGGATGGCATGCACCACCACATGGACAAGTCGAGACGTGCGTCCTTGTACATGAACACATACAAACGACTCCGGGACATGACACGAGTGCACTCGCAACGTGCGCGAATACCCTCAAGAAGAGTGGGGGTATTAATGGTAGTGATAAACATGGTTGGGCGTGAAAATCGAGGAAAAGGAAAGGCAGTGCCGATGGTGGCTTTGAGATGCGGCAAGGAGCGGTTCAATGGGTGTCGGCGGGGGAACGGGAGCCAAAAAGGGGGTTGCGGTGGGGGAGGTGAGGGGTCGGAATAGGGGCTTAGGAGGGGGGGTGTGAAAGGGGGGTAAAAGTAGGGGGCGGGGGGACAAAAATAGGGGGGAGGACAAAAAGAGGGGCAGGGGTAAAAAGGGCAGGGGGTAAAAATATTGCAGGGGGCCAAATATGGCGGTTGGGGGGGAGGGACGAATATGGTGGGCGGACGGGGAGTAAATTTTGTTTGGGGGTGCCTACACGAGTGGGTGGGGAGGGAAAATTTTTTATGGGCAAGTGGGGAGGGAAATTTTTGTTTGGGGGGGGGGGGGGGGGTTTTTACACGGGCAGGGATGGAAATGTTTATGGGGGGGGGGGGGGGGCAAGAAAGAAGGTGGCAGGGGTTATGGCGGTTATGGGGGGAGGTGACAGGGAGGATGGCGGGGGTGCCATAAGGATGGCGCCAGGGGAGAAGTTGGGGGGGGGGGGGGGAAGAAGTTGGGGGGGAGGGACGGCAGAGGAAGGAGTCGGGGGGAAGCGGCGGAGGGAGGCAAAATGGGTTGGCAGGGAAGGAGAAGTTAGGGAGGGGGAAGAAAAGAAGGAAAGGAGGAGGAGAAGAAGAAGAAGAAGAAGAAGAAGAAAAAGAAGAAGAAGGAGGAGGAGGAGGAGGAGGAGGAGGAGATGGCGATGGTGAAGGGGAGGAGGGAGGGAGAGGGAGGAGGGAGGAGGAGGGGAAGAGGAGATGGGGAGAAGAAGGAAAAGGAAGGGAGGAGGAGAAACAAGAGGAGGAAGAAGAAGAAGATGAAGAAGAAAAAGAAGAACAGGAGGAAGAGGAAGATCGGGGAGAGAGAAAGAGAGGGAGAGAAAGAAGAAGAAAGAGAGAGAGAGGAGAAGGGGGGGGGGGGGGGGAACCGTCCGGTGGGGGATGGGGGTAGTTTGAAATTTTGTGTTTTGTGTTAAAAAAAAAATTCAAATAAATAATAAATAAATAAAAATTAAAAATAAAGATAAAAATGAAAAAACCCCCCTCGTCTCGCGCTTATGCGCGCGGGGCGAGGTAAAAAAAATTGCAGTGGTGGGAAGCAATAGGGGTCCGGATGGCGATGGGGAAGACACGAATGCCACGGGGGCGTCATGAGATGCGTAAAAGCAAAAACACGCGTATTCACACGCGAGGCGAGGCGTGCGGGGACACAACAAAACAAATAAAATTTAATAACATGCAAATCGTGAGCTAGAACGCAATGTGCTAAAAAGGAGAACGGTGCCTGAAGTCGAGGGGAAGACTGTGGAAAAGTGCAACAGGGTGTCTAGGAACAAGTTAGGGCGTTCACATGGGAAAAATGCAAAAATCAGGCCCGAAAACGCATATGGCAATTAATATTGAAAAATCCTTTTACCGAATTGAAATATGGGAAAAAGAAAAATTGTGAGAAAAGTTAGACCGGATAGGCCTATCATGTCAGAACACCATTCCAATGGAGATAAGACCCGGTCACCTAGAAAAACCAAATAAAGGACCCTCGAAACATGACGCGAAAATTAATATAAAATGATTCGAGCACCGAAACAAAGGGCAATAAAAAGAAAAAAAATTTATGAGAAGGGGATTCACAGGGCGAGCACAATAAAACACATATCCAGGGGAATAAGGAGGGGTTCACATGCGAAAAAGGTAAAAATTGACCCTGAAAATGCATACATGAATTAATATTGAAAAATCCATTAGCTAGAACAAAGTGAGGAAAGAAGAAAAAATGTGCAAAAAATTGTGTCAGACAATCCTATCACATGAGAACACAATGCTGAGCAAGAGAAATCCCAGTCGCATGGAAAAAACCCAAAAATCGTATCCGAAAAGGGATTCGAAAATTAATACTGAATGATCTGTGCACTGGAATGGAAGACAATAAAAAGGAAAAATATCAGGACACATATAATCCACAAGGGTGTTACATCAAATCTCAGTTCAGATGGGGTTAGGAGGCACTCACATGGAAAAAACAAGAAAATGGAGGTCGAAAACACCAATAAAAATTAATAACAAAAAATCCAGAGGGTGCAACAAGGCGGAGGGAAAATGAGAATTGTCCAAAAAGGGTGGTTAGACAAGGCTATCTAGTCAAAATTGAATTCTGAGGAGAATAAGGTAGGTTCACATGAAAAAAGGTAAAAAACGTACGCGAAAAAGGCACGAAACCATGCAAAAATGAATAATGGACAAACCATACAACGAAATAATAGGCGGGTAAAAGGAAAAATGTCCAAGGGAAGGCGTAGAATAGGGATGGTATGTCAAGTCACCATTCTGAAACTATAAAGGAGCGTTCACATGGAAAAACATCCAAGTGGCGAGAATTACTTTAAAAATTAGTAACACGTAAACAATAAGTTAGAACCAGGGAACTAAAAAGAAAAAGTGTGTCATTTGAGGGGACGAACATGGATATAAAGTTGGATTGGGAGTTTGGTGAACGTAGGATATGTTTACATAGAAAATAAAAAAATTACGCAATAAAAGCAACCACAAGGAAAATGGCCTCGCTGACAGGGGGTACGAGGGTGGGTGGGTAAGGAAGGGACCCCATCAAGGCAGAACTAGTATGTGGTAGACATGTATGATTGGGTATTGACATGTGTAGGGGTTATGCACATCACACGCACAGGGACGTGTCCCCACACTTAAGACCTTACCAGTTAGGGTAGATTGATCGACACGACCGCGAACTTGTCAACTGACTGGATGTTGGCATCCTAATGCCAGGAGGCATATTCCACGGTGGATTTCGTGAGGTTTTGCGATGGATTTTGTAAAATTTTATTTATTGTCGGGGCTCATACACAAGGTGGATTCCTTGTGCGAAAAGTCAATGGGGACGCTGTTGTGATGTTATGAGGACACAATGTGAAAAAGTATGGAATGCATCATCATCCGACTTCTTTATTGATCTAGAGAGTCAATGTGATTTGAACCATTAGTACTAGTGTGAGTTGCATGGATTATCCAAAAATACTAGATTTTTGGATAATTTTAGCCTATATTTGATATTATTTATTGTAAAAATATGAAAAAGTTAGAAAAGCTTTTAGATTAGGATGGCATGCAAAAAGCAAGTTGCTTTTTCAGCTAGTTAGGAGATTTTTCATAAAAAAGACAGACTGACAAAATCGCGCACATCGTGATTACTGTAAACAGGTTGAAAACTGCAGATTGATCTGAAAGAAGAAGAATGAGTGATCTAGAAGATCCATGAGCAGGTGTCCTAGGGTTTTACCCCCCTTTCGTCGGAGCCAACAAAGCCATCAAATTTGGGTTCCGAGCAACAGAGAAGGAGCCGTAATTTTGATGCACGTTTTGTTCTACAAAGCTCCAGGAGATCTAATGCCTGGAGATTGCTTCTGAGTAGTGCGAAGATTCCAGGTTCTTTCAAATACATATTGATTCAATTCATTGTGATTTTTCTTTGTAGTGTTTACCACTTGGGTATTCTCTATCTTCTCTTCCATCTCCTATCTCTACTTCTACTTCTGATCCTCGGTGGATTCGACCTTTTGACAAAAACCCCTCCGACAACGCCTGTCCTTTTCGGGCGTCTTTTTAATTTAATGTGCAAGTGGGTGATTCCATAGCAGGTGATTACACAAAATACATATTTAAATTAATAGACGTTTATAAGTTTAGAGTGCACACTCGTAATAAATTAAGGTTAAGACCGAGTTCTAACCAATTTATTTATTTTGTAGCTGAAGACTACTAGGTATTCACTTTTGTCGGTTTAATTTTATTATTTTCTAATAATTGTGAATGCTTAAGTTGATGTGTAGAGCAGGTAGCGGTGGCGTTGGGAAGCATTAGGCGATAGCATATGTATTCAAGTTATTTAGAAGAAATTATCATTTTTTATGGGCGTGCATCTTAGGCGTGACGCCAATATTTATTTTGACACAATATTTATTGAAGCACCTGATATTTATTTATTATTTTGTATGTGCATGGATGCACGATTTAAATATTTGTATTTGACATTGTATTTGGGCGCCGCCCGACTCTTTGGATGCCCAATAGCTTTAATTCTTTAGTGGGACAAAAGCAAATAGAAAAGCTAAAGCGTGCTAATTGTAAATTGGGCTATTTTTTGAGCTTGGAGATGAATAATATATCAAATACATGCTTTGTGGAGCGCTCACACAAGGCATGGGGGGAGATTGTACCCAATTAGTCTTTTGCTTCATGTTGTGCAAGTCTTCTCTCTTTTTTTGGGTGCAAAAGTAGAGTTCTTTTGTTCTTGGGGACCTTCCGGCGCTCACTACGCGCGCATACAACATCCGATCTGTGCACCAGTGGTATCAGAGCAAAGCTGAGATCGAGAGCTTCCAATCGCTTACCATCTCGCGCGAAGGCGGAGCTCCTAGAATGATCGAGCTCTATAGTCAATCTCGTGGCAATTCGTCAATATCAGCGTGTTCCTGGCAGTTAAGAACCCCCTGCTACGCACTTGGATTGCGAAGGACCGGCCTCTGCAGGCAGAGGACCACGCGGGAAGCTTCTTCAACAAGACGTTTTTTCTCTGAGAGCAGATAAGCAATTCTTCATTAAGTTGGGATTAGCAAGCTTATTAAGCTTTATAAAAAGCATTTATAAAGCTTAAGGCCCATAATTTTTCCGTCGACGGCGGCAGCATGTACTGCGCGTCGCCGAATCCGCCGTCGACGTCCTCTTGTCCCAGACATTTCAAAAAAAAAAATCGTTAAGTTTTTACTAAAGCCTAAGGCTTTAAAAGCTTACTAAAGCTTAAAGATTTACTAAGGCTCAAAATCCCAATTTTCAACTCTCTTCCATAACGGCGATTCACACCGGACTAAACATGAACTTGTCTTCAACCTTCTGCAAGCCCATGTTCACACTTGTGGACTGACAAAGCCAGATTCCAGCAAACAGTTTGCAACACACAGTCTACACGCAAGATTATCTTCTTGAAAGATGATCGTGATATCAAATTCCGCATCCGCAAAGGAGAAATACTATAAAAAGCCATTTAAAAAAAGGAGAAATAAGCCTTGTAAATCTGACTTTGAGCTACGCTCATCCCGCTAACAAGATTTCGAGTGTGTGAGGTCTTTTGGAATTTTGCAGGATGTCCAATCAAACCATGGAAGATTTTATGGCTAAAGGTGACCTACCCGAACCAATGATGGCGCATAAACTGGATTTGATTATGATGCAGCTTCAAGAGGAACGAAGAGCACATCAAACTTTGCAAGCTCAATTGGTCAATCTGCAACAATCTATCGCCGACCAAGATGGACTGCAATCTGAAGACCTTATACGACGTACGATCGACGCAACACTTGAGGCGCAATCTATTCGGAAAGAAACAAAGATAAGTAAAAGAAATTTCAAATTTTGTACTTTCAATGGGTCACGTGATGGAAAGACTGCACTTGCTTTTATCAGTCAATTTGATGATTATTTCCATGAAGAATAGTATGCTGAGAAAGACAAAATTGAGTGTGTCACTAATCATCTAGTGGACCGAGCATCCCTATGGTGGACTGTTGTCCGCAAGAGCATTGATGGCCCTACTACTTGGGAGACTTTCCAAAAGAAATTTTTGCAGAATTTCCTTCCACCCCAATTCCACGAAAAAGCTATCAAACAATGGGATCTTCTACAACAAAGGGATTGTGAGCCTATTTCACAATATACTGAGCATTTTTGGAATGCTTTATTACAACTACGAATGCTTGAAGATGTACCTGAGGCAACCCATAAACGTAAGTTTATGTCTGGCTTACTTTGACATTTTTATGCGAAAGTCAACATGTTCAAGCCAATGACTCTCAAAGATGCAATTTCCTTGGCCCATGACTCTGAAGACAAAATTCGAGGATGAGAGAAGCAACCACAATAATTTCAAACTAATGGTAACTTTGGTTCAAAACAATTCAATTCAAATTTTTGAAGATTCAATCAAAATCGTTTCCTTCCATCTTCATTCCGTAAATCTTGGACACGACCACCTGCTTTACCATCAAACACAAATCCAAACCCTAAGCCATCTCCAGCCAAATCCCAACATTCCTAAACTTCCTGCTATTACCAATAATGTATCTAAAGCCAAACCCATAGTCTGTTACAAATGTCATCAACCTGGATATCTAGCAACGAATTGTCAAACAAAAAAGCCAACTGTTCATATCAATTATTTGGAAACAATAGAAGATGAAGACCATGAAGAAATGCCAGATTTCATGGAAGACGATGATGATATTGGTACTACTTCAGATACTTTACTAGGTATACTAAATCCCCATTCTCTATTAACAATGAAATGTCTTGTGCATGGTAAAGAAAAGACTGTTTTACATGATGATGGGAGCACACATGACTTTATTTCTGCAAAATTGGTCAAAGAATTGAATTTACATACTGTTTCTACACATTATCGCATCAAGGTTGCATTCTTTGACACTAGATACAATGGAACACAAAAAGTGCATGACTTAGAAATTAAAATTGGTGCTTATGTTGAACGTAGAAATTTCTTAGTTGTGCCTTTGCAATCTAGTGACATTATCTTAGGAATGGCTTGGCGTCATCAGTACAATCCTGATATAGATTATTCCATGCATTCAATGAAGATTCATTCTAATGAGAAACAAATCATATTGCATGGTATGCGCACTTTTGATAATTTTCCATTGCTTAGTCATACTCAGGCTAAATGTGCATTACAAAAAGGTAGCAAATCTTATTTAATATGGGTGAATGAAATTGAAGCTAAAGAAAATCAGATGCATCCTAGGCACATAATTTCTTTCACAATTTCAAGATTGTTTTGTTGCTGACTTACCACCTAGCTTACTACCTATACGTCCCAAAGATCATAAGATGGACCTAATTCCTAGATCACAACCACCATGTAAAGCACCATATAGACATAACCAAATTGAACAGAAAGAAATTCAAGCCCAAATTGAAGAATTGTTAACCCGAGGACTCATTAGACCTAGTAGTTCTCCATTTGGTGCACTTGTCTTATCAGTAAAGAAGAAAAACAATACCTATCGCATGTGCATTGATTATCGTGCCCTAAATAAAATCACTATTAAGAATAGATATCCGATTCCTAGGGTAGATGACCTTATGGATAAGCTACAAGGATCTGCAATATTTAGCAAGATAGATCTTAAATCTGGATACCATCAAGTAAGATTGGACACGTCTGATGTATTCAAAACTGCATTTAGAACACAATTTGGACACTATGAATTCCTTGTTATGCATTTTGGTTTAACTAATGCACAAGCCACATTCAGTCGTATGATGAATCACATATTTTTGAGGCATCATCATCGTGTCATTATTTTCTTTGATGACATATTGGTTTTCAGTAAGAATGAGAATGAGCATTATGAACATTTATCTTTGGTTTTCAAATTATTGAAAGAGAATCAATTATATGCTAATCCTGAAAAGAGTGAATTTTTCCAAACACAAATTGAATACCTAGGACATATTGTTTTATCTAAAGGTATTAAAGTTGACCCTAAAAAATCGATAGAAGCAATTTTGAAGTGGCTAATACCTAAAAATGTGCACGAATTACATTCTTTCTTAGGTCTTGCTAGATTTTACAAAAAAATTGTGAGAAAATTTTCATTGCTTGCATTACCTTTGACAAAATTATTAAAGAAAGGCATTGTATATCATTGGTCCGACAATCAACAAAAGTCCTTTGATTTACTGAAACATGCTTTAACTCATGCTCCCGTATTGCAATTACCTGACTTCAATAGACCATTTTTCCTAGTAGTCACTGATGCTAATGGATCTGGAATAGGAGCAGTCCTTATGCAAGATTCTCAACCCATAGCCTACTCTAGTTGCAAACTTAAACCCTCTGAACTTAAGTATTCTACCTATGATAAGGAATTGCTAACTGTAGTACAAGCTTTATGCCAATGGAAACACTATTTAATGGGATCTGAATTCATGATCAAAATTGACCAACAAAGCATTAAACATCTCCTTAGTCAACCACAAATATTTGACCGACACATTAAATGGGCTGATTTTGTTCAAAGTTTTCATCCACTCATACAATATCAACCCAGAAAAGAGAATGTTGTTGTCGATGCTTTAAGTAGAAGACCGACTATTCATAATATTTCTGTGATATCTTTTGACTCTCTTCTCCCTATGAAAGATACTTATAACCAAGATCCTACTTTTCAAGCTGATTGGAATAAATTAGTTGCAAATAATTGGATTCCCATTGATTCATTGTCTTACAGTGATGGATTTATGTTTTATGGAAATTTTTTATGTGTAACTGTTCCATTTCGATCATTTTTTTGCATGAAATTCATTGTCCCCCATACCAAGGCCATAGAGGAATTATTTCTACTTTGCGTACACTGATTCAAGATTTTTATTGGCCACACATGGAATATGATGTATCTAACTTTGTATCTGAATGTTTAATTTTTCAAAGAGTTAAACGACACCATGGTAAACAATATGGTTTATTAATGCCTTTACCAATTCTAGAATGACTGAAATCCCATAACTCACAGTCGGTGTAGAATTGAACAAGGGGAAAGTGATTGGGAGGGAGTATGCCAGTGTGCAAAATTGATGGTGCATTCGTGCGTTTCCCCCATTTGGCATAGGTGCAATTATCATGTAGTGTATAGAATAGTGTGGCATGGCTTGTGATGGTGGCAGAGACCCGTCTCGTATGTGCAAAGGGAAACGAAAACGTACCTGACTCCAATTGTTGTAACGTCCCTCAACCTCACCTCTCAGAATTGATTTGAGGAGAAATACCAGTCACACTCATCCCACCCTCTGTCTCACGCTCTGTTGAAAGATACAGAGGGCAGTCCGTTCCTGAAACCCATTGATGTAATCCTCACATTCACTTGTGCAATGGTTGTAGGCCTTGTGCGCATTTGATGGTGCAACAGTTCATCCCACCCTGTGCTAGCATACGGTGCGAGAAGGAAGGCCAAGGAACCTTATGATGTAGTACATAGGAACAAATCGTGCTTTGTGCATTGAGTGGCCCATCCAGTGCATGTAACACTCCATTCACACATCGCACCTCTCATTTGAATTGAAGGGAAAGGATTGGTTACTTAGCTCACCCTCTGTCTCACGCTCACTGATAGATACAGAGGGCAAACCATACTCACACCCCCATTCGGTTAGGATGAAAGCTCACATCAGTTAGGGGGTTATCGATGAAGGTTACTTCGTCTGTTGATGAAGAGGCATACCCAGGGAGGTAGCCAATAGATCGGATCTGTGTATTGGATATAGAACATGTCATCTGCTAGAAGACTATCAGAAGCTCTGCAAAGAGGCACATGACACAACGTACCAAGGGAGGTAGCTTTGGAACTGGGTCCTGGAGATGTCAACTGATGGATCAACTTTCGGGACTACTGGGTGTTACCACCTTTTCCACAGCCAGCTTCCCACCCAAGGGTGCTTGCCACCTTTTCTTGGAACGAGACTTGCTATGACAGGGAACCACTTCCTTTTCTCCCATAATAGTTTGTTTGTTTGTTTATTATTATTATTATTTCTTTTAATAAAGAGTATGGTCAAAATACCATGTGGCATGACCATCCACATTACCATTGCTGGATCAAACGAGAGGAGAACATAGTAAGGATGGGAGGTGTTTGGGAGGAGCTAGCAAAACTAGACCGCCTCATGAGAAAGATCATAAGGGCTATCATAAGCATAAGAAGAAGGACAGTGCGATGCCCACAAGGGAAAGGGTATGTTGACTGTGATTGTTAGGATCCCCAAGGAGGGAAGTACTTCTTCATGCGATAGCCATTAATCAGAAAGGGATCATCAGAGGCATCAACGGCCTGCACTTGCACAAAGCCGTTAGGATTGACAACAAGTACCTTATAGGGACCCATCCAATTTTGTTGAAGCTTGCGAGGAAACATTCCAAATCGCAAATCATAGGCCAGAACAAAATCACCTTCTTTGAACTCCTTGTGCTTGATGAAGCTGTCATGATAGGCCTTGCGTCGTGCTTGAGTGGTTTCCATGCATTGTAGGGCCATCCGCCGAATCTCATTGAAACATTCCAAATGTAGTAGGTAGCACTGGAGGGACTCATCATCTCCGAGGCGTTCCTTAGCTGCCACTCGCAAAGAGGGAAACTCCATCTCAACAGGGAAGACAACTTCTGTGCCATACACCAACTAGAAAGGAGTTTGTCCTATAGCAGCCTTATAAGAGGTTCTGTACGCCCTGTGCGGCAATCGTCCTTGTCATGATCAAGCAGAGGATGTAATTGGTGACTTTCTTGGTTGTTGGCTGTGGGGTAATAGGGGGTGGAATTGCGATGGCGGATCTTATACAGTTCCCTAAACTCTTCCATGATCTTGTTAAGGAAATAAGTACCTCTGTCACTTACCAGCTCGAGGGGACTGTCAAAATGGGTGATAATATTCTCGTACATGAACATGCTGTTACCATCATTTAGCTTTAGAGCTTTAGGTTCACATCACTTTGTGACATAATCCGTACATACCAGGATGTATTTGTTCTGCTTTCATTTGGTGGGTGGATCAATGGGACCTACGAAATCAATCCCCCACTTCTCGAACGGCTTTAGGGGAAGGATAGGTTGCAGTGGCATGACACTTGTTTTGGTGGGTTTCCCCACTCACTGACAAGCATCGCATCTCTTGTAGTAGTCATAGGCAACCTTGTGGAGGGTCAGCCACCAGTATCCTATGAGCAGAGCCTTTTTGGCTGTCCCTTCTCCTGCAAAGTGTCCACCACGTGGTTCATCATGGCATGCTTTCAATACTATGCCAATTTCATCTCCTACAATATATCTTCGCAACACTTCATCTTTGCCTCTCTTGTATAGTGCACTGCCTAGCATGGTGTAGGGGGCTGATTCCAATAGAAGTTTCTTCTTCTCACGGCTCAAGATGCCAGGGGGATACTATTGAGTTGCCAGGAGATTGGCTATATTTGCGTACCATGGGGTAATTGTTTTGACTAGAAACAAGGTAGCATCGGGAAGGTCTAGATCATCTTATTCCTCTTCTGGAGTTTGAGGAATCCGTGACAAATGATCCGCTAGGACATGGGAATGGCCGAACTTAGTGACCACTTCAAAATCAAACTCTTGGAATAGGATAAACCATCTCATCATTCATCCTTTAACATCTGCTTTGTTCATAGGACAGGGCTTCATGGTCCACGTAGAACTTGAAATGCGTTGACAATAGATAGTGTGAAAACTTCTCCAGTGCAAACACCATTGCTAAGCACTCAAGCTCTGTCATCGTGTAGTTTCTCTCTCGATCAGTTACTTTCCGACTTGCATAATAGATTGGTTGATCTAATTTAGAGGGCCCTTTTAACATAAGACAACACCTAGTCCTTCAACTAATGCTTTTGTGTGCACATGGAACTCCTTTGTCCAATTAGGAGGTTGTAGGATGGGTGCTCTGATGAGGCACTATTTTAGGGTATTAAAGGATTCTTCGCAATCATTAGTCCAAAGGAAATTTGCATCTTTCCTTAGGAGCTTGTGCAGAGGGGCTGCCTTGGTTGCAAAATGTGCAATAAATCTTCTATAGTAGCCTACATGGCCAAGAAATCCTCTCAAATTTGCTTGAGATTTGTTGGTGCTGTCAAAGACAATTTTGTCAATCTTCACAAGTTCTGTTGCAATCCCTTGTGAAGAGACAAGATGGCCCAAAAGAACTCCTGATGAGATGCCAAAGACACATTTATCGGGGTTGATAGAAATCCCATACTCTCGGCATCTGTCAAAACATTGCTCTAGGTGTCCCTAATGCTCACGGATTAAGCTATAGACACAGAAGTCATCGAGATCCACCTCAATGAAATCATACAAATGGTTTTGGAAGGTAGCCATCATTACTCGTTGGAAGGTGGCAAGAGCATTACAGAGCCCAAACGACATCACTCTGTAAGCATAGGTTCCCCATTCTATTGTGAAGGTTTTTTTGGATTGGTCCTCTTCTCTGCGATTTGGACTTGGTTATATCTGCTGAATCCATCCAAGAGGAAATAGAGCTCATAGCCTACCACTGTGTCCAACAGTTGGTCTTTGAAAGGGATAGGGAAATGATCCTTCTTTGTCTTGGATTTCAGCTTTCAAAAGTCCACACATATTCGAAGTTTCCTGTTCTTCTTGGGTATGACCACAATGGGCGAAACCCATTCGCTGTTAGCCGTGGGATAAATGAACTCAGCTTCAAGGAGCTTAAATAATTCAGCCTTCACTAGAGAAGAATAAATAGGATTTATACGCCTTTGTCTCTGCCTCACAGGTTTGGCATCAGGCTCTAGATTGATGTGGTGTTTACAAACTGTTGGGTCAATTCCCTTTAGGTCTTTGTACGCCCAATCAAACATATTTAAGTTCTCCTTTAGCAGGTCTCACATGACCACTAGTTCTTCTTCTAGAAGGTTGAGACCCACTTTCAGGTGACGTTCAGTACCATCAATATCCAAGAACATCACTTGCCTTTCACCTTCCACTTTGTGGATAAATGTCCCTCGGATTCCTTCTGGATAGAGGTCTAACTCCTTCAAGGGAGTAGTGTCATCATCTGATGTTCCACTAGAACCAGTGTCCTCCTTCTAAACAGATGACTCATTTGTCTGCTGAGATTGCTGGAAGGGTATTAGAGCTTTGTTTAATTCTGTGTGAGTGGTTATTTCTTTTGGACGTAGGGATTCATCTTCAGAGGATGTGTCCAAGAATACTACATAGCACGGACCTTCTATAAGCTATGGCTCTGGCTTTTGTGACAAGGGGCATCATCATCATCTTTTCTCCAGAATGAATGGTTAGGGCAACATGAGCCACTGGTGAACTTAATTTTTATACCTTTGATCCATTTCTTATGCAGATTCTACATACTTTTTGTGGTCCATTAGTCAACCCAAATGGAACCATGGTCATTCCATCCAATACTCTGAGTTCTTCGGCCTTTGAGGTCTTTGTAAGGACATCAACAAGATCGTCAGCTATCCAGAGGAACTTTTTTAACTGCACTTCCATGACCTACTTCTTTTTCTTCCTCATCATTTTCATTCTCTTCCTTTGGAGGCTGTCTTTGCTTCTGTAGAGGCTCTGTAGGAGAAGAACAGGTCCTCCGTCTTTGTGTCTATTTCTGCTTCTGCCTCTGTCTCTGGCTCTGTCCCTATCTCTGACTCTTCTTCTGTCTCTGCGACTGCCGTGTAATAGGGAGAATAGTACATCCATGCTTCTATTTCGCTATCAGAGGTGATTTCAAAAGTTAATTCGGGTTGAGGTAGGAGGCATTCTCCCATGGAAAAGGACTTGAATTCCTTTGGCAGATGGCTTAGAGTGCCCACCACTATTAGGGACTGTGCCTCCATTTTCTTGGGAAAGATCTATTTGATAGCCTCATCATCTCCTGATGTACCATCTGTTACTTCTTTGGAGGAGTTTCTTATGGCTTTGATGGATGTGGATCCATTTCCTTTTTACGATCCATACAATTTCAACACCACTTTATTAGGTCCTATGCCTAGGGTTAGGGTTTGAATAACTGCCTTCCAAGCACAGAGAGTCCCGAGAAAGGGAGGCTATGAGTACTCTCACAGACCCAGAAACCATTAAAGAATCATTTCAAACCTCTCTTCTTACACACAAAAACCATGAATCACTCCGCACAACATATTTTATGACAAATTACTTCCTCATTCCCTCTCTCAAGAGATCGGACATGAAGCACAAGAGAAGGGAACAAGAGTTGCGGAGAATGAGAGAGGAAATGAGACATGCAAGAAGTAGTAGTTATAGGCATACTCCTACAACCACCTCCTCATGCGACTCCTCAAACCCTCAATCTTTTATTTCATATAAGAATTTCAAATACAATGTTTTTGTTCTTGTTCTTTAGACTAAGGTTCATAGCCATAGGCCAAGTGCACATTGATAATCCATGTCCAAAATGATTTGCAATTGCAATACATTAGAAAATACCTAGCATCATACAACTACAAAATTTGCACCAAAACAAGGCTTCATCATTCTCCCACACTGGAAAGGTGAGCTCCTGCGAACCAAGATTGGTGAAGACCCGCAACTCTTCATCACTTTGCTTCATCAAAAGGCTTCTTTGACCTTGAGTCACTCCCACACTTATTCTTGAAGCTCCATGTTACATAGAACACAAGAAGGATCTCCCATCCGCCTTTGATCCACAAAAGAACATCTCCCATAGCATGGTAAAAATGACTTTGCCACCTTGAAGCTTTGTGCAAGAAGAAAGGCCCCATAAAAAGATTTTGCAGTGCAGCACACCCTCACTTAAGATATGGTCGATGAAGATCTCCTCCCATGGCCTCTTTATCTTGGACATGAATTTGATTGTTGACTATGCATTTGTGTGGAATGGAATAGGTATAGGGTTGTATGTGAATTGAACTTTAAATGTAGGGTTTCTTTAGTTAATAATTTATATTTGTTAATGAAGGAAAGAGAGAAGAATTGGGTGGCTTTGAATAAATCCATTCATTGCAAAACTGTCTGTCGCTTCTTCCCACTATTTTCCAATGACGATGGTTGCAATGTAGCGCTGCTTTGGTTTTGATCTCTTGATGCTGTCAATTATGGGGCTTCGATCTTCCTGGCTTCTCTAGATTTTGCGATCTATTGCAAGTCATGGCTACATCAATTCTTTCTTGGCATGAATCTTGTGATGTTGTCGATTATGTCTTCATCTTCTTGCTTGTCTATATTTGGTGATGGGATGGAAGGTAGTGATAGTTCAAATTAGGGACTAGCAATGGGGTGACTTGAAGAAAGTAAGCACGTGAACCACTATTGGACAGTACATTGCTGAGAACTTGCATTTCTTAGTCTTCTTTCCATAAGAATCCTTGTACTACTGTGTCGAAATACATTTGCAATCTCGTTTCCTCTTGTTCTTGTTCATGATTGTATTCGTTTGGAATGTCTGACCTGCTCGTCCATTTTTTATTGATAAACAATAGCAACAAATCGACCAAACATATCTCTCTTAGAAACCCCTACTCCTGGCCTTTTTGCATGCCATCCAAGATCACCTCCCTCCCAGCAAACACACCAATGAATAACTGCCTTCCAAGCATAGAGAGTCTCGAGAAAGGGAGGCTATGAGTACTCTCACAGACCCAGAAACCATTAAAGAATCATTTCAAACCTCTCTTCTTACACACAAAAACCATGAATCACTGTGCACAACATATTTTATGACAAATTACTTCCTCATTCCCTCTCAAGATATCGGACATGAAGCACAAGAGAAGGGAACGAGAGTTGCGGAGAATGAGAGAGGAAATGAGACATGCAAGAAGTAGTAGTTATAGGCATACTCCTACAATCACCTCCTCATGTGACTCCTCAAACTCTCAATCTTTTATTTCATATAAGAATTTCAAATACAATGGTTTTGTTCTTGTTCTTTAGACTAAGGTTCATAGCCATAGGCCAAGTGCACATTGATAATCCATGTCCAAAATGATTTGCAATTGCAATACATTAGAGAATACCTAGCATCATACAACTACAAAATTTGCACCAAAATAATGCTTCATCAAGGTTCCTTAGAACCAATCTGTCCTAGCTCTTACTTTGAAAAGCCAAGGTACTCCCAGCAATAGAGGGTACGAGGTCCCATAAGAATCTGGTTTGACCACCAAATATGTCAGCCAATAGTCTCTTCCTACAAGGGTTGTTTTTACGTATGGGAGGATGCCCAACGGTTTGATTCTGCTTTGGTTTGCCAATCTGATAAGCCATTGGGTAGGTTGAATTCCTTACAAACCTAGATCCTTCATTGTCACATCCGTCATTATGTTTACTGATGAGACTCCAACAATCAATGCATCTGAAATAAAGCATCCTTCTATCCATATACTAATCTCTGGGTTCCAGGATCTAGGAAGGCGTTATCCATATCCACTTCCTTCATAGGTTCTAAGGCTTTGTTGAACTTTGTTGTTGTTGGGGGAGCAATCCTTAGGCCACGTCTTCTTGTCAAGATGATTTTAAATCTCTTTTGTCAATTAGGAGACAACATCAGCAACTGTCGGAATGTTAGGTTTGGTTTAAAGGTGTCTAGGTCTTTGACCAAATCATACTCTTTGATAGGATCCATAGGCTTTTCTAATTGACTAGGAAATGGAGCCATACCCACTTTTATCTTTCCTTTTTCTTTCAGGAGAGGCAACATATGCGCTTCCTTGTCATGAGGAGGGACTTCCGCATCCTCTATTTCCTGGACCTTTGGTCCTATCTCTGCAATTGTCTCTGTAGCTCTCTGTGGCTATGTGGTGCTTTGTACTTCCTTATTTTGGATTGCATTATTTTGTTTTTCTCGAGGGAGGTTGAACTTTACCATCTTGGTGGAAGGAATGTTCTCTTTTGGAACTACGGGTTCTCCCTTCTTTGCTCGCATTATTGCGACCACTTCCAATTCCACCAAATTGGAAGCAGGTTCTTGGGTATTCTGTTGGGTATCAAAAGTAGATTTCATAGGGGCTAGACCTTCTTGTATTCTCTTGGTTAAGCAACACAAAAAAAATGGATAAGGACATTCTCAATTTTCAAAATCATCATAAACATTTTTTCCTAAAACTGACTCAGGGCAGCCTTCAAAATGTGGGACCTAAGCATCAATGTATCCTTCTCTCCAATACTAGAAAACAAGAAGAAAAGACTAGCTTTGAAGTATAATAAACTCACCTATCTTACCTTTTTGCCTTTGAATTGTAATCCAATGGCTCTTAGGCTTAAAGTTGGTTCCTTAACCCAAGAAACATAATCCAATATCATCACTCCCTACATCCACCACCAAGTGCAACAATGATGAGAGAATAAGATGGAGATGAAGAAGAAGAGAAATAAACATGGTCCTTCCCTGCTGTTGCTGGTAATCTCAACTTCACAAAACTTCAAACTCAAACCTCTCACCATAAATAGGAAGAAAAAGAAGAAAAGCAAAAAGAAGTTATTGAGATTCTCTATCTCAAGTTTCTTGCTCAATACCTCTCTCTCTCTCTCTCTCTCTCTCTCTCTCTCTCTCTCTCTCTCTTTCTCTCTCTCTCTCTCTCTCTCTCAACAATAGAGACAAGATGATAGAATAGGGATTTTAGGTTTAGAGAGAGAAAGCCTCTCAAATGATAGGGACAGAGCTACCATTACAGTAAAACAAGGGTAATTCAATTTTAAAGTCTTTCATTTAAATATTTTTTGAAATAAAGCCATTTTTTATATTTTTTGAGGCAAAAGTTCATGGAGACACAAATTACAAGACGTGTTGGTATGATTAAAGATGTTAGATAGAGACATTTCTTGTCATTCCCATCATATAACCTTATAGTCTCCTAGTTGTTTTCTCAAAATTCTTGAATAATACACCCAAATGTATACCCTCCATTATAATGTTCCTATCTTTTTCTTGAAAATCTCAAACAACTCAAGAAAGTGTATGCCCTCCCTTCATTTTTACATAGGATCTGCTGTTCTCTCTTTTGATTTGATGTCTTTCTTTGCTTCATCTTCTATGGAAGCTTCACATCCTTGTCCTTCATATTCTATTAGAGCAATCACAATATATGAAAAATTTGACCTTAATAACAATATGTGGATTCCTACTGCCATCTTTCTTGGTTGTTAGGTTTGATTATAGATAAAAAAGAGGAGAAAATGTGAAAATGGATTCATTTATACATACAAGGGACGAGTTAGTTATTTCAAGCTCAAAGAATGGGGAAAGAAAATCAAAGAGGTGCTTATACAACATGCATATATGCACTTAGAATTGCACTTATAAAGTTGACCCATTGATATGCCATGCCATAGACTAAACTGTGAGTTTACTAGAATATTTCAACACATTCAAACTTTCAGGAGTTTACTAAAGTTTGTCTATGGAAAATATATATCCATCACACCTCAAAGTTTGACAACCTATTGATTTAAGCCTAGTTGGAATGTTTGATGTATCTCATGGATCTATTGGGGTGAGCATTTGTATAAAGTGACCTCAATTAGGTTATTGGATGGGAAGGTGTTTTCTTTTATGATAAATTTTGCAAAGCACCATCAAGCGTGATAGGATATGGATATCTCAAGCCTCTTTCACTTCAAGCTCTAGATAGCACAAAGTGGCCAATTTTGCACCCAAAATTATGTGAATCTTTTAGGTTCAAGATTTATGCATAGATTCAAAGATGTCTGTGACCTAATATAGTGAGTTAAAATGTAAGATTATAGTCTTCATATTATTGATCTGGATTTTTTACAAATTGGATTTCTACCACAAAATTTAGCCAAAACCCCTATCAAAAGCCTTACCATATCACTTTGGGTTTACTCTTTAAGCACTAGGTATGCTACATTATGATAACTCTAGCAAGTGGGGGAACAAGTTCTTTGGAGGGATGTCAATGTAAAGGGTAAAATGGATGGGTTATCTTAGTGAAGATGAAAATGGATTACACCTAGGGGTTGAGTGAGTGCATAGATTTTTTCAAAGGACTAGCCTCCAACTACATGTGGGTTCCACCTGCATCACCAAGATTTGGAATCTATCACCATCATTAGAGGACACATCACCATTGTACACAAGTCAATATCCACATCATGGTGCCATTTGGATCTTACACAAAAGCTTACAAGCATGGATCCCCCTGTCACATGCTTATATGTATTTATATATATGAGGAACTAAAGTCAAAGCAACTTTTGGAAGATGTTTTTTATAATTTCAATAAATCCCAAAGGAAAGCTAATTTCACAAAAATTCTTGCACTACCCAATCGTGGTCTACAAAGTTGCAGAAGAAACCTTTTTCAAATTCTTCACCGATTTTTGAAGTTACGAAGGTGCAAATTGCTGGCTACATGCAATTTTCTTCTCTCTTTCACCACATCAGCTTTCCATTTTATCCTTCTTGTAAATATATTATAATAATGTACTTTGGGCGTCTACCTCTTGTAATCTAGCTTCCTTTCTCTAGCTTGTCTACCACCACCCTTGGCTTCTTGCATGATGACCAAGATGGGGACTTGTCCCATCCACTATTCTCCATATTTTCAAAG
This sequence comes from Lygodium microphyllum, assembly GCF_053477565.2. Taxonomy (NCBI): domain Eukaryota; kingdom Viridiplantae; phylum Streptophyta; class Polypodiopsida; order Schizaeales; family Lygodiaceae; genus Lygodium; species Lygodium microphyllum. The sequence continues at coordinate 132,717,398 of NC_141143.1, forward strand.
ATGCCATAAATAATCTAGGATTATGTTAATAAAAAAGAAAAGCTTAATCTAATCCCTCATGGAAGCTATATACGGAGCCCATGGAGATGTAAAAAAACACAATGACAAGCACATGAGAGCACTCTAGAATATCCTCATGCTAGTCCATCTCTTTGAGGTAAGCTATGAGTGAGTCTCTTTTATTATGTAGCATAATGGCAAGCTTCCTCTACCTCTTCTCCTCTTGTCTCCCTCTCTTCTCATCTTCTCATTCCATGAATACATAATGGGAAGCTTCCTCTACCTCTTCTCCTCTTGTCTCCCTCTCTCTCTCCCTCTCTCTCTCTCTCTCTCACACACACACACATATTCTAATATGGTATCTAAATCATATATACTCTCTTCTAATTCTCCCTCTACATTCTTACTTAAACTTATTAAGTAAGACTTGCCATATGCTCTACTGGCGGGGAATCCTTATTTCCTCATGTTATATAACTGTTCATGGGAGAATTTAGGAGCCGTCACCTCTCTTAACTTTCCATCATCTTCATTTCCATTAAGATGGGCTACAAATTCTCTCTCGTGAAGTTTTCTTTTTGGTTATTTCCATTCTCTTTGAGGAAAGGGATGTCCTAGCCCATCCTCCCTTTGGACGTCTTAGCTATCGAGTTTTGCTAGGTAGGCCATGGATTTTATGAACAAACTTCCAAGTCGATATACCCGCTTGTTGAGTGATTCTAGGTAGAGGTGCCAATCATGTAATAGTGGATGCTTACCCTGAGTCTCCTCGGAGTAAGAGAGCTCCTCTATCCTCTACCAAACTAGAAACAATAGATGATTCATATGGCAGTGAGACGCCATCGAGCAATGGATCTAAAGAATGATCCACTATAGAGGACATTGATCAAATAACTTTGAATGAACCGAAAAAGCCGCAAGATAGGATAAGAGACGTGGATGTAATTGAGTTGGACTTTGGTATGCCAAACGATTTGCGGCCAATCAAATTAGGTTCCATGATCAGTTCGGAAGAAAGAGAGGACTATGTATCCTTGATTCAAGAGTTCCACGACATCTTCGCTTGGAGCTATGACGAACTTAGAGGCATTCCTCCTAGCCTGGCTGTGCATACCATTCCTCTAAAGGAAGGAAGTCGACCCGTACATCAAAAAGTAGGGCGCATGCCTTTTGAACTAAGGGATGGGATATTTGAGGAGCTACAAAAGTTACGGAAAGTGGGCTTGATCTTCCATGTTCAGCATACTGAATGGTGTTCACCAGTTGTGATAAGAAAGAAGAAAAATAATCAAATCCGGCTTTAGAGAGCTAAATAAGAAGATTGCTAAAGACTACTACCCAGATCCGTTTATTGTTCAAATTTTGGATCAACTAGCGGATAGGGAAATATATTTGTTCATGGATTACTTTGCGGGGTATAACCAAATGGTGATTGCTGAGTAATATAAGCTGAAAACGACATTTATTACTATCTTCGGTACCTTTGCATACGATCTGATGGCATTTGGTTTATGTAATGCACCTAGTTTGTGGCAAAGAACAATAGAGAAGACCTTTGGTGACATCTCCCTAGAGGAGTTGAAGGTATTTACTGATGACCTAGGGGCAGCCACCATAAGAGAAAGGCAGCTGATTATTTTGCGAAAGTGTTTTGAGTGTTGTAGACAATTTTGCATAGCTCTTAACCCACGAAACTGTGTCTTTGGGGTGCCTTATGGGCTATTGTTAGGCCATGTGGTTAGTTCAGTAGGGATCACGACTGACCCTAAAAAGATCAAGATCATAGTCGCCATGAGTCCGCCACATACTCCAAAGGAGGTACATAGATTTTTGTCATTAGTAGGGTATTATTGAAGGTTTATAAATACCCTGGTGGAAAGAACATTGCCACTGATGAACCTATTATCCTTTAAATATTTATTTGCATGGAGTAATATTGGGAATGGGGTAGAAAAAATAATGGATGCTCCAATGGAGGAGAAAGTGAACCGCTTTTGTATGTGGCACCATGCCTCTATGGAGACGTGGCTCGCTATGTACCAGCAAGCTAGGAAAGATCGAGAGAAAGCGTGATCTAAATTTCAATGTAGTATGTGCCATCGACTGATTCGATATCTCAAGGGTATGGAGGAGATGCCATGGTTTATGTCAATGCGATGGTTGCATGGAGCTTTGACCTTGCAGCATCTCGCGAAGGGGTGGAGGCTCAACTGAGGAGTGGGAATTCTCGAGGGGATGTAGTCCAAAGGTGATGACATGTTTAGGGTTTGTTGTATCTATATTTTATATGCGACACAACTAATTGAGTGTTTCAATGTACAATATAAAATATATAGTGCAACCTGGTCGTGCAGACGGCATTTCCACGTGGAGTGTATTGACAAAATGCGCTCCACAATAGATTGTGATATCATGACAAGGTTTGAGCAAGAGAGCCGACGACAAGTAACGGATCCAAAACACAATTATAAATGAGATGGAGTATTTTGAAAACTTGCAAAGTATTGTCACGGTGGATTACCGTAAATTCTCCATGATCCTATTCGATGTGCAGTGGTTCAAAGTGGTACTTGAAGGAGCTGGAGCAATAGTTCGATGAGGTCCATCTGGATTTCTTGAAATAGATTTCGAAAAAAAATGGACAAATTTGCGTGACACATTTGTGTTGCCAGCCCATTGTGAACAGGTGTATGAACTCGTGTTTTTTAATTGTATTACGACATGATACATGTCACAATAGTTAAATCTCTCTTGTACGTGATTGTGAATATGTAATTTTCTATCCAAACCCCCGATAACCTCGATGGTGGAACATTATACCTTCAACTCCCTAAAGTGTGGGAGTATATAATCAAAGCAATGTTTCGTGCATAGATGAGAACAATATGCAAATAGAGAGGTCGATATTGCAAGGGGTGGAGGCCACCGAGCTTGGAGCATGTAGAGGAGTCAACATCGAGTAACAATGATGAAAATACAGGAGTCCAAGAATTCTTTGAGAACGAGGTGGACTCATCTTTTTGTGGTGACATGTCTATCGACCTTCCAGTGTATGCGGAGTTGTGATAGGAGATTGACATGGGACCATAGGGTACTTCATACTTGGAGCATCCACCTACTCAATTTGTTGACGAATCACTTATAAGGGTACATAAGATATGCATTTTAAGTAAGATCATTTTTTAAAAGATTTATATTACAGTGCTTTGTATGATTTATATTGATTATGCTAACATTAATTTTTTTCTGTGAAGGTGACCTTTGTGGTTATTTAGATCATCACGATGAGTTGAGGGATGAGCAACGAGGAGCTACAAGAGATCTTTTGGAGCCCCGAGAGGAACACCAAGGAAAAGGGAATTCTCTTGCAAGAAAATCTATCTTGTAACATCAACAAGCTTGTTTATCATGTTTCATATTATCACAATGAAGAAAAGAACACCAGGCACAACAAATCTTCATGCAGCATCATGTAAATCTCCCATGGTTTTAATAGAATCAACCATATTCTTCAATATCTTCACAAAATCCATCAATAGAACAAAGAAAGCAAAGAAGTACACCATCTTTGAATGGAAATACATCACATAGTATTCATCTTCAATATCTTCATAGTCTTCTCTCTCAATCTCTCATATACAATCACTCTGTTTGAGTAGAATTGGCTATCTCTGACTCTCTCTATCTCACTCCATCAATAATACATCATGTCCTCACTACAATCTCTCAAAAATCACTCTCAATAAATCACTCTTAGGTCGTGGATACCCCTCCCAAGAGGTATATCTGATATGAAGAGTCACCAGAGCCACTACAGTGTCCTTTCATAGCTCACTACTGTCACTTCACTCTAGTCTTCACTTGAGTCTTCAACAGCTACTTCTTCCACTTCCTTCAGCTCTTTTGCACTTGTATTCACCTCTTTCCAAGGCTAGAAAACTTTCCCCAAAGTCACACATACATTTCACAGAACACTTACAGAAGCATATAGAACAGTCTACAGAACAGTACCAGAACAGCTACAGTACAGAACAGAACAGAAACAGAACAGTCTACAGAAGCTCTACAGAAGACCTACAGAAGGTTACAGAAGGTCATCAAAACCTCATAACTCATTCTCAACTCATTCCAAACTCTCACAAAACATTCAATAAGCTTTCACAATATCTCATTCTTCATCAATCAATACTTCATCCCTCCTTACAGAAGATAATCAGGACAAAACAGACCAAAACAGAGCAAAACATAAGGTATACAGAACCTATCAGAACCTATCAGAACATCACAGAACCACCAACAAACATCATGAACTTCCAAAACACAATCAATATCATCCAAAACATTCTCAAACCACTTCTAAATCAATCAATCATCTCATAAAATCAACCATTCAGCTCTCAAAAACAACAAAAATCAGCCAAAAAACAAGTCATTTCAACACTCAACATATCCCCACACTTAATAAGGAAGCGTCCTCGCGACCCAGGAAAAAGGGAATACAAGTTCATGGAAAAGCTCAACTTTGATCTTCAATATCTTTTCAAAAAGAATCCATCCACCACGACCCCAACTTATAACCTGTTTCTGATATAAAAATACAAAGAAAGGAAAACTCTTTTGAAATTAACACCTCTTATCAAACTAAAAATCACAACAAATTTGTAAAGGATATAAGAGTTTTCTTTTTCTTCATCAGCATCAGCTTCAACTCTCCAACCACGACCCCATCTTTACAAATCTCCAAAACATAGCTCGTACACAAAATCCAATAGGAAACCACCACGTTCGTTTGACATACATGAACTCACAACACAAATACTAATACACAACACAACCATCTGAATGACTCCTTCAAAAAGAAAGTTTTTCATTAAAAGCTTCCACCATACATTGGAAAGGTATCAATGAAGATGATCCCTCTTAAAAGATTGATGCTGTCGGAATCGATCCATAGATAAGGATTCATCTACAAAGTTTTTAGGAGGATTT